>NC_056726.1:1713700093-1714075093 GCF_019279795.1 Protopterus annectens | reverse complement strand
ATCTTGAAGAAATGTGAGATAACAAAATAATAAAAAATGCCAAATGTGCCTATAGCTGAGCTACAGTTTAACAAGTTGAGTGCATCTGCCCGTAGGTGAGCAGTGGTTTAGCAGGTGTAAAATGAGTGCCCATAGGTGAGCAGTGGTTTAACAGGTGCAAAATGAGTGCCCGTAGGTGAGCAGTGGTTTAACAGGTGTAAAATGAGTGCCCATAGATGAGCAGTGGTTTAACATGCTGAAACTGTGTGCCCCTAGCTGAGCTGAGCATAATATGCGTGCTGACAGCCAAATGAAGCATAAACCAGCGTAACCCATTTGCGCGGAGCTGCGCACCGCGCCAACAAGCTAACCGACGGGCAATGTTGAGCAAGCTGTAACAAAACTGCCTTTACACAGACACACCTCCTAGCCTGTGTAGACAGTCATAAAATATAAAAAGCAGTGGCCAGGTTCAAACCGAGGATACCATGCACCATAGTCAAGGTACTGAACCACTAAGCCATGACAGCTGCACTTAGAAATGCAGTAATAGCAAATATATAGGAATGAATAGAAAGAGGAGCATGACAAAGCAGGTTTTGTGAAGCTGATACAATTCCGAAATGGCCAATCACAGATAAGTGTGGGAAAATGGCATATATAAGCCCTATAGGTGGGAATACACAACATAACCAATTGTAAAACCAACTTGCAGCCAGAATGTCAGGTGTAGGTGAGGGTAGTTGCTTTCGAGCACAGAGGTGGGGCGTTGAGGAGTCCAAATATATGGTTTGGCTCCTTGCCCACAATCATGAGGCCCAACTCATGCAGGACCAGGTCCTGTGGGGAGCATATAGGGCTGAGGCATGGGACCGGTTGGCTCATGATCTTACCAGTGCCACAGGGATACCAAGAACTGGTGAGCAGGTCCATCACCACCATGCGGACCTGAAGAGACGGAAGCAGGACCAACTGAACCGTTGGATCCAGGAGGCCCGGCAAATGCCCAACGCCCCACTACTGAGTACGTTACATCTAATTATTTATGTAAGAAATTAACTTAGCTGATATTATGGAAATGTGTATTCCAATATTACTTTATTTATATTACAGCTGCAGGTGTCCGTTCTGCGAACCGTAGAGCCTATGGCGATAGGCTGGTACGGTTGCACCACCAGGCAGGTCAGTAATCCTCTCCCTGTAACTGTAAATAAATATAAAAGTATGGCAGTTAGCAAAAGAGTGCAGTGTAGTCACTAAGTAATAAAATGTGCAAGTAACAGTGTAAGAGGGTTTGCAAGTATTGCTTGATTACAAAAGTGTGATGCAGTCTGTAATCCAAACAGAAAAATGAAAAAGTCTGAAATAAAGTCTGAAATAAAGATGTCCCACCTGTAATATAATAGTACATAACCTGTAGCAGGCTGAAAAGTACAGCTGCAGAAGCTGAGTAAAACAAATGCGTGAAATATATCCCTGTTGAAATACAGAAACATGACAGAAGTGAGACTGTTGGAAAGGATTGTAATAACTACAGGTAAAACATGTCAATAAAGCCTAGAATTAAGTACCATCCTGAAATGTAAAAATAAAACAAGTGAGAGAGTGTGAGAAAGAGTTATGAATCCACCAATAAAGTAGTAATAACTCCTGAATAAAGTATACTGCAGTCAGTACAGAATTAAATGAATGTGACAAGCAGAATCAAACTGCAAAATGTGTTGAAAATGTTACTGCAGCTGGAATGTGTATCCCAAAATCTGGATATGTTGCTCTCAGTCTGCAATATGCAGATACTATGGTTGTCTGAAATACCAAACATCCACAGTTGTCTATAGCTATATAAAGCAAATGTAGCAGGATGATGTAGCTGAACAGCCGGATATGAATGTGTATGAATAAAAATGAAAATGTATATTGATGTAGCAGTAACATTCCTATCACCAACTTGAAGTAGTTATCACATAGGAAACTGTAGGTAGAACTGTAGTGTGTATATATCTGCAGCTATTAGAAATGTACAGCATATGTATTGGTATTTGAAGGTGTTAATTACATTTTCTTCATCCTACCCTATAACCACATATAATCCATTCCACGTGAAATTGGTATGTGCAATCACAATTAACAGCCCTGGACATTTGTCCTGTTGGGTCATACATGTTTGCATGTACGTTGATGCATCTGCCCTGTTCATACATCCAAACCTGATGGCCTGTTTCCATCAATCAACCCTGCATGTTGTTGGACTGTGTATTGCTGTTCAAAATATGCATGTGTTATGCTTGCTGTTCAATGGTTTGAATATCTGGGTGTTTGGTTAATGGGAATACTAATGCATGCTGTTACAACTAATTGTGAATGGTATTGTACGTTACTAACCCAAACTGTCATGACATAATGCAAAACATAGGACGAAAGGGAAGGAGGGTTCCAGCGGACCTACCTCTCCCACCTCAGCTGGTGAGTGCACCTGGCAGTAGTGCCCAGTCCAGACGCTCCTCCGGTGGCCCTTTGCCACCTGCGGGTGGAAGCGCTGCAGGGGATGGGGCTTGTCCCCCCTCTGCAAGTGTGGCTGGAGGAGAACAACCACTCACCCTCCGTAGTGTCCAGACTGTGGTGCGTAGGGAGATCCAGGAAGCTGTTCTTGGGCCCCTACACCAGCTTGAGGCACAGGTGGCACAACTAACGGGTGTGCTTGCTGCCCAGCCTACACAGCCCCCAGCACAGCCCCATCCTGGGCTGTGAAGGCACAGTGGCAACTGCCCATGGGTGGGGATATCAGTTCCACTGTTGCCATCTGTGGGCTCATGGGCTCTAGATATCCAAACATCCATCCCCGTCAATTGTGTAACCCCCCCACATGTATGCATCTTGTTTGTCTTGTCTGTTGACCTACCCAACCTACCTCCCCAGCTATACTGACTTCCTGTACCTGACATACCACTCTCACCTGAAAAAAAAAAGGGGCACTCTGTACCCACAAAAAAATTACGCCCCATACATAGCTGCCCATTTCGCACACATGTCTGCTGGACATGGAAACTGTCAATTACAATTGGCTGTACAACAAGTATTATTGTTGTCCTCACACCTCTCTCAGGGGTAGAAGGTTTCAAATGTCACACCAAATTACAAACATATGCACAGCTGTTGCTGATGAAGAAATGGGCAGCTATGGGCCTTACCTACATCCCTCCTGCAAAACCCGAGCTTGTTTCCCTACTGTCTTACCCTCTTTGTGACCCCTTTTTCACCACTTTCCTGTCTCCCCATTTTCATTTAATTCAAAGAAAATAGCGTGGGTGTGCGCAAGAGTAAGCACTTTTAAGCGGTTGTAAGTGGGTGTGAGCGGAGCTGAATGCCAGTGCGCATGCGGGAGCTCCGCGCAAACCAGCGCTAACCTGGTTACAACTGCTTAAAAGTGCCTTAGTCACTCTGAATGGCAAGTCCTGTAGTCTGCTCAAAAGCAAAATAAAATCCCACTGTCAGTCCCGAACCCAGGACCTTGCAAACAGTAGTCTGCATGACTTACCACTAAGCCATGACTGTTATATAAGAACATTGTGCTACAATAAATATATCATGTAATAGTAGGAATGAATGTAAAGGGAATATAGGATGTGTAGCACACAAAGCATGTCATGTATATTTACTGTCAAATTTAGTGGATTTCTAGAATAGTAGTGTGTGAACAGAAACAGCCATGCTAGTTGATAGCTAGTAGGTAATAATGTCACTGTAGCACCTTGCAAGCCACACACATACTCACAGCAGGATAATCACTGCCCATACCCCACAACCTCTTACAGGAACACATCCGGACTAAGTAATAAAAAATGTAGAGCAAAGGGCCAAAAACAGGGACACATTCCAAATAATGCTACAACAAACTTAGACAGTTCAGAGAGTAACAGGTTCTGTATTTTGTTGGATGTTTGGAAGGGTATGAAGTCTGACACTTAAATGTTTGTCACTATAGTCTGACTTGAGCCCACAGTGGTTTGCCAGAAAATGCTGTTTATGAGATATTGACCAAAATATGAGGCATAAATGTGGACAACCTGCAAATATCTGTACACTTGAGAGGTCTGACACTGCCATATTTGAATAGTTAAGAGCCTAGACATAGCAACAGTGACTGAGTTATAGGGATGCCCCACAGACTCCCTGTGAAATGTACAAACAGTAGGCAGAAAGGTGTTACAACACATGCAATGGTAACTATGAAGTACTGAAAGTATGCACCACTTGCACGGCAGAAATAGTGTAGTAATACATATGCTCATGCTATCCCACAGTCACAACTGCAGAATACCAGACAATTTAATGGGTGTACCCCACTGATATGTACCATTCCATGAAGCAGATAAAAGATGCACCTGAGAGTCTCTGGGGCCTGCTCAGCAGCATACTCAAATACCCTAAAAGATGTCAAGGCCCACACCATGGCCAGACCACACTGCATGCAGTAACACCCTAGCAGATATAGCAAGCATTCCAAGGTGTGAATGTACATGGAAAATGGGAAAGCCACAGCAAGACACTACAGTCAAGACACCTAGCAGGCTTACAAGTAGTGAATGTAAAGGGCAAATATTGAAGCCATAGCAACAAAGTGCAAGAGCCACTGCTATACACCAGTTACACCACATGTCCCACAGGAAAGCACACACACCCACATTAACAGTAGTAGTAGTCTTAGGTGTCAGTGTACATACACACTTAGTACAGGAAACTGGAGAAATGAATGGAGAAATGTTAATCTACAACACAGCTGGAAATATGAGAGAGATACTAACCTTTACACTCACAGAACAGTGTCCACAGCATACCAGCATGGTCCCTGCCCTTAAAATCTGAAAGGGCTACGCCTATCTCACATACCTTTTTATAGCACTGTCCTGAAATTAAAGTGAGAACTGCAATCAGTACACAACTGGCTGCATGCAATTAGCAAATGCTGGCTAACAATTGGTGCAGAGGCCATCACATGGACATATGCAGATACCTACAAAAGCATGCTGTACTCCCAGTCCACACATGCAATACTTTCATTGCACCCTGTGGAGGTAGGGAGAGACAGAGAGAGAGAGAAAATAAATAAATAAACATACACAAACAAAACCAGTCAGCAACAACCACTTGAAAGCTGACAACTGGCAAGTGGAGCAGCAGGACACAAAACCAGACGGCAACACAAGCAGCTATGACAAACACAGGTAATGTAAAGTAATACTATAAAAGTCTACATACTGTGAACCCTCCATATGTGTCATTGGTCTGTATCCATATGTATATGAAGATGTGCATAGGGCAGGGGACATACAGCAACTATCAGTGAAGGCTGTACATACATATGTATGTGAGGGCATCTATGTGCACATATCAATGTAGGTTGAATGTAGGTTGTAGTGCAATGTACAAAGTAGGTTTCACAGTTATGTATGTTTAGCAGTATGTTAGTGTGTGTATACAGTTTTGTAAACAAACATGTTGATATACCTATCTATCATATGGATATGTGTGTATGTCAATATATGTATGCATGTATATATATATCTCTATATCTATATATATATATCTATATATATATATATATATATATATATATATATATATATATATATATAATATGCATATATGTATACATACATAGAGAGGGATGTAGGAATACATAGACAGATGTAGATAGATAGAATATGTACAAACATATATATGTAATACACACATACAGATATAGATATATGTAGATACATATACATAGACAGACAGATCTGACTATCTACAGGTATGACTGTATATGATGATTTCACACTCCCCCTGTCCCACCCCCTCTGTCACTCTCACCCCCTCTCTGTCACACACACCCTCTCTCCATATCTATAGCAATATATGTACATCAATATATATATGTGTATATGTATACAGACATATATATATATATATATATATATATATATATATATATATATATACATATATATATATATATATATAGAGAGAGAGAAAGATATATTCTGAGTGAGGCACATATCTACAGATGTATTGCAACAGGTGCCTGGTGACAAAGGCATGGAGTGAACATGAGTGTCAAAACTGGAGTACCATACCCCATTTCAAATCACCTACACCAGTAACCACCAGATATGTGATTGGCTGCCCACCACTGCATGTGTCAGGGGTGAACAGGGACATAAATGTGTACAATAGTCCCCCCAATGATATTCACAGTGGTACACTATTCCTGGAATACCTGCACATGGTATGTGTCAGCAGACATGGTGTGTCAGCTATGGACATGTAGATCAGTGTACCCCTCCACACCACACAATGGCTGTCACGGTATGCACCTCACATGACAGCTACAGATATAGAGAAGGACACAGTGACATGTACAACACTGTGACAATGCACTCAAACACATTACCAATGCACAGTGACTGACAACACCACAGAGTACACACATACTACCCACATAGAGGTTACCACTCCTGGATTTACATACTTAAGTCACACCCATGACAGATGTCCAACAACCATAGTAACACCTCACACCATCCACAACCTAAATGACTGCTGTGTGTCGTCCATGACACTGCAGTAGAGAGCACATGACGGAGGTACAGGTTCCTACCCACAGATAAGACATAGCCTGCAATAAACCACACAGCGTTAAGAAGCAAGACTCCCCATGAGTACATGTCACGCATACCCCTGCTGAATGTTAGTCAGATAGGTAATATGCCATATGAGTCACCCTGTGTAACTGTTTGACAGGAGCAGGTACCATCACATCACATGTGTCACAATGGTCAGGGTAGCAGAACAGTATGCTGCTGTAGTCCCAGGGGCAATAGCATATTGTATTGTATTGTATTGTAATGTATTGTATTGTGTTGTATTGTATTGGTATGTAGAGGTGCCTCCTTCGTGGAGTGGAACCACTGCTGCTATACGCCAGTGTACAGGCACATATCCTGTAGTCAGGCTAGTGTTACATAGCACTTCTATATGTGTGTTTAGCTCTTCTTGGAGTTCATGTAGCATGCAACCGGGGATACCATCAGGTCCCATTCATGTTGTGTTTTCTGCTTTTCTGAGGCGGCTCTCACCTGGATATCTGTGATGACAGGGAGGTTACAGTCAACTTGGATAAGTATGTCTTATTTTGGGGGAGAGGGAGGAGGGAAACCTGCACTGAACCTGTCTGCCACAATGTTGCCAATATCTGTGGGTTCAGTGAATTATTTGTTGTTGTGTACTAACTATGAGCATATTGTAGGGTTTCTGACCAGGTTGCTAACATAACTGAAGAAGGCCTTGTGGTTATCTGTAGTGTCCCTGTTGATTTCCCTCTCAAAGTTGCCCATGGATGTTTGTATGAGAGAAAATAGCTCCTTACTAGTGCTGATCAGACATGCCTTCCCTTTATGGAATTATGCTCTGTCTTGCAGTAGCTTCCATCTTTTGTTATACAATCTGTCTATGGCTGGGGTCCACCAGACAGGATGCTGTCCCTTTGTGGAGAGTGTCTTGGTCTTATATGGGATTGCATGATCCATGCATTCTCGGAGATGTCCGTAGAAATCATTTGTGAAGGGGTCAGCATTGTGGGTTGTGTCTTCCACTGGCCCAGTGGGCTTAAAGGATACCATGTCAGTGTTATGAAGTGTAAAGTTTGCATTTGAAATGTTATTCACTGTAGTCGTTTGTGCTGGTGGTGGAGGTGGGATATGTATATCCAGGGCAATTAGTTTGTGGTCAGCTCACAGTAGTTGATGATGTACCCCATACAGTACCTCAATACAAACACCCAGAGTGAGGAGGTGCTTTGGAATTGAATCAGTGTTCTGACTGCTGGGGTTTTGTAGTATGTCGTATGGAGTGTGCCAGGTACTGTTGCACAGTTGTTGGCTGAGCACTGATACCTGGCCATTTACATGTGTATCCACAAATAGACAGAAAGATGCTATATATGTGAGATATGTTGTATCACAACAGTCGAGTAGCATGTGTAGTATGTGTGCCAAATTCTGCTGACATATTTTGCTGATATCATGTTATTTCCTTTTTCAGGACCATGGTTCACCAGCGCAATCCAGCGTACTCTGCAGCTGAGGATGAGGAGATACACCAGAGCCTGGTGCGGTATTATGCAATACTCTTTTCCCACACCAGCCAGAATCAGCAGGAGAGGGCTGCACTGTGGCAAGACCTGGTCCATCGGGTAAATGACATAGGCACGCATAATAGGACATATGAGCAGGTACGACATCACTGCAGTGATTTAATCAGAAATGTCCATCAGCGTGCGTCGGATATCCACAGGCAACAGGTTGCCACAGGTGGTGGAGTGGCTACACATCCCCCACTCACCAGACTGGAGGGACTACTCATAAGTGTTGTGGCTCCAGCCCACCAACAACAATAACAGCAGCAGACCTGCATTATGATGGAGGCTAGAGCTACGCAGCAGAAAGACTACGAGCGTGCAGGTAATATGCCATATGTATAGTTGACTGTTGTGTACACTGCATGTGTGAGGTGTGTCCTTGGTTTGTAGCTGTCATCATATTATTTAATGTGCAAGTGTGATATTCTCAATATCAGCAGCTGACCTGTGAAAGGCGACTGTTGTACTACTGACCTGTATCATACTCAGTAGCAATGGCACAGTTGTGCCCACTGACATTAATTTCCTCACTTCTGCAGGACCCTCCGGTGTAACAGCAATGCAGCCTATACATGCTGGTGAGTGTGTATTAACAATACCTTTAATAGTCTTGATAGTAATAGTAATATTAGGCTCACTGAGTAGTGCTCTGTTTATGCATGCAGGTGTGTCTGTGTGTTGATATCTCACATACTGAGTAGTGTGCAAGTGTGCAAGTGTGCAACTGTGTGCAACTGTGTACAACTGTGTGGATGTGTGCATGTGTGCATGTGTGCACCTGTGCATGTGTGCATGTGTGCATGTGTGCACCTGTGCACCTGTGCATGTGTGCACCTGTGCACCTGTGCATGTGTGCATGTGTGCATGTGTGCACCTGTGCATGTGTGCATGTGTGCATGTGTGCACCTGTGCACCTGTGCATGTGTGTATGTGTGCATGTGTGCACCTGTGCATGTGTGCATCACTGGTAACATTGTGTAGACATTGTAAACTGTGTTTCCTGTTTCCCTCCCACAGGTTCGGGTGCTGCTCTGGTGTCATGCAGCAGGGAACCTGAATCAGGTGCCATGGGTACTGATAATGATGACATCTGTGTAATGGCACAGGAAGGTATGCCAGGGTCCGTCATTGATCAGCCAATTGACAGTACACAGCTGTCAACCCCATCAATGTGCACAGTTATCCTGCCAATACACCCTTTGTCACCAATGTCTCTAGGTGATGGACAGGATACAGTGGGCATTGACCAGGGTAATGTGGTATCTGTGGCACATGCTTCCCCACACAGCAGCCATAAGCATGGCCCTGAGATGGTACCACACAGACAGATGTCCAGGGGTTCTCTTGGGAGCATCCGTGAGCATACTGCCCCTGTCAGACGTGCCCACAGAGGTCTTACAACCTCAGCTATGTTTCAGGCTGTAATGCAGGCACAGTCACGTATGGAATGGTACAACAGATAGGGTCTGAGGGAGCTGACAGCATGTCGCACAGCCATGACTGACAGTATGCATGACATTGCGGCTGCCATCCGTAATTTCACCGATGTCATAGACAGACGTTGTGGGGACATATTAGACCAGTTCCACAACTACATGTCCATGAGCCAGGCCAATGGTGGATGGTTGAGGCGTTGACGTGGGCGTATGCCAGCAACAGCAGCAGATGGCAGTCATCACGGATGACAACAGGGCCGTGGCCACCCCCATAGTGCCAGCAGCAGCCCCAGCAATGCTGGGTCTGTGCTGTCATCAGACCGCCCCAGGAGACCACATGCACGTGGCTCTGGACAGGCCCGACAGGGATCTGTGTCCAGTCAATGAACACCTGCTTCTGATGACAGTACCCAGTCTGGATTGGTACCGGATACGGTCTGTAGCACCCCTGCAAGGCACAGGTACCGTGTCCATGGCCAGAGACACTGATCTGTATTGACCTGGCAGGTACAGTCTGTGGCTGTCCACAAATACCAGTATATGGCAGTCATGAGGTGGAACTGTGTGCATCCATACACACATGCGAATTAACAACACCTAGGGCTACCACATACATGCACACACTGCATCAACATTGCCCCACCTTCTACTGCTGTCCCTCACCAACACACATACACATACATGTCAATTGGTGGTATCAGTGGCAGACTCAGGCATACTAAGTTCACACCCTGTGCATATGATGAAACTGTGCCATCTCCTGCAATCTGTAACATCAGTGCAGGTACAGGTTAACATGTTGCTGATGCACAGGGTGACTACATAGACATGTAGTAATAGTATCATGTTGTTAACAGTACTGTGTGCTGATATAATTGTGGGTATATCCTAGCATGCCTGATGCAGTAAGTGTATGATTGTCTTGTACTGTTGTCTACACCCATGGTAAGTACCATAGTGTATCATCTGCACATGTTGGCATACTTGTGGTAAGGATGTCAACAGAAGGCTACATACATAGGTAGCACAGGGGATAAGGTAATGAAAGTATTGATACGCAATGATGGACATGTAAACTGCAAGTGGCATGTTGCCCACACTGGACTCTGCAATGCGGATGTTTGAGGATGTTTATATGTGTGCAGTACTACACGACTGGTACAGGACACACAGGAGCACCCGAGCACTGCAAGCTCACATCTCCTACCATGCTAGACAGCCCCAACACACAAAAATAACTTTCACAGGAGAGATAGTCCCCATAAATGTCAGGGATACTGTGGTTGCAGGACAGGTAGCATACATCCTACTAAGTATGGAACCACTGAGTGAAGGCTCAGTGCCTGTTATTTGACATGTGTATTACTGCAGGTATGAGCACCTGGGTTTCCATCCAGTTATTGTACATCCTGATGGCACATGGTCTATACACTTGTGTGCGCTGAGACTGGACCCTAGCCATCTGACCTGTGTATTTCCATATACATGTGTATATTGCCTGCATATTTGCACTGTTACCTACTGGAAGTGGTACAGCTTATTTGTTGTACAATGGACTACATGTAGCCCTGCTTACTGTAGCTTTGTTTGCATGCATGTTTGCTTGCAGTTACCCTGGAACACTGATCCCACCTGCAATGCAGAGTTGCAGAGCTTCTGTGGACTCCTAGTGACATCTGCATAGCTTACTATATGTATGTCCATGTCTCACTTGACAGAATGTCACTGTTTGTCCTGTTCACATGTACGTTGCCTGTGACACATTGCATATGACTTACCTGACATTTGTCCACGTGAGCAGTCATATATGCCAGTGCTAACTAATCACAGGCACTACACCCTCACATACTCACCTTCTGTTGAACCACCTGCTTCTCTAGGAACGGCTTGCACCTGTCACCCCTGGGCTTTCGGATATTGGCAAAGGCTCTTGCTACCCCATAGTGCCTTTTTTAGGCAAGGCTCAAAAGACAAACCCACCTCCATAGATATCACAAGGGATAAGAAACTAAGAGTAATGCTACTCAACGCCAGAAGTCTAAACCTCAAGATGCATGCACTCGAAACTCTCCTTAGCATGGAGAACATCGATATCTGTGCAGTAACAGAAACCTGGTTCATGGCTCCCGAGAGCACCCCAGCACTACCAGGTTATACCTCATACCATACTTTTCGGCCCCAAAACTTGGGCCGAACCACAAAAGGAGGGGGAGTATCGATATTCATCAAAGATACCCACACCTCCAGGTTGGTGGCAAAGCACGAAGCATTAGAGACTATCCATGTGCAACTAACAGTGGGTAAAACTGCCTTCCAGTTTATAGCCTGCTACAGACCACCCTCCCAAACCCAGGAACCCCACTCGGCCTTCCTGAGAACACTGGAAAATATGAAGGTCTCTCCAAACACCATTATATTGGGCAACTTCAACTACCCAGACATAGACTGGGAGCATTACTCTAACTCCAACACCCTAGCGCAAAGGTTCCTAGAATTTCTAAACTCACATACTATGGAACAACTTGTTACCACTCCCACAAGAGGGGAAAACATACTGGACGTGATCATCACCAACATGGGGACTCTCTGCTCCAGACCAGAAGTGTATCCCTCACTGGTAAGATCAGACCATAAACTAATCTCACTGGATATTCACATCCCGACCCCACCCCCTGCCCAGAAAACCACAGTGAAAAACTTCTCTGAAGCAAATTTCACACTCCTCAAAACCGAGGTGGAATCCTTCAAAGCCCCAGGACCTGTGGAAAATACGGCCCAGACCGCAGAATCCTTTATAAATGCATTCTATGAACACCTTAAGGAATGCATGGATCATGCGATCCCAAATAAAACCAAGACCCAATCCTCCAAAGGCAGACGTCCTGTCTGGTGAACCCCAGCCATACACAAACTATACAATAGAAGGAGGAAGCTACTAAATGATAGAGCAAAATCCCAAAAAGGGAAGGCATCACTGATCAGTATTAGCAAAAACTACGGGCACTCATAAAATTGTCTAAGGCCAGCTTCGAGAGAAAAATTGCACAGGACACTAAGGATAATCACAAGGCTTTCTTTAGTTATGTTAGGAACCTGGGTGGTAATTCCCAGATATGCTCAGAATTAGTCCAAAATGACAAAAAATACACCAAACCCACAGACATTGCCAACATCCTAGCTGACAGGTTCATCACAAACTTCTCCCCCCTCCACACCAAAAGGGCAAATATCTATCCCAGCAGAGTGCAGCCCCCCTGACATCTCAGATGCTCAGGTAAGAGCCGCTCTCTCCCAAGCCAAAAACACAGCATCAATGGGACCAGACGGTGTCCCAGGCTGTGTCCTACATGAACTCCAAGAAGAGCTAAACCCAAACATAAAACTACTGTTCAATCTCAGCCTTACTACAAGATATGTGCCCAAAGAGTGGCATACAGCAACAGTGGTCCCTCTCCATAAAGGTGGTGCCTCAACAGATCCTGGAAACTATCACCCCATAAGCCTGACTAGCTTGGTCTGTAAAGCTATGGAAAGGGTTATCATGGACCTCATAAATAAAGATATTGGGGACCTACAGACACTGGATTCTACCCAGTTCAGCTTTGTTAAGGGCAGATCCTGCCTCTTAAACCTGGTTGATTTCTTTGAAACAGTCACCAAGGCCATTGATGAGGGGAAGGTAGTCCACACAGCCTACCTGGACCTCGCAAAAGCCTTCGATACAATACCCCACTCGGGCATTATAGATAAGCTCACCAGCTTAAATATAAACCCCTATGTCACTAGATGGATTGCAAACTGGCTCAAGGACAGAACCCACATGGTTAGAATTGCTGGAGCCATGTCAGACTCCAAACCAGTTACAAGTGGTGTCCCACAAGGCTCAGTCCTGGGACCTCTCTTGTTCGATATATACTTCTCGGAGGTACAGGCCAACACGGAAGGACTGTGGTTGATCAAGTTTGCAGATGACTGCAAACTGGGCACCATAACTGACTCTCCAGCTGACACAAGCATCCCCCAAAAGGGCCTCATAGAAACAGACAACTGGTGCCAGAGCCATGGCCCCAAGCTAAATGCCAAAAAGTGTATAGTCATCCCCTTTGGCAAAAACAAAGTGCCCACAAATTACCACATAGGTGGTAATCCATTAAGTACAGAAGAAGTAATTAGGGACCTGGGGACCCAAGTTGATAACAATCTCTCATTTGACAGCCACGTTGCCAAAGTGGTTAGAAAAACATTTTATATAGCCCACCTAATCATGAAGGGATTCACATCTAGATCAGGGGAGGTTATCGTGCCTCTTTACTCATCCCTCATCAGGCCCATAATTGAGTACAATGCCCCTTTTGGGATGTACCTTACCAGACACCTGCAGCAACTGGAAAGACCCCAAAAGTACCTCACCAAGAGGATCAAAGTGCTCAAACAGATGCCATATGCTGCCCAGTTAAAGAAACTCCAGCTCTACTCAGTGGCATACCGCCTGTTCAGAGGCGATCTCTGCCTGACGTATAAAGCCATGTCCAACCCAGAATTAATGGACATGCTGCACCTCAGAAAATCCAAATCCCATCAAGCTATGCACTCGAGAGACCTGAACCTCAGCACTGAAATAAATAGGACATGCTGGAGGGACAGATTCATAACCCAGAGGCTCCCTTCACTCTGGAATAAAATCCCAGTCCAGGTTAGGCAGAGTCCCTCATTGACTCTCTTCAAGAGTAATCTTGATGAGTGGATGGGAGATCGTAGGTTTACCCCAGGTATCACTTCTGTGTCACTGTTAGACAGAGGCACAGTATACTAACCTCGAAAAAGGGCATAGCAAAATAAATTTAAAATGGGTGGCGAAAGCCAAACACATTCTGGCTAGGCTTATAAATGCCCTAGGGCAGATAGCCTAGTATGAACCTATGAACCTATGAACCTATGTACCTTGTTCCCCATTGGCCCTATGTGCTGTTAATCACCATGGCAATCACAATACTATGGTAGCATGTGCAAAGGTCACTTGTCAGTCACGTCTATGGTACAGTTGTGGAATATGTGGGTCATGTGGCAATGTCACAGCTGCCACATGTACACAGTCAACCCTCTCCCCTACACATGGACGTACAACACATGTATGAGATGCAACCACATAGCCAAACTGGGGACTAAGCACTCTGAACCCAGTACTGGCATAACCTGTCAGGTGGCATGAAATACTACAGTGACTACAATACCAGTCTGATGTAGACCTACACTGACAGCAATCCAAACACGTGAACACACTGGGCCATTCGTGGAACCTCAGAATAGCATCCCACCTGAGCAGCAGACACCTCTGCAGCTGGCACACAGGCATATGTTAAGCCGGAACACAGCACGTGCAACACATAGCACACAAGTCCTGTGTGCCAAACAGTCACAGCCTGTACGGTTAGACAACACACCTGCTACAGTTGTGTTAGGTACCTTTATTGTCTGGGACAGTGAGGTCCTGCTCACCAGACTGGACAAGGTGAAGGTCACAGTGATATGCCCGTGTTGCAGTATGGTCCACCACATAACACAAGCATACAGGTCAGTCAGAGGCATGGACACATATGACTCAGTCATGCATTATTGTGAACAACAACCAACACACATGGGCATTCTGTGTGACAAAAACACACGTGGCATGTCTGGAATTCAAAGCCATAACTAACTGTGCTATGACAGTAGTGAGAGACGCAGTAGCAAGCATGCTATTTGCATTACTGGGAGATTTGCCCTCTTCCAATGTACTTGTAGGGTGCTGACATCATCTCTGTGTAGAGATTGGAATATGCAGCAGCTGGTGTGTTGTACTGGTTGGCAAAATGGTCAGTTTTCTCACACATATAATTTCACACATCCTACTTCCACCCCCCCGACTTGCAGAAATCAAACCCCTACCTAACTATGTTATGAAATACAAGACGGATGCATTAGCGGAGCGCGCTATTCGCATTACTGGGCAATTTACCTTCTCCTGCTGTACTTATAGGGTGCTGACATCATCAGTGTTTAGAAAGGGGAATGTGCATCCTGTATTGTGTTCTCCTAGTTGCCAAATGGGACATTTCTTTCATACAGAATTGCATGCACACTAACCCCCCTCCACACACACTGACAATTTGCAGGATTCAAACCCCTACCTGACTATGTTATGACACTCGAAACAGACGCATTAGCAGAGCGCGCTATTCGCATTACTGGGAGGTTTCTTTTCTCCTGCTCTACTTATAGGGTGCTGACATCATCAGTGTTTAGAAAAAAGAATGTGCATCCTGTAGTGTGTTCTCCTAGTTGCCAAAAGGGACATTTCTTTCATACAGAATTACTCACACACTAACCTCCTTTCACACACACTGAGCATTTGCAGGATTCAAACCTCTGCCTAACTATGTTATGACACTCGATACAGACGCATTAGCAGAGCGCACTATTTGCATTACTGGAAGGTTTGCCTTCTCTTGCTGTACTTATAGGGTGCTGACATCATCAGTGTTTAGAAAGGAGAATGTGCATCCTGTAGTGTTTTCCCAGTTGCCAAAATGGACATTTCCCTCACACTGACTTGCACACACACCAACCCCGCTCACCCACACACACTGAGCATTTGTAGGATTCAAACCCCTACCTAACTATATTAAGACACTTGAGAAAGACGCATTAGCAGAGTGCACTATCCGAATTACTGGGCATGTGTTCTGCACCTGCAGTATTTATAGGGTGCTGACATCATTATTTCTACAGAGGTATGTACATCTAGTACTACCTGTCAGGTAGGGGATAGCATATATATGCATTTACAGCCACCTACTTCAGGGTCAGATATGCATATTGCACTGGCAGGTTATGTTCTATACCATGCTTCGTGACCACAGGACCTGTAACACACAACACAACCAGTTCGGACCACCCCTCCCACATCCAGGACACACACTTTGCTTCCCTGGGAACAGTGCCAAGATATGCAGGTGTTCACATACACCATTCCATTTGTTAACATCAGGTACAGGTATATTGTGTGTGGGAACTACTCAGGCCTCTACAAAATTACCCTACAGCCACTACCATTTGTGAGTCCATGTGCTATGGCAGAACCACTCACCACAGCCACAAGGGGGAATACATATTGCACCTGACCATCTGCAACATGGGTACTCACTGTTCCACACCAGAGGTAGACCACCATTGTTGATATCTGACCATACCCACATTTCCCTGGACATCCATATCCCATCCCCACCCCCAGGCAAGGTTGTCACTGCAAAAAAAGTGTATTTATCAAAAGCAGACTTTACACTTGTGAAGACTGGGGTGGAAGACTTCAAAGGACCCATGCTGGGGGAGTATACAGGCCACTCTGCATAATCCTTGACAATTGCATTCTATGAGCATGTGGAAGGTTTGCATTGATCATGCTATCCCAAATATACCCATGACTGCTCCACAACAGGACACCTGTCAGGTGTACACCAGCCATATATGAGCTGTCCAACAGACACAGTGAGCTAATACATTGCAGAGCAGTAGCCCACAGAGGGAGGACATCTCTGAACAGTACTGACACAACACTTCAATCCCTCCTAATCATCACAACAAAGTGTTGACAGTGAAATTGTCCAGACAATGCAGATAAGGCTCCCCTCAGTCTGTTATTGACGCCCACTTACTGTTAGAGGTCCTCACCAACCCTCTTCCAGCACACACCAACAACATGGATGTAGCTTAGCAAATTCAACCCTGGGATCTCCACTGTGTCCCTGCTTGACAGAGGCACAGCACACTAGCCTCACACAGTGCCTTATGTGACCTACTTTACAGTGGCACAGTAGCCTACTGTACTGGGGAGGCAGACGCCAATCACACTCTGGCTAAGCTGTCATTCCCTAGGGCAAACAGCCTAGTGTTGGCCTTTAGACCCATATGTTTAATTGTCAGATGCACAATATTTGTTGCTGATAGACTGTTTGCAGGTCTTTATTGCCATAGCATTCCCTGTTTCTATGAACAACTTGTGTATCTGTGGAAGATGTTTGAATATGAGAGGGATCCACTATATCACATATGTCTCTGTAGTCATTTAACTGTGTGCACTGGACAGATTGCTGTAATGTGGTTGGTTCCTGGAATAACACGTACAAATACCAGATATGTGTGGCCAACTGCTAAACTGAGATTTGGCCTAAGTGTGTGAGCATGCCCACTTCAGGCTTTCCATGGCATGTTGTCTGACATATGTCTCATTTATCAAAGTGTGCGAGCATGCCCAGTGTGAGCTTTCCATATGTTGAACTCTGCAGCCCACCACATTTGTGGATGAGTGTGAACTTCAACAATATCTCATGTTTATGGTTGTGTGTTGTGTGTCATTTTGTGTAGTTACTGTCCAACTGCTTTGTGTCTGAACACAACAGGGTTTGCATGGGATACTTTGCATACAGTTGTCAACATCCTTTCATACTGACCTAACACTGTAGTACCGTATAGTGTACTGGTTCAGTACTTTCACTGTGGCGGACAGTATCCTGGGCTTTAGTCCTATCACTGCTTTACATTTTCATAGTGAGCACAACAGCCTGGTCAGGGGCCAGTTGTGCACATCTGACCATGTTGCATTATGTTCAGATATGAACTACTTAAACCAGGCTTGTCCAACATTGGTAGTATATTCCACAACATAGGTGTACATTGGCAAACACTAGCGATGTGCCCTAGGCCATTTGTAATGCTAGTCGGAGAGTGTGTTTGTCCTTTGACACACATTGTAAGTGGAGTTTGCCATGACATATGTCATGGTTAGTATAGTGTGCCTCCGTCTACTTGTGACATAACAGTGATACCCAGGGTAAACCTACCATCTCCCATCCACTCATCAAGATTCCTCTTGAGGAGAGTCGATGAGTGACTCTCTGGCTAACCTGTACTGGGAGTTTACTCAAGAGTGGGGGTGGCTTCTGTGTTATGGATCATTCAGTACAGCTTGTCCTATGTATGTCAGTGCTGGGGTTCAGGTCTCTCATGTGCATAGCTCACTGCCATTCATATTGTACAAGGTGAAGCATGTTCATTGATTCCAGCTTGGACATGGCTTTATACATCAGGCACAGCTTGCCTCTGGGTGGGCAGTATGGCAGTGTGTGGAGCTGCAGTTTGTTTAATCAGGCAACACATGGCATCTGTTCAAGCTCTTTGATACTCCTGGTGAGGTACTTGGGGACTTTACAGTTGATGGAGGTGTCTGCTGAGGTACATCCCACAGGGGCTATTGTAGTCAATTGTAATGCTGATGAAGGATGACTGCAGAGCCACAATGACCTCCCCTTATCTAGATCTGATAACCTTCATGATTAGGTGGGCATATGGTATGTTTCTGTAACCACTACAGCCACATGCTTGTCCAATGCAGGATATCTATCAACTTGTGTCCCCAGGTCTCTCATTACATGTTAAGTACTTAATGGGTTAACACCTATGTGGTAATTGGTGGGCACTTACTGTATATCCACAGGGGTTGACTATACACTTTTCTGCAATTAGCTTGCTAACATGGCTATGGCACCAGTTGTCTGTTTCTATGTGTCCCTTTTGATGGCTGCAGCATGTCTGACCATGTCAGTTCTGTCCTTGGTCTGGTTTGCAACCCCTCTACTGACATAGGGTTTTATATTTAAGCTGGTGAGCTTATCTATAATGAACACGTGGGGTATTGTACAGAAGCCTTTGCAAGGTCCAGCTACGCTGTGTGGACCACATTGCTCTCATCAATGACCTTAATGACTGTTTCAAATGAGTCAAACATGTTTAAGGGGCAGGATCTGCACTTAAGAAAGCCACACTGGGTAGGGTCTGGTGTCAGTAGGTCCCCAATATCTTTATGTCTGTGGTACATGCTGATCCTTTCCATAGCTGTGCAGACCAAGCTTGTCAGGATTCTGGGGTGGTAGTTTGCAGTATCCATTCAGGCAACACCTTTGTTGAAAAGGACCACTGTTGTTGTTGTACACTGCTCTTTGGGTATATATCCTGTAGTAAGGCTGACATTGAGCAGTAGTGTGATTTGGCATTCCATTCTTCTTGGAGTCCATGTTGGACACAGCCCAGGACACCATCTCATATCATTGCTGCTGTGTGTTTTGCTTTGTAGATGCTGGCTGTTACCTCAGCATCTGCAATGCCAGGGGGCCAGCAGTCTGCTGGGATAGATATTTTGCATTCTGGGAGGGGGGCGTTTGCACTGCACCTGTCAGGTTGGATGTTGCCAATATGTGTGTGTGTGTTTGGTATGTTGTTTGTAATATTTGAGTGATTCAGAGCATAACTGTGAATTCCCAACAAGGTTCCTACCATCAGTTAAGAAAGCCTTGTGATTATCCTTAGTGTCCTGTACAATTTGTATCTTCATAGGTTCATAGGTTCATACTAGGCTATCCACCCTAGGGCATTTATAAGCCTAGCCAGAGTGTGTGTGGCTTTCGCTACCCCTTGCTATGTGAATATTATGGCCATTTATGATTTACTTTACTGTGCCTCTGTCTGAACGTGACACAGTGAAGACCCCCAGTGTACATCTACGATCATCCATCCACTTGGCAAGATTCCTGTTGAAGAGTGTCAGTGAGGGGCTCTGCCTAACATGGAGTGGTATTCTGTTCCAGGGTGTAGGGAGCCTCAGGGTTATGTATCTGTCCCGCCAGCACATCCTTTTTCATTATGTGTTGAGGTTGACATCTCTCACTCTCACAGCTCCGATGGCTTTGGGTTTTCTGGGGTGGAGCATGTCCATTACTCCTGTGTTGGACATGGCCTTGTACACCAGGCATACAACGCCTCTGCGTAGGCAGTATGTGACTGCATTCAGCTGGGGTGTCTACAGCCAGGCAGCATATGACATATATTTGAGACCCTTTATCCTCTTGGTGAGGTACCTTTGAGGTCTTTCTAACTGCTGCAGGTGTCAGGTAAGGTACATCCCAAATGAGGCATTGTACTAGATTATGGGTCTGATAAGAGAACAATATAGGGGCACAATGACCTCTGTTGACGTAGATGTGACTCCTTTCATGATACGGTGTCCAATATAGACAGTCTTCCTAGCCACGCTGGCAATGTGAGTGTCACATAACAGGTTACTGTCCACATGTGTCCCTAGGTTCCTGATTACTCCTTCCATACATAATGGTTTACCACCTATGTGGTAATTTGTGAGTACCTTGTTTGGTATTTGGTGGGACATTCATACTGTCCAGTGTCAGGACGGCTATGTGGGGTTCCTGTGTGTGAGAGTGTGGTCTGTAGCATGCTACAGACTGTACAGCAGATTTACCTATGGTTAGTTGCACATGGGTGGTCTCTGATGCTTCATGCATTGTCAGTTACCTGGATGTATGGGTGTCTGTGCTGAATATGAATACTCCCCCTCCTTTCATGTTTTGGTCCAGGTTTTGGGGCCATAACGCATATGAGGTATAACCTGGTAGTGCTGGTGTGCTGTCAGGAGGCTTGCTGCAGGTTTATGTCACTGCACGGACATCAATGTTCTCCATACTGGGGAGGGCCTCGGGAGCATGCCTATTGAAGTTTACACGTCTGGCATTGGTCAGCATTATCCTTATGTTTCTTTCCACTTATGTTTTCGAGGGTGGTGGGTTAGTCTTTTCAGCCTTGCTTATGAAAGGCTCTATGGAGGTGGCAAAAGCCTTATCCAATATCCAGATGCCCAGGGGTAACAGGTGCAAGCCATCCCTGGAACAGCAGCGTGGCTTGTCAAGCATGACATCCCAAGCAGACAGACATTGGATCCCCTTGGAATGACACCAGTAATTGTGCCACTTGTTAAAGCTGATCATTCTGTGTTTGTACTGTGGCATCATTCTTGGTGAGGGTAGGATGCTGCAAACAGTCAGTGTCATACCGTCCTGGACTACATAATCAGAGAGCTCATCTATGTCTCTTTTCATGTAGTCCAGGGAGGTAAATATCAGGTAATTCACGCCAGCATGGACAATGACTGCATCATATTTCTACTTGCTTTGGGGTGACCTGCGTACTTGTGTTATGTGGCGTATTGTAGCAGCCTACAGGCAGCTTACTGTACCCTTTCCCTTGTTCAGTCTGGTGAGCGGGACAGCAGTGTGTCTGTCTATGGAGTCACCTATTACAACTGTATCAGGCATGTTGTTTCTCCTTCTGGCCTGTGACTGTTTGGCACAACAGCTTTCTGTACTATGTGTTGCATGTGCTATGTTTGGAGGTTGTGGTTGCTTGGGTGTCTGCTTTGGAGGCCTCTGTTGGTGTGGTGTGTTTGTAATTAGGGCCTCCGGGAATGTTTTTCTATGTTTATGTCTTTGGTTTGCAGTTGTGATAGGTCTATGTGGGACTGGGTTTGTGGTGTGTGTGGTTACCTTCTCCTCCTGACTAGTTTTGACAGTACTAAGTTGAGGGAGCTCAGCCTCCGGTTTGGATAAATGGTTGCATCTCTCACATATATTTGTATTTCTTGGGGGAGTTCAGGGTTGTCTGTGTACTTGGGGCAGGTGTAACATTGCCTCAAGATTCACAGATTCAACTTGTTGTAGCTGGACTTAGTGGATTGTATGTGTGGACATATTTTATTGCCATACTACTGATCAGTGATTACTTCCCTTTTTATGTTTGCTCTATCATGTAGTAGCTTCCTCATTCTCTTGCATGGTTTGGTAATGGCTGGAGTCCACCATGCCAGATGCCTGCATGTATGGCATTGTGTCTTGGTTTTATTTGGGATTGCATAATCCAAGCATTCCTGGCAGTGTTCATGGAATGCCTGTATAACAAGTTCTGAGGTGTGGCCCATATTTTGCACCTGCACAGGGCCTTTAATGGATTCCACATCAGTTCGGAAGAGTGCAACTTTTGCTTTACACATGTTTTTCACTGTGGTTTTCTGGCCAGGGACTGTGGTCAGGATGTGTATATCCAGTGTGGTTACTCTATGGTCTGGTCTTACCAGTGAGGGATACACTTCTCATCTTGCCATCCAGTATCCATGTTGCTGATTATCACATCCAGTATGCTTACCCCTCTTGTGGAAGTGGTACGTTGTTCCTGGGCATTTTGGTTTATAGATTCTAGGAACTTTTGTCCTACAGTGTTGGAGCTAGTATAATGCTCCCAGTCTATGTCTGGGTATTTTCAGTCACACAATATAATGTGGTTTGGAGGGCTTGATATATTCATGTATTCCAACATAGGTCAGGTGTAGTTCCTGGTGTTAGGATGGTAGTCTGTAGCAGGCTATAAACTGGGAGGCAGTTTTAGCCACTGTTACTTGACCATGGCTAGTCCATGCTGTTTCTTGTTGTGGTACCAACATGGGGGTGTGGTTATTCTTGACAATTATTGCTAGTCACCCTCCTTTTGTAGCTTGTTCCATGTTTTGAGGCTGTACAGCACAGTGTGAGGTGTAACCTGGTAGTGTTATGGTGCTGTTGTGAGCCTTGACCCAGTTTATATTACAGGACAGATATCAACATTCTCCATACTGGGGGAGTTTAGACTGCATGCATCTTGCTGTTTAGACTTCTGGCATTGGGTAGCATTACATCTAGGTTCTTATCCCTTGTGATACCTATGGAGGTGGGTTTGTGTTTTGAGCCTTACCTATTCAGGGCACGTTGTGGGTAACAGCAGCCTTTGCCAGTATCCATAAGGCCTGGACTGATAGGTGCACACCAACCCTAGCAGGTGGAGCATCATGTCATACTCAGCATGTCATCCCAGGCTGCCACACATTGGATCCCCTTTGACTAACTGCAATACTTCAGCCAATTATTGCAATTGATCATCTCATCGTCATATTGTGGCATCATGCTTGGTGAGGGTAGGACGTTAGTCAGGGTCATCAAGTGGGCATATACTACATGGTGTTACATTGCTTAACACATGGCATTCATGCCTCAGGTGGTGCTGCAGGGCTGCCTCTGTCTGATGCACATACTACACTCCCTGTACATGTTTGAGAGCAGGTTATGTCATTTTAGGCATCCCTGTTATTATATGACTGAGTCAGAGAGGGGTATCATTCCCAGGGTTCCTACTGAACCAGTGTATGTGCTATGCGTTGCCTCTTTGCCAAGGCCAGGGCATACTGGGCACGCCTCCTTCTGCCTACTGGGGCAGGGTCAGGTTGTTCCTCCTCCGAGTCAGGCTCTGCCTGTGATGGCCTTGGCAATGGTGGGGGGCTGTTTGGCCCGGCCCTATGCTGGTCCTGCTGCAGCTGTTTTCACAAGATCATATTATGTAACATAGCACATACCATGACAATTTGGGTACATGTAGTTGGTGAGTACTGCAAGGCTCCACCAGATGTGTCCAGACACCGGAACCGTGACTTGAGCAGCCCAAACACACGCTCTATTACATTACGTCTTTGTGCATGTGCCTCATTATGGTGTTCCTGTTCAGGTGTGTGTGCATTTCTGATGGGTGTCATCAGCCACAGCTCCAGTGCATAACCTACATCCTCCACTAGGTGTCCATGTGGGATGTCCCCATTGGCAAATGTCTGGTACAGCTGCGTCAAATGCCAGATATGGGAATCATGGTAGCTCCCAGGGCAGCCAACACACACATTCATTATTATGCCCTGGGAATCACACACGACCTGGCAGTTGATGGAGGGGAAGCCCTTGTGGTTAATGTAGGCCCTACCCCGCTCACCGGCTGGTACTTTGATGCATATGTGCGTGCAGTCTATTGCACCCACTACCTCAGGGTATTCCGCTACTTGCTGGAAGAGACGCATATTGCTGGCCAATACCTCATGGGCATTGGGGAAATATACATGATCACTGACATGTGCTGACATGGCATCCAGGAACTGGTGCAGTACCCTGGAGGCTGATGCCTGTGATATCCCCATCATATCACCAGTTGGTCTCTGGAAGGTACCTGTTGCTAGTATTCTTAGGCCAACACATACCTTGGTTTCCACTGGGATGGGTTCCCCTCTGTTGGTTCTGTGTGTGAGGCGTGGCCTGCACAGCTTAACAATTTGCTGCAGGAGGTCTCTGTCCACTCTATAGCACTCTACTATCTCCAGCTCATGTAACCCATGGTAGGTGACCCTGGGCCTATACACTCTTCTCCGTCTCCTCACTGTGGGTTGTCTGGCACCACCCTCAGCAAGTAGCCTATGTCTCCTTATGACAGCTATGGCAGCCCCTAGCATTTCTGCTCTGAGTTCAGCTTTTTCAGTTTTCACTTCTAATAGCTTATTCCTGTCTTGCAGTGTCTCTTGAGAGAAACATCCTGCACTGCTGTTTGCAGAGTTTTAAGTGCTTGGCTGAGCTACTATTCTGCCTGTGTAATTGCCTGCTTCTAATTGTTTTCACCTGCTAGCTCCAGCAGTATTCCCTGCTAGCTTCCTACTAATTCTGTTGCTTACTTTTTCCTTTCTGTTTCCTTAGGGGGGAGCAACACACATACCAGCAGAAACACGCTTACAGTGGCTTACACATGCGCACACAGGCTTAGACGGTTCAGAGTCTGCTTATTTGGGTTAAAACGCATGCACACCAGCGCAAACAGTCTTACAAGTCTGCCAACAGGCTCCCACATGCTCAGTCTGCCTTACACGTGTGCACACTGCCCTACTCACGCTTCATGGCGTGCACACGTGCGCATGCACACCCAGCAAGAAACTTTGGTGTAAGCAACAGTGTACACCTTCCATTTCTTGACTTTCCCATGCTTATCTTGTGGCACTCCTCTTTCCATGATATGTGTCTGACATCTGTCATGTAACACTGACCTCCAATGAACTGCATTTCTTTCTACCATTCCCCCCTGTGATGTCACCTATCTCCTACTCTATTCCTCCCCCTTATGTATCTCTTATACTACTCAGAATGTGCTCATTTGCTATGTGACAGTGGAATTCAGTATCCTAACACTCATTTACATCAGATTGCCTACAAATGCTTAGTTACATGTCTTAGACTCAGCTTCCCCCCTTAGCAACCACTAAACGGTGGCCATGTTGTTTTTGGTCTGCTGGTCCCTGCATTGTAAATACATGTATTGCATAAAACCCAAATTTGTGGGTTTATAACCTTCGTTTTTATGTTTTATACAGCACAGCCCATTTGCGCGGGGCTGCACTGCGTTTAAACATCGGCAATCACCGAAAAAAAAAATATTTATTTCTTATATTTGCATCGGGGTACCTTACCAATGGCCACATATTTGGCCATTGGCATGCTGCCTGACACATATGCACCCTTTAGTTGGAGCTGATATGGCTCCATTGTGTTTTTTGCAGAAACGTACTCAGTTGTCAACTGAGTACATTTCTGTAGCTAAAACGGCTCTTACACGGGCTGCTTTGGGCTTCCTGGATCGCTAATCTACCTCATTTGCATGCCTTTCGGGTGCAAGTGAGGTGATTAGCATATCCACGCCCACTCCGTGTAAGAGACGTTTTAGCTGGTCTCTTACACGGAATTTAGGGCTGTTCCTGGATCGCGAAGGTTGCATGGAGTCTTACACTACTCTTAGACTCCGTGCAAGCCTTTGTGAATCCTGCCCCAGGTCTTTTATCCTCTTCTAAACATTCTAATTGTTCATTGGGAAGCATGGTCCTTCTCCAGCTAACATGAGTATAGTATAATCATCATCTTTTAAGTAATCAAAACCTCCTTCCAAAACTAACTCACTGAATGGTATATTTCCTCTGTCTTTGGGATGGCTTTCATTGTCCCATCCCAATATATAACTTTTTGACTTCCTATTCCTATTATACCAATGGTTTCAGGCTGGGATTCCTCATAATCTTTTTACCAAAATTTTAGGATGTGGGAAAAGGCTTTACCTAAAATCACATCATGGGTAAAATCTACAAAAAATATTTACCCCAAATACATTGTGAAGTTCCATTGCTTGCAGAAAATTACTTCATTTTTCCTCATGGGTTGGGAGGGTGGCCTAATGGTTAAGGTGTTTGCCTTACAAGACACATTATTGACACATTATTTCTGTATAATTGACAAAAATCCATTTTGCATAAAAGGTACACTAACTAAAGCTAGCACATTATGTGAATCTAATAATGTACATACATGTATCCCCCTCTCCATATTTACTTTATACCTTATAAGTTTGTTAGTTATATAACTCATAAACATATCTTACTCCATTTCGGAATTCTGTGGCTCCAGATTGTTAGAGTACATATCACACTGCAAAGTTTCACTTAATAAATTATTACTGGTTGCACTTGAAACACTTATGGTCAGTTTTCTGTTTGGCTCCAACCTGTTTCTCATCTTGATTTGTAAAGTTTCTAGAAGAGTTTCTATCCCTGGCTCTTATTCCATCATCAGGTGTTCCACAGTCCGTGGAAGAATGTGGTTCAACCACCTTCTCTAAAGGGCTAACTGATAATTTAGTGGCTGTCATGATCATTCATCTACTTCAATTAGTTGATTCACAGTAGCGTGGTTCCCTTGTGACACCCATTATCCTGAAACACCTGGTAGACCTTTCATTAAACACTCAGGGATAATAATCTTTAATGCTTTTGGGAAGCGATTTATTTATTTAACATTTGTTTACCAGAAACTTTGACTTGGAACAAAGACAGTTTTCAGCAGAGTCCTGAGGAGAAACACTCCAGATGCATGCCTTTGTAATGTGGGAGGAAACAGGATCACCCGGAGGAAACCCACATGAACACAGGGAGGACATCAGACTCTGCACATAAGGTACCCCAGCCAAAAATCAAACCAGAGAACCTCTTGCTGTGAGGCGACACTGCACCACTGCACTGATCTTGTATAGAAGAATATCTTTTGTCTAGTAGTCATACACTTTGATACCGCTATGAACAACTGCTTATTTCTAGTTGGTTGGTTATTTTCCCTTATTTCAATACCTATATCTGCTGCATAACTGCTATAATACACAGATTTGTGGATCAATATAAGGTCACCTCTCATTAGGCTGTGGTTTATGATGTATAGAGATGGGGCCTCCAACCTTAGTCTGTAGCTGCATTTTCTTTGTTTAATATTCTGCCTTGTGTGGTACCTTTGAATTTTTTCAAGTCCTTTAGTCTCACAACAGTATGCAAACAAGCTGATGCACAGTATTCTATAATGGGCCTCACTACAATTTATAGCTCAGGATCAGCACCTCTTCATCCCCCCTGGATCTTGAGAGTAATATATTCCTAATAGTTTAATAACATTTTTGTGTAATCAAAAGTACATTTACATCAAATGTCTGCATATTATCAATGATCACTCCCAAATCCACTTTACCCAGATTCATATTATTTAACATGTGGATAATAGGGTTTCTAATCCACTAAGTGTATCACTTTTGTTTTATTTGCATCAGACTCCTTGACCTAAGTTCCAACATATCCAGAAAGACATGCATAACATGTTGATCTTTCAAGTTTGAAACTATAGAAACAACATTCATATCCTCTGCAAATTTGCTTATCAAAATATTTTTTGAGTAAGGGAAGTTGCACATAAATACAGGAAGTAATGGCGCCCTACTGAAATATCCACACTCAAAATGCTAAGTGCTGAAAAGCATAAAAAAAAAAACCTGGAGAAGAGCAAAATAGTGGGAAAATTCTGAGAAATGGCATCTCAGACTTGGTAGATACAAGACCAATCTTTCAGCCATTCAGTTTCCACATTTCAGGGCTTGCTGCAGTGGGTCCCAACATTTCTAATGGGTTACTGTACATAATACATGGCCAATCAATGATACTGAGTTCTTCTGTTACTACAGTCATAAGCTCAGATACAGACTGTCTAATTTTGACTCTGCATTTCCTGTTCTCTAACTAACTAATAATCCACCTACAAATATACACCTTAATATTCAACTTTTCACAATTCCCAATATTTCCTTATGGAGAAATGCATTAAAAGTCTGTAAATGAGATCACTTTTCCAAAGTATCAATGCGTGCATGGAAGCAGTTTCATTTCACTGTAGGCCGCATTTAGTTTATCATCATTATTATCACTGAAATAACCCTTCTGTGCTTCCCCAGAAACAGTGGAGCAACAACCATAACCTGCTCCATTTTAGGTCACCCCTCACATTCAGTAACCCTTTGAAATGTTAGGAAAATGTTTTCTAGCTCCTATTTGTCTTCTGAAGTAAGGAAGTGGTATTAGTTTGATACAATCCTTTTGGTACAGGTACTTTGCTGGATTAAAGACTCCTGCAGGTGAAGGGTGTATTTCCACCAAAGGATTATATATTTTCTGTAGGAGTAATGCACTGTATTACAGTACAGAACCAATTTGGTGAACTGATACACACATTCAGTTATTCTTAAGATGAAGTTGGGTTTGTTTAGGTACTGCTGTAACATGTGTTGCTGGTGATTTGTTTCATAAAAACCCTTAACTAGAGCTTTGATAGCTTTTTGATATTCCACTATGATGCATCAGTTGTATACAAACAATGAATAACTCTCACTGATACAAAATTTCCTTTGTAATGGCACTGGGTCTAACTTTTTTTTCTCGCTCTTCTGTCTTAATACATACTCTCTATTATTGCTGTTTCAATGCAAGAAATATTTCACTACATAAATATACATAACAATAAATTGTGCTCTTATTTATGTTTTTTTATCAATAATTTAGTAAGTCGTTTCTCTGAAATGTTTACTGTTATTATGTTAAAATTGTCAAATGAGTCATAAATGTTTACTGTTATTATGTTAAAACTGTCAAATGAGTCATGCTTTTTTCCTGAAACTATTATCAATTAGGTTAAAATGTATTTACAATGTCTTTAAAATTGTCCTTGCAATGTCCCTTATCAATAATTTTTATATGGACTTTTCTTCTCCAGCTCTTCACTAGAAATGGGTCTTTTTTCAACGAGTCAGAAAAATCCAGTAAACAAAGGCAATAAATAAATAAATAAAATGGCTCATTAATTATTCACATAAAACTGATTTTCCATTTGTCACTAGGTTTACTCCACAGGGTGCCAATGATAAACAAATAAAACTGTAAAGTATCTTGAACTTCTTCAGGAAATTCTGCTCAAGTTGCCAACCTTTCTATAATAGGGTGTGTATGACAAGTCAATTAACTATTCTGTAAAAATAATGTCTCAGTTCATTGCTAGGTATTATTATTCCTAGAATCCACACCCATTTATCCATTGACAGAAGTTACTCAGTTATGGGGGAGGAAGATAGCACTCATACTTATCACTTATTCCTATTTTCCAATAACGTAGTATCAGAAAATATGGGCCACTACATTTTTTCAACATATGTAGAATCTTAAGGTTTCTTGGTACTAAAGTAGGGAATAAAACAACTACAGTGGTGTAGTTTTCACGTGAAATGTTTTAGCAATAGTTGATGTTCAGCTGTGGGCAATGCAGTTTTACCTAAGGCTAGTATATTGATGACGTGGGTAAATCCAACCCTTGGTAAATACTGCTTACCCACAGCTGAATGTGAGCTATTGCTGTTATAGAGTGATGTTATTTAAGAAAGAAATGTTTTAATTTTCCTAAATAATGTCACTGTATAAACAGTCTTTAAAGCTTTGTTTTCTCCTGTAGTGGGACAGCTAAGGTATGCACTGTTCATGCTTTGTGCAGATACATGCCAACCACAGCACAGTACGTAAATTAAGTGCACTTCCTGATGACATGTGTGAAGCTTTTTACTGAGATATGCCAGATGTCCCACGATGCTTTTTTTTTTTTTGTTTTGTTTTTTTTTTTAGAATTTTTTCTTATTGTTCTTCTCAAAGAAGCAGTCTTATATTGCATAGGTGGATGGGACTAGTATTTTACCTGACATGGTTTTATTTAAGTATTTGGCTTAGTAGCGTAAAGAAACCAATGGCTGTGGCTTTTGTATTCAGAGTTATGCTAGTGTTATAGATAATCCTGTTGCTTTACTTTTGTGTACCTGTTATACTTAATCTTGTATGGAACGTTGAATTTTCAGTGGTAAGTTAGCATGTCCACTACTGATTTTTTTGCACTCTTTTCCCCACACATTTTGCTGATCATAAGACCTCTCTAAGTAGGTCAAATGGTACATTCATTTAGCATTTCTTTGGTTACAGTCAACTGGGAGTGGCCATTATTTAGAAAGGCATCAGGGGTAGTATGAGGATTTTTTCAAATTTTATACTTGGTCCAACATACACCCAGCCAAAAAGGTGTCGAGGAATGTTCATAAAAACAGTGTTTGCTAAAATAAATAGTTGCATTGATGTAGTTTGTTTCTTTGCTAGTTTATCTCCTATGCAGGCTATGTGCTGGTTTCATGTGTTCACAACACATACTATTCATAACAGAAAAAAAAAATAATACATTTCCTGGATCACAGAACACAATTTCTTCCATAAGCAAGAACCGAGTAGACTTTTTTCAGTATGTACACCAGGGTGAAGAACAGACCTTAAAAAGCAAGTTGGTTTTCACTCCGCAGCAAGCAAAGGCATTTATCCTACATTGTCCTCCCTAGTCATAAGTAGATGAATATAACAGAGATAATAATATTTTAAGGCATATAATGCAGCCAGTCTTACATTCAAAATTTCCTCAGAATCTAGCAGTCCTCAGTTCTGGGGCAAAATTAGCACTATTTGACTCTAACCAAAAACTTCTGGTCTTTTCCACAGAAGGAAATGACTGCTGCACAGAAGTGATTCCCTTTATTTCCAAGCATTTCCAAGCATTTTTTAATCTTTCTAACTGCATCTCCACACTGCCTTAGCTTCTTCTTGATATGACATGTTCATGATAGCCAGTTTAGTAGCCCTCCCATTAAACTGCTGCTTGACTTTGCATAATTTCATTTGTAAATGACGTTTCTTAGTCATTTTCTTCATTTGTGTTTTGGATCCAAGGTGTAAAAGTGCAGTGCAATAATTCAAATGGTAGTTATCCATAGATGTTGTGTTAGAAATGTTTGTTTGGAATGTTGTGTCTGAATGAGTCTAGACTGAAATATTAAAGTACACAAGCATCAAGACATGGACAACAAAGCTGTCACTTACTGAAAAACTCAACAGATCTTAAGTACAACTGATAGTAAAAAAGACAACAGTTTCCTTTAAGATCGGTTAGCCAAAGTCTGCCATTACTTTCAGACACACATCAACTAAATAGACTTAGTGTTATAGAAAGGATATTTCCTAAGCTGAGTTGCAATAGTTTGGGTTAGGAGCTGTGGCAGAGTTAGGATTAGTCTTCATGAAGCAACCCATGTCCACCATTAGTCATGTGTACTAATGCTAACCCTACATCTACCACTGCGCCTGACCCAGCCATACACATTAGGGGACTATACACCCTTTCCCTATCAGAACCACTTTTCAAACAGATTAAGCCTGTGTGATAGTGGTCTTTTGTGATTGGTTTATTGAGATGATTGAGTTATGTTTATTAGTAAACTAATATCATCATCATCATCATCAACCGCCTTTCTTCCCATTTTATTTCATAGGGTTGGGTTGTCACATCAATTGTCTCCATCTCATTTGATTCAATGCCACTCTCTTACCTTCTTCAACAGTCTTGCCTGACTGCAGCAGGTCTTTTGTTACACAGTCCCTTCATTTCTTTGCTGGACAATCTCAAATCCTCTTGTCTTCTTCTTTTTCACTGTCCTAAATATTCTTCACCAGATTGTCTTCTACTTTCTTGCACATGTGCATGAAATACCAAACTCTATTCTGTTTGATTTTCTCTGCAATTGCAGCTTCTGCACTTCTGCTGTTATGTCCTCATTTCCTCATCTGTCTCACAGTGTGCATCCTGCCACCCATCTCACAAACTTGCCCTCACACTCTGTGCCAGTTGGTCTAGGTGTGGCCTCCTCATTCAGACATCCCTTCTCCTAAACCACCCCTACCAGGTAATTAAAGCTATTAGCCTGTTCCACTGTTTCCAGTTGGTCTAGGTGTGACCTCCTCATTCAGACATCCCTTCTCCTAAACCACCCCTACCAGGTAGTTAAAGCTATTAGCCTGTTCGACCATTTCCAGTTGGTCTAGGTGTGACCTCCTCATTCAGACATCCCTTCTCCTAAACCACCCCTACCAGGTAGTTAAAGCTATTAGCCTGTTCCACTGTTTCCAGTTGGTCTAGGTGTGACCTCCTCATTCAGACATCCCTTCTCCTAAACCACCCCTACCAGGTAGTTAAAGCTATTAGCCTGTTCCACTGTTTCCAGTTGGTCTAGGTGTGACCTCCTCATTCAGACATCCCTTCTCCTAAACCACCCCTACCAGGTAGTTAAAGCTATTAGCCTGTTCCACTGTTTTCTCTTTTAGCTCAAGTTTCAGCTTCTTCTAATCCCCCCATTAGCTGCCATTACAACTGTCGTATCTGTACTCAGTTTCATCTTGTGACCTTTCAGTTTTGCATTCTATTCTCTTATTATTTGCTGAAGATCTTGCTCAGGGTCTAACTGTAATGCCACATTATCTGCATACAGCAGCTTTATTGATCTTACCCCGGGTCTATATTATATCAGTAAAATGTAAATACATTGAATACCTATTCATCAACCTGTTTTCAGTGAAAGTGAAAGTCTGCGAACGACTGTTACAGCAACATTTTTTTCTGTGGTAAATAACCAGTGGGCCAATGTAACAATCGCATAAAAATAGAAAAATTTAAAACACACCCTGATGGGGAGGCTGTGTGACATTGCATTGCATTGGGGAAAAGGGCAAATTCCCAAAGATGGCCCAATGGCTACTTACTGTGGGAAACATTTCACTGTAATGATTGTTCTCAGAGTTTCGCTTTTACTGAAAATGGGTTTATGAAGAGGTATTTGATGCATTTACATTTTGCTGATATAATATAGGCACCTTTCCTCTCCAGTCTGTTCGCTAATGTAATAAATCCATCACCAATATGAACAGCAGAGGGCTCAGATCTGAGCCCTGGTGCTCTCTGTGTAAGGTGAAATACTGTTTTTACTTGTGTCATTGGGTCCTTATGCGCAGGCGTTTATAATTCAACCAATGTTCCTGGGACTTTGAACCATTTCAGTATTTACCAGATCAGCTTTCATGGGACCTTGTCATATGCTTTTCCAAGTCTAGAAATGCCCAGTTTGACTCTTTCCTCATTTCTAGCTTCTTGTCGCATTCTGATCTGAGTCTGAAATGCTCATGTCCCATTTTACATTCTACTCTCTGCATATTCATTTATCAATCACCCATTTCAGAACTTTCATTCAGAGTGACAGGAGTTTGATCCTTCTGTCCTTGTACACACTGGCACTAGACTGGCTTATTCTCCAGTCATATGAAATACTCATTTCTCTCTATACTGCTATAAGTACCCTCTAGAGTAATTTCTTCCCAACTTTCTCAACATCTTAACCATATCTGCTGTCTTCATTGGAGCCTGCTGCTTTCCCTGACTTCACTTTCCATACTGCTGTTTCTGCATCTTCTAGGGTGGGGTCCTCTTCTTCTTCTTTCATTGTAGGCTTTGTCTGTGGCAGAACATCTTCTGTGGGGTTTTCTTCATTCAGAATCTGCCAGAAGTACACTTTCCATCTGTCTTTTATGTCCTGTGAACTGGTGAGAAGATTTTTGGTAGCATCCCTTGTGAAAGATATCTGATGGTTATCTTCTTTATCTTTCTGTCTTTGTCTTGCAGCCTAATAGAGTTTCATTGTGCCATCTGCTGTGTCCCTTTTGAGAAGCCTGTACAGTGCCTCGGATGCAGTGTTCTCTGCTATTGCAAATATCTTAGCTGCTTTGTTATTCAACCAACATTCCTTCTTAGATTGGTTTGTCTTTCCTATTTCCCACTTTTTCCTGCACTCTTTCCTTCTTTTGATGATTTCCTGGACTTAGAAGTTGCATCCCCAGCTTTCTTCCTGTACCTTATTTTCAGACCTCGCTCTACTGCTCATCTGTTCTCTAGTCTGCATACCTGCTGTTCTGTGACGCTGCCATTCTTCTTCGTCTCAGACTACTTCCACTTCTTGCTGAAGTGCTACAGCCCAGAATATTTCCTTGAACTGTTATATCTATTCTCCTGTCAACTTCCAGGTGTTCCTCCTAGTCCTTGCTTACCTTTGAGCCTTCTCTGATCACTGCTTGCAGCCAGTTTTAGAGACTAGTGGTTTATGCTGTGAACCAACTTGCATTCAAGGATTCTACCCCAGTACCCTTCCTTACTAGGATGAAGTCTACCTGAGATGCATGTTGGCCATTCTTGTGTGTGATGCTCTGACTGTGTCTCTTGCTGAACCATGTGTTGGCCTTGTGGCCCTTTGCCATGCAGAAGTCTAGAATGTCCTCGCCTTTATATCTGTTGCCCTACCCATGTGGGTCAAGGCTGTCCTCATAACCTGTTCTGTCTGTTCCACTATGTGCATTAAGGTTCGTCCATTTGCAACATCAACTCATGTTTTCATGGTTTTTCTAGTACATCTTGCAACTGTTGTCTGAATGCACTCTTTTCCTTGCTGTCTCTACCCTACTGCAGGGCATAAACTGAGATTATGAATGCTTCCCTTCAATCACTGGAGTCTGATTGACATGAGTCTGTCACTTATTCTGATGACATCCTTCACTGTCTTCTAAAGCCTTTCCCTCAGTACCAGAGCTCTCAACTTTTACCAATAGAATTTGAAACAAAGTAAAACGTAATTAAGGAAAAGATCCCAAGTTAGGGACACATTAAAATGTTGTCACTATTATTGGAGAAATTCTCAAAATGATTTTCCAATTTTAGGAGGAATGGAATAAAACTTTAAGAAATATCAGGGGTCCCCCTACAAAACAGGGGCAGTTGAGAGGTCTGCTCACCATCACAACTTTCACAACATTTCTAGTTGGTCTGCTCCCTATGCCCTTCCACCTTGTCTCCTTGATACAGAGGATGTCCAACCTCCTTCTTACCATAATAGGTTCATAGGTTCATAGGTAGGTTCTAGTCTATCGGCTCAAGGGCCTACATAAGCCTAGCCAGCAAGGTTCCATAGCTTACGCCACCCAAGAAAGTTATTTTCCTGTGCCACTGTCCAGCAGAGACACAGAAGTGATCCCCGGGGTGTATTTCTTATTTTCCATCCACTCATCAAGATTTTTCTTGAAGAGTGCTAATGAAGAACTTTGCTTGACATAGATGGGCAGCTTGTTCCAGAGTATAGGAAGTCTCTGGGACAGGAATCTATCCCTCCAGCATGTCATGTTTATTGTGGTGACAAGGTTTAGGTCCCTAGAGCGTGTAGCTCGGAGGGATTAGGATTTCTTTAGGTGTAGCATGTCCAGCAGCTCTGGGTTTGACATAGCTTTATATGTTAGGCAGAGATCACCTCGGAGTAGGCGATATGCTACGGAGTAAAGCTGGAGTTTTTTGAGGCGGTCAGTGTAGGGCATTTGTTTGAGGCCAGTAATCCTCTTTGTGAGGTACTTCTGTGGCCTTTCCAGCTGCTGCAGATGTCTTGTGAGGTGCATTCCAAAAGGGGCATTGTACTCTATAGTGGGTCTAATGAGTGACGAGTAGAAGGTAACAATGACCTCTTTTTTCCTGGATGAGAACCCTTTAATGATGCGGTGTGCCAATTAGAAGGACTTCCTGACTACTGTGGCGATGTGACTATCAAAGGAGAGACTACTGTCCACCTGGGTCCCAAGGTCTCTTATCACGCATCCAGTGTTAAGTAGATTGCTGCCTATGTGGTAGTTCATGGGTACAGAGTTTTTACCAAAGGGGATGACACTGCACTTTTTGGCATTGAGCTTGAGGCCATGGCTCTGACACCAGGCATCTGTCTCAGTAAGGCGCTTCTCTAGGATGTCCACATCATTTGGGAACTTGACTATGGCTCCTAGTTTGCAGTCATCTGCGAACTTCATTAGCCAGAGGCCTTCTGTGTTAGCCTGTACATCAGAGAAGTAGGTACCAAACAGGAGAGGTCCCAGGACGAAACCCTATGGTACTCCACTTGTCACTGCTTTGAGGTTAGATTTGGAGTCTGCAACTTTTAAAGTGTGGGTTCTGTCAGTGAGCCAGTTGGCAACCCATCTTGTGATGTAGGGATTTATACCTAGTTTAGTGAGTTTAGCTATAATACCAGAATGGGGGAGGGTGTCGAAAGCCTTGGCAAGGTCAAGATAGGCTGTGTGAACCACCTTACCCTCATCCACGGCTTTGGTGACTGCCTCAAAGAAGTCGATCAGGTTCAGGAGGCATGATCTGCATTTCACAAACCTGAACTGGGTGGGAACCAGAGTTTGGAGGTTACCAATGTCTTTGTTTATGAGTTCCATGATGATATGTTCCATGGCCTTGCAGACCAGGCTCATCAGGCTAATAGGTCGATAGTTCCCGGGATCAGTGGTGGCTATCCCTTTGTGGAGTGGGATAACTGTTGCTGTGTGCCATTTAGTGGGCACAAAGTCTGATGCAAGGCTATTATTGAACATGGTGCTTAAGTGGGGAGCCAGTTCATTCTGAAATTCATGTAAAACGCAGCCTGGGATGTTGTCTGGTCCCATGGATGCTGTGTTTTTGGCTTTAGAGAGTGCAGCTTTTACCTGCGTAGTTGTGATTACAGGGACTCTGCATTCTTCCTGTATAGATATGGGCCCTTTAAGGGGTGAGAGGGGTGTAGAGTTAGCACTGAACCTATCTGCCAGGATGTTGGCAATATCAGTTGGTTCTGTAATTGTCGTGCCTTTGTGCTATAACTCAGAGCAGATCTGGGTGTTGCCATCTAGATTCTTGACATCGCTATAGAATGCTTTGTGGTTGTCCTTGGATTTAGTGGTGATTTTGTTTTCGTTGCTAGCTTTGGAGGATCTGATAAGGAATCTCAGCTTCTTACTGAGGCTGACCAGGGAGCTCCTTCACTTATGGGATTTTACTCTCTTTTGCAACGGTTTCTTCCTTCTGTTGTACAGTTTGTTTATGGCAGGGGGTCACCAGATTGGCTTCCATTTTTTTGGAGGATAGCATCTTGGTTCTGTCTGGGATAGCACGATCCATGCACTCGTGTAAGTGCATATAGAGTGCATTTGTGTAGGATTCAGCAGTTGTAACTGTATTGTCCATCTGCGTGGGTGTCATGAAGTTCACCACTTCTGTCTTAAGAAGCATGAAGTTGGCTTTGGAGAAATTTTTTGCTGTGGTTTTCTTAATAGGGGGTGGGGGCGGGATGTTGATATCAAGGGTGATAAGCTTATGGTCGGATCAGACTTCCAAGATGCATCCTGGCTCTGAATTTATACTGAATGTAGCACTCCTTAGTTCATGTTTGGTAGGTTTTATGTTCAGCTTTCACTCAACAGACTTCCTCCCTAACCCAATTCAAGTGCAACTTGGACAATTGGATGTGGAAGAGGAAATTCATCCCTGGTTTGGCACCTATGTCTCTAATGGACACAGGCGACCTATAAATAGTTCAGCTCTCAAGCTCCTGTTTACATTTATCAAGGGTACCTGAACTTGTCAGAGATTTGGGATGCATGGTTAGTCTTAAAAAGGCCTTTGTGGTCACTAGTCTAGCAAACACCTATGAATCTATTAACCTATGAACAGAGCTAACTTAAGAATCCTAAGCTGGGTAACCTGACATCATCCAACCAGAAGATTATTGACCTAGAGCTGCTAGGTTTAATGTTGGGCACATACACTAGCCAATAGGGTCACATAGACCCCTCTCACCATTAGAATATGTCCTTGGCATAGGTCGGAGTAGGAGAGAACCTAAAACCGCTTATTACCAGTAAATGCCCATGAAGTTTTTTGGCAACATTAATCAATATGACCAAATCACCTGGGGCTAATTTTTTACAACAAAAAAATGAAAAAATAAAAAACAAAGAGCAGTAGTTGTAATGGAATCTTTACTAGCACCAAAAATTCATCTAGTACCTCAGCCTTTCGCCTTCAAGGATACATTACATAAAATTCATCCACTTTTTATACACCAGGTGACCCAATCAATTAACTCATTAAATTAAATCATAAACTTTTAAAGTGCATTGCTGCATTTAAAATGCATTGCTAAATCCATTGCTAAATCCAAAGTGCATTACTACATGGTCCTTGACATACCTCTCAACTGTCCCTGATTTTCAGGGACGTCCCTGATTTTGACTCAAATTTTAACTCTGTCCCTCTTAATCCCTCATAAAACTAGTGACTTTTGGAGGAAAGATGGTGAATTACACTTAATGAATAATGACAATAATTAAGAGTTATGAACTTCTTTTACTTCAGAAAATGTGTATTAATTCATATGCTCTGATTCTGTCAATGTTTCAAGTTAATAGCAGTAATATTTTAAGTGTCCCTGATTCTGTTGAAATTTGTCCCCACTCAAGTGGACCCATACACGCGCGCACACACACACACACACACACACACATATATGTATATATATATATATATATATATATATATATATATATATATATATATATATATATATTTAGGAGCCGTTTATAATCTCGAAATACTGAAATGTCAAATTTCAGTATCTTGAGAATATAAACTTGAATGCTTGAAATAGTGAAAGTTCATAATCGTGAATTCAATTATCTCAAATTCATGGTTATGGCCTTATGCTACGTGATGTCTGGGATTGTGTGTTTATGGTGCACGGTGCTGTGTGTGGATCTAGGTGTTTTGTCAAGTAAGTGAGTGTCTTGTAAGGGGTTTGAGTGGGGGTTAGAGTGTGTTTGAGTGTGCTGATATGTTTGATGTGTGTGTGTGAGGGACTGGAGAATGTGCGTGGGTGAGTTTGCTTTTGTTTCTTGTTTGTACGATCTCGGAGTTAGTATATATAAGTAGGAGGTGTGTGGGGGTGCAGCCTCTCACATGGGGAGTGCAGGGGGGCTTGCCCTCCTCCTTATGTGTGTATGGGTTGTGTATGTGTGTAGTTTTTGTTTGTTTATGTTGTGATGTGGATGTTGTGGTGTATGGATGGTGTAGTGTATGCGGTTTGTTCAGTGTTTTAAATTTTGCAGTTTTGGGCTCGGGGTTTTGTAGTTTCAGTGTTTTGTGGATTCGGTTTCATAGTTTCAAGATACTGAAATTCGATGTTTCAGTATTTCGAGATTATGAAGTGAATCCATATATGTGTGTGTATATATATATATATATATATATATATATATATATATATATATATATGTATATGTATATATATATTACTCTGCCATTTAAAGTGGTTGTGCTTTAGCCATCCTGCTTTGAGATTGAATATTATTCCTCACTTTGTTGTTTGCCATTCAAAGTTTTCACATTATTAAACGTTCAGTGAATTCAGTGTGCTGGTTCTATTTGTTGGAGTACATATACATTTTGGATTCCATGCACCTGATATTGGTTCATGCACCATATCAAGCTGCTGTGGAGCTCGGACTGAAAGTAATCTAACACCCACCATTATTTTATGCTCACTAAGCAGTGCTTTTGCTGTTAAGCGAGTGTAAAATATAAAAAAGAAAAGAAATTTAAACTAAAAAGGTGTGTGTATGTGTATGTATGTATGAGAGTTAGCGAGAAAGGCATCAAGCTATTATTTTACATTAACTAGGCAGTGCTTTTGCTGTTTAGTGAGTGTAAAAGATAAAGGAAAAAGAAAAGTATGTGCTTATGTTTCTGTCTACATGTGAGTGGATGCATGTTTGCATGCATGAAAGGGTGAGAGAGAGAGAGAGTGTGTGTGTGTGTGTGTGTGTGTGTGTGTGTGTGTGTGTGTGTGTGTGTGTGTGTGTGTGTGTGTGTGTGTGTGTTATGTTTCTGTCTATGTGTGTCACTGAATATGTGTTTGCCTGCATGAAAGCAGAAGAGTGTGTGTGTGTGTGTGTGTGTGTGTGTGTGTGTGTGTGTGTGTGTGTGTGTGTGTGTGTGTGTGTGTGTGTGTGAGAGAGACAGAGAGAGAGAGAGTCTGAAGCGTGAAAGCAATTGAGCAGTGGCAGATGCAGCAGGTTTGCATAACTCATGACTTCTTAGTTCATAATATTTGGATAAAGGGTGAACGAAGGCCCAAAACAGGAGCAGATTTTAAATAGTGCTGCTGTAAAATCACAAAGTTACTTGAATAACAGGATTTGTGTTAGCATGCATTTTCTAAGTGCAAGTGTGAGTGAGTGAGTGAGACTGACCACTGGCAGCATAAGTAGTAAAGAGAGTTGCATACCTCTAGGCCTCTTAGCTGAAGAAATCTGGATAAAGACCAAAATACAGGGGAAACAAAGGCTCAAAAATGGGAACAGACTTTAATTATTATAAAATTACAAAGTTGTTTAAATGACAGAATTTGTGTTAACATGCATTTCCTGTAGGAAATAACATCTGAAACTCAAATGTATGTCATTATTTACTGACATCAGTCTCCAATGAATGGCAACAAACCAAATATTTTAGGAGTAATGAACCAAACAAATAAATAAATTACCGGATATTTATTTACAGTGTTATATTTTGGATGTAAAATGTTCCTCGAACACCATTTACTTATACTACAGCAAGTTTGAAACATTAGGTGGATGAACTAGTTTACATGAAAAATATATAAAAAAATAATACAGTAATTAAAAAAAAAATAAGTAAAACACAACAATTCTACAGACAGCCCATTCTCTAATTGAACTAATGCCCTCCAGGGTGTGTGTTACTGTGGAAATAATGCCCTTCCAGGAGTGTACAGGTCCTCCCTTGTGGAGTCAGGTCTCAGAACACCCCTGGGCAGGTGTTATTTCCTCAATTACACACACCCTGTTGAGCACTATTGCTTGCATAGTATCTAGACTGTGTGCTTTCCCTGCACTTGAGCTCTAAAACCAGCATTTTACATTGAGAGGATTTTCTAACTGTACTCTTGTGGCAGAAGTGTGCTGTAACAAACAAATCTGAGTTGAGGGCTGCTGGCTGATAGCATATTATGCATTTTCCTGATTGGTCTGTAGGGCTTGATGTAGTAAAACTTATTTTTTCTGAATTTAAAAAAGCCCTGTGTTTGTGTGGGTTAGTGCACTATTCCTCAGAGTTGCTCTTGGTTTGGCTACTTCACCTTAGATTTACACTGAATCTGCTGCATCTAAAGCCATCCATTGATAAGAAGAACAAAAATAATTATAATTTTGCACTTCTCATTATTTTACTGCATGTCATAAAAATCCTGTATTAATTGTTACATCGCATGCACTCAGGTCACTCCACAGCAAGTACAAATATGACTCTGTCATTGACCATGTTGGTGTGAATGACCTGAGACGTACCTCCCTAGACTACATGAAAAGAGACATAGAGGAGCTTTCTGATCTTGTAGCCCAGGCAGTTATGACCCTAGCCCTGAGTAGCATCCTGCTATCACCCAGAATGATACCACAGTACAAGGACAAAATAATTGACTTCAACAATTGGTTAAGCTTGGCTAAGCTTCTGGTGTCATTCTAAGGGGATCCAGTATCTGTATGCCTGGGATGACATGATCAACAAACCACGATGCTTTGCCAGAGATGGCCTGCACCTGTCACCCTTGGGATTCCAGATACTGGCTAAGGCTCTTGCCACCCCTATAGTACCTTTTTTTTAGGCAAGATTCAAATGACAAATTCACCACCGTAACAGGTACTAGCAAGCAAAATCTGAGGGTAATGCTACTTAATACTAGAAGTCTAAACCTCAAAATGCACTCACTCGAGGCACTCCTTAAAATGGAGAACATCGACATCTGTGCAGTGACAGAAACCTGGTTCAAGGCTCCAGAGAGCACTCCTGCATTACCAGGCTATAATTCATACTACACCTTTTGGCCACCTAACCTGGACTGAATCACTGAAGGCAGAGGCGTGTCCATATTAATTAAGGATATCCACACCTCCAGGCTAGTTGCTCAGCATAATGCATCTGAGATTATCCAAGTGCAAGTAACTCTGGGCAAGACCGCAATGCAAATTGTAGCTTGCTACAGATCCCCCACCATGCCCCAGGATTCCCACTCCTCATTTCTTGATACCCTGGAAAATATTAGGATACAACCTAACACCCTAATAATGGGTGATTTCAACTACCCCACCATTAACTGGGAAAACTACTCATGTACCAACTCTTGTGCTCAATGTTTTCTGGAATTCATAAATTCCAATGCTTTGGATCAACTTATCCACACCTCCACCAGGTGCAGCAATATCCTAGACCTGGTCATTACCAACATGGGCAACCGGTGTTCCACACCAGAGGTCAATTCCTCATTGGTCAGATCCGACCACAAGCAAATCACTCTAGATATTCACATCCCACCCCTACCCCCCATTAGGGAAACCACTGTAAAAAAATTTCTCCAAAGCCAACTTCACGCTTCTTAAGACAAAAGTGGAAAACGTCACGACACCCATGCTGACAGACAATAGAGATACAATTGCTGAATCCTATACAATTGCACTTTATAAGCACTTACACAAATGCATGGATCGTGCAATCCCTAACAGAACCAAGATGCTATCCTCCAAAAAAAGGAAGCCAATCTGGTGGTCCCTTGCTATAAACAAACTCTACAACAGAAGAAAGAAACTGTTGCAAAAAAGAGTAAAATCCCATGATTGGAGGAACTCCGTGGACAGCCTCAGTAAGAAGCCGAGATCCCTCATAAAATCCTCCAGAGCTAGTTACGAAAGCAAAATTGCCACTGATTCTAGAGACAACCACAGAGCATTCTATAACTATGTCAAGAATCTCAATAGCAACACTCAGATCTGCTCTGAGTTACAGCACAATGGCACTAAATATACAGAACCAACTGATATTGCCAACATCCTGGCAGATAGGTTCAGTGCTAACTTTACCTCTCTCTCATCCCCTAAAGAGCCCATCTCTATACTGGAAGAATGCAAAGTACCTGTAATCACAGCTGCACAGGTAAAAAACACACTCTCTAAAGCCAAGAACACAGCATCCATGGGACCTGACAACATACCAGGCTGCATTCTACATGAACTACAGAACAAACTGGCACCCCACCTAAGTACCATGTTCAATCATAGCCTCACCTCAGGCTTTGGGATCACTGAATGGCACGCAGCAATAGTTATCCCACTCCACAAAGGTGATGCCATGATGGACCCTGGGAACTACCGCCCCATTAGCCTGACGAGCTTGGTCTGCAAGGCTATTGAGCATATCATCATGGAACTTATAAACAATGACATTGGTAATCTCTAATCTCTGGACCCTACCCAGTTCAGGTTTGTAAAAGGCAGATCATGTCTCCTAAACCTGATAGACTTTTTTGAAGTGGTCACCAAAGCCGTAGATGAGGGTAAGGTGGTACACACAGCCTATCTAGATCTCGCCAAGGCTTTCAACACCATCCCCCACTCTGGAATTATAGACAAACTCACTAAACTAGGTATAAATCCCTATGTCACAAGATGGGTTGCCAACTGGCTCACTGACAGAACCCACACTGTGAAAGTAGCAGACTCTAAATCCAACTTCAGACCAGTGACAAGTGGAGTACCACAGGGTTCAGTCCTAGATCCTCTCCTGTTTGGTATCTACTTCTCTTAAGTACAGGCTAACACAGAAGGTATTTGGCTAACAAAGTTCACAGATGACTGCAAACTAGGAGCCATAATCAAAACTCCTAACGATGTGGTCATCCTACAAAAGGGCCTCACTGAGACAGATGCCTGGTGTCAAAGCCATGGCCTCAAGCTCAATGCCAAAAAGTGCATTGTCATCCCTTTTGGTAAAAACTCTGTACCCATGAACTACCACATAGGTGGTAATCTACTTATCACCAAAAGTGTGATAAGAGACCTTGGGACACAGGTGGACAGTAGTCACTCCTTTAATAATCACAATGCCACAGTAGTCAGGAAATCCTTCTACGTGGCACACCTCATCACAAAAGGTTTTTCATCCAGGAAAAAAGAGGTAATTGTTCCCCTCTACTCATCACTCATTAGACCCATTACAGAGTACAACGACCCTTTTGGTATGTACCTCACAAGACATCTGCAACAACTGGAAAGGCCACAGAAATACCTCACAAAGAGGATTACCAGCCTCAAACAGATGCCCTACGCAGACCATCTCAAAAAACTCCAGCTTTACTCTGTCACATATCGCCTACTCAGAGGCGATCTCTGCCTAACATACAAAGCTATGTCAAACCCAGAGCTGTTGGACATGCTCCACATAAAGAAATCCCAATCCCTCCGAGCTACACACTCTAGGGACCTAAACCTTGTCACCACAATAAACAGAACATGCTGGAAGGATAGAGTCCTGTCCCAGAGACTTCCCATACTATGGAACAAACTACCTACGTATATCAAACAAAGCTCCTTATTAGCACTCTTCAAGAAAAATCCTGATGATTGGATGGGAGATAGGAAATTCACCCTGGGGATCACTTCTGTGGCTCTGCTTGACAGGGGCACAGGAAAATAATTTTCTTGGGTGGCAAAATCCAGTGTACCATTTGGCTAGGCTTATATAGGCCCTAGGGCCAATAGCCTAGTACCTACCTATGAACCTATGAACTGTTTCCACTGCTGCTGTAGTAATTATATTATGTCTGCTAGTTTTGCAGAACAGCAGTATCTAGATTATGCAGTTTCCCTGCACTTGAGATCTAAAACCAGCATTTTTACATTGAGGGTTTTCTGACTGCACTCTTGTGTTAGAAGTTTGCAGTAGCAAACAAATCTGACTTGGGGTCTGCTGGTTGAAAGCTTATTGTGCATTTTCCTGAAAGCATTGCTGTTGCAAAATTTATTTCTCTGATTCTATATAAGCCCAGTGTTTGTGAGACACTGCTTTTTCAGCATCAGTTTTTCCCAGTGCCCTGCATAGAGGCAAACACTATCAAGTTAACATTTCCCTTAGAATATCTATCTCTGTAACCTTCCCAGTCCCCCGATGCTCTAGGAGCATCTCAGTTGGGCACAGAGCAGCAGTACCTTGTTGGATAGCTGCAGGTCACACTGAGTATACCACCCATTCTTCGTCTGTGTGCTGTCATTCCAGTCCAGTTACATCCACCCACTCTTCTCCCTGATTAAACCCACAGTTAAAAACCTAAAACCATGAATAAGCACTTTCCTGCTATCTCTGTGGCCAGCCTGGTGGACATGGGCATCCTGAGGCAATGAAGCAATTGTTTCACGTATACTGACAACCACTTAACTTTGAAACAACCATAGTATGTGAGAGATGTAGTTACATTATAAAAGTTGAGACACGACTCTCAAATACTGACAAAGAAAATGACAAGGAGGTTGTCAGTGCACAAACATCATTTCACTCACTAAACAAGGTCTCAACACATAAACAGATATATGCAGAGGTACTCACAAGTAGCTTAACAAAACCTCAGAGGCTTCCTGTATGCTGTCCTAGGAAAGCATATAAAAACAAAACCAAGTCAACACCAACCATAACACATAAAAATACACATCTTAGTGCCTCCACAAGCAAGCCACTAAGGCAAAACAGGTCTATAACATTTAATCAAAATACATATTCATCGAATACATTTTCATTGAACATTAAACAGCAAAAATCATTTCAGCGAACCTTGGACTTTTTCCCAGGGTTAGGGGGCATGTCTCACAATGGAGTCTGCAATGACCAAGATGTTTGAGTGTGTGGTGTTTTACTGGGTCTGTATCACTTAATCGAAATACATATTCATTGAATATGTATTCATCGAACACTAAACAGAGAAAATCATTTCAGTGATCCTCAGACTTTTTTCCAGGGTTAGGAACCACTCACCCACTAGCACACCAGAACACACACTGCACTAAATATAACCCACCCAAGTGGAGGCTTCACCCACCACACCACCCACAACTTTGCCCTTTTCCCCACTGTAGGGCAATCTCAGAGTTGGTATATATAGTTAGGGGGGTGTGGTGGCACTACCTACACTCAGCCAGAAGAAGTAACAAACCTGCTGGCCAATAGATTCAACTCAAATTTCATCCCCTCATCACCTCTGGTCACCCCTCATAAAATACCCCCTACCATTCCTTCACCTGTTATCTCAAAAAAAAAAAAAAAAAAAAAAAAAAAAAAAAACAGGTCATCACTGCAGTCTCAAAAGCTAGAAACATGGCATCAATGGACCCTGATGGAATCCTAGGGTGCCCATTAAATAGCTTGAAACCTAACCTAGAAGACCCAATTGGACATCCATTTAACCACAGTCTCCAGACAGGCCTTGTCCCAGAAGAGTGAAGGACAGAAACAGTCATCCCTCTGCACAAGGGGGCTCATTAACTGACCTAGGAAACTATCGACCCATAAGTCTGACTAACCTCATATGCAAGGCAATGGAAACAATAATCATGGCCCTGATTAACAACACAGGAAACCTCCAGACTCTAGACCCAACCCAGTTTTGCTTCATCAAGGGCAAGTCTGCCTGATCAATCTGGTGGACTTTTTTGAAAATGTCACCAAGGCCATGAATTAAATTAAGACAGTGTACAATGCCTACCTTGACCTGGCAAAGGCATTTGACACAATACCTCACTTGGTTATTATAGATACATTCACATAATTGGACATAAACCTCTAAGTCACCAGAGGGATAGTCAAATGGCTCACAGGCAGGACACATGTTGTTAGAGTGAGGGAATCCATACCCAGCAATAAGCCAGTCACCAGTGGAGTATCACAGGGTTCAGTGCTGGGCCCCTTCCTGTTTGAAATCTACTTCTCAGATGTCAAGGCAAATGCAGATGGCCTTTGGTTGACCAAGTTTTGCTGATGATTGCAAGTTGGGGGCAATCACTGACTCCCCAAATGATGTTGATATCCCACAAAAATGTCTGACACAGACTGACTAATGATTGGTGTCAGAGCCACGGCCTCAAACTAAATGCAACGTAGTGCATAATAGTACCTTTTTGGAAATAAAATACCCCTGAAAATTAGAACATTGATGTCTCCCCCCAGGAGTGGAACCAGTGGTGATAGATTCGGGTACTCAGATAGTAATGTGAACTTTGAACACCATGTGTCCACAGTGGTGAGGACATCCTTCGGTGTGGCTCAGCTTATGAGTAAGGGCATGGCATCCAGATTTAAGGATGTCATAGTACCACTGTACTCGGCCCTCATCAGACCAATAATCTGGTACAATGCACCCTTTGCCATGTACCTTGCTAGGCACCCGCAACATCTGGTGCATCCTGAGAGGTTTCTCACCAAAAAAATACAGTGCATAACTAACATGTCATATGTGGACCAATTAAAACCCTATCACTGCATTCAGTTTCATACTGACTAATGAGGAGCGATCTGTGTCTGACCTTCAAGGCAGTCTCTGACCCAGCCCTGATGGTAATTTTGCATATTCACAAAACTAACTGCATGATGGGTTACCCACTCCAAAGATCTAAACGTGATCTCTGACATGAACAGATCATGCTGGACAGGCACGTGAAGCAGAGCCCTTCCCGACCATCTTTCAGTGCAGTCTGTACCAAAAGAATAATGAATAACATCTTTACATCACAGATAGAAAGTAGAGGGATTGATTCTGAACTCCAGTTACTGGCTGGGCTTGTAACAGTCTGCAGGCTGATAGCCCAGTATGAACTATAATCTTCTTTCTTCTTCTTCTTTCGGCTTTACCCGGTTAGGGGTCGCCACAGCAGATCACCTGTCTGCTCATGATTAGCAGTGGAGTTTTACAGTGTTAAGTTACCAGCCCAGCACCCAACCTTCCACAGAAGGCACACACATGCACGCACTCATGCTTAGGGTTGATTTAGAGTGTCCAATCCACCTACAGCATGTCTTTGGGATGTGGGAGGAAACCGGACCACCCGGAGGAAACCCACATGACCACAGGGAGGACATGCAGACTCCACACAGAAGGCACCCCAGCCAAGGATCAAACCGGAAAACCTCTTGCTGTGAGGTGGAGATGGCAACGCTAACTGCTGCACCACCATGGCCACCCTCCAGTATGAACTATAATATAATAAACACAATATATAAGGCATATAGAAAAGCATAAAATATAATATAATAAATAAATAAAATAAATAAAATATAATAAAGATGTATAGAAAGGTTGCAGAAAATGCCCATGCCACTTGGCCACCATATGTAGCTAGATAGATAGCTAATAAATAGTGATACAGATATGTATGCATTTCTGCATATGAGAGTGCGTTTATTAGAAACATATGTATATGTGTATGCATGTAGTAGCTCACTCAATAGCCTAACCCACCTCTATCCTGATCAGTAGATTTATTCAAGAATCCACCGTCCCAGCTATACGGAAATCATTTTTTATCACTCCATTACACAAGGGAGGCAATAGCAATGAACCATCCAACTACAGACCTATTGCTATCCTCTCTCCGTTATCTAAACTCCTTGAAAAAAATCCATTCACAGGCAGCTTATTAAGTACCTTCTAGATAAAAACCTCTTAACCCCCTACACAACGTGGCTTCAGACCTCATCATAATACATCTACTGCCCTACTGTCCTTTGCTCACACTGTTGGAGAAGCCATGGACAAACATTTACTGGTTTCTTGTGTCTTTTTTGACCTTTCTAAAACATTTGATACCGTATCACACCCCAAACTTCTCAATAAATTATCACAACTCAACTTATCTCCCTCTACTATTAAATGGTTCACTAGCTATCTCACTAATAAACAACAATCAGTAAGATGGCAGGCTGCCTACTCCCCTTACTAACCAATCCAAACTGGGGTGCCTCAAGGATCGATTCTTGGCCCTTTCCTCATTAATATTTCCACAAACCAACTGCACACTTTCTGTACAGCATCCTCCCTGACAGATGACTCTACTCTTATTACCTGTTCTAACAGTTTCTCTAACCTTCTCTATACTAGTCAGCATAGCTTCCTATCTCTGTAGAAAAATGGCTAACCGACAACCAACTAATTCTAAATCCCAAAAAACAAAGCTACTACTCTTTTTTTCCAAAAACCTTCTCTAACCTCAAATCAACCTTCACCATTTCTTCTCTTGGCAATACCATCATACAACCTGACCCACATATCAAACTTCTCGGTGTTATTATTGATGACCAATTAAAATTCGATACCCACATTCAGCACTGTATTAAAAAGACCAATCAAAAACTCAGCCTACTCTACAGACATAAAAAATACCTAGCCCCTGACTCTAACAGAAACTAGCTCAGGCCTTCCTCCTTCTGTGTCTACTTTATGCCTCCCCCATTTTGGCACATCTACACTCTACCCTTTTGGCTAAACTCTGTCAATCATACTATAGTGTTGCCAACCAACCCTATAAATATCATCCCTGCCATGCACTAAAATAACTCCATTGACTTCCCCCAGAACCTACTTCACTCCCAGCTGCAAATGAGTCGACTCTTAAAACCCTTTCCCTGTCCTGCTCTATCCTCACTAATATCACATTATACCCCTCCCAGAGCTCTCCACAGCTCTGACAAGCTCCTTCTGGACACCTATAAATCAAACAAAAATATTCATAAACTTGTTTACAAATATAGTATTTCACATGCATGAAACAAACTCCCCCATAACATCCGAATCATTTCTAACATAAATCTCTTTAATTACAAACTTAAAACTCTTCTCTCCTCACCAGCACTTTTACTAGCTTGTTAGTTTAGCACTTTACCAGACTTCTTGTAGCAATTATCATAGCGCACAATAGTGCTACCAGCACTAAACGTTCTACAAGGAAACAGCTCCAGTACTTATTAATGCCCACCCCTCTAGGCATGTCTAAAGGCCAGTTCCCTGTCCTTTCTCCTATTAACCTGGTGAACTTGGGCATCCTGAGGCAATGTAGCAACTGCCTTATGTACACTGACAACCCTCTCCTCTTACCCCCAACACTCAGACTTGTGATCGATGCACTTATATATCCAAATTGGAAGCCATGCACTCTCCAGCCAAGACCGGAATAGCTGGTCAAGAGGAGAAGGTCAACACTTGCACCATACCACATGGAACACATAGCCCTCCAGAACACACACCAGAATTGCCTTCACATAAAAACACAAACCACGCACCCACCTTCATGGAGGCTGTCAATAAAAATCTAACCAAACAGCAGAGACCTCCAAGGCAGAAACGCACTCGACCACCACAACACAACACTAATCATGAGACACATAACTCTCCTAAACAGTGTGCCACTCAACCAACGTCCCTGAGGCAAAACAGCATGCCCAACACACTAGTCATATGTGACTCGATAGTGAGGCACACTGATGTCCCACTCACTAGGTTGAATAAGGAGAAAGTAAAAATCAGCTGCCTGTCAGGCGCCAGGATCCGCCACATAATGCACGCACTCAGGTCCCTCAACAACAGATACAAATATGACTCTGTCATTGTACATGTGGGTGTGAATGACTTGAGATGTACCTCCCTGGACTTCATGAAAAGAGACATGAAGGAGCTTTAGGATTATGTAGCCCAGGCGGGTATGACCCTAGCCCTGAGCAGGATCCTACCATCACCCAGAATGATACCACAGCACAAGCAGAAAATGATTGATTTCAACAATTGGCTAAGTTTCTGGTGTCATTCTAAGGGGATCCAGTATCTTTCTGCCTGGGATGACATGATTAACAGACCTCGATGCTTTGCCAGAGATGGCCTGCATCTGTCACCCCTGGGCTTCCGTATACTGGCCAAGGCTCTTGCCACCCCTTAAGTGCCTTTTTTAGGTGGTGTTCCAATGACCAAATTACCACTGAAACAGCTACAAACAAATGCAATTTGATGGTCATGCTGCTCAACGCTAGAAGTCTAAATCTCAAAATGCACTCATTCAAAGTACTCCTTAAAATGGAGAACATCGACATTTGTGCTGTAACAGAGACCTGGTTCATGGCAGCAGAAAGCACCCCTGCACTACCAGGCTACAACTCATTCCACACCTTTCGGCCCCAGAACTTGAACCAAAGCTCCAGAGGTGGTGGTGTTTCCATATTCATAAAGGATGCACACACCTCCAGACTGGTAGCCCAACATAATGCATCTCAGATACTTCAGGTGCAGCTAACATTGGGTAAGACAGCGATTCAGGTCGTAGCCTGCTATAGGTCCCCAACAATGTCCCAAGATTTACACTCCACATTCCTAAGCACCCTGGAGAATATTAGGGTCCAACCTAACACTCTCATACTGGGCGATGTCAACTACCCCTCCATTAACTGGGAAAACTACTCGTGTACCAATACACTTGCCAAATGCTTTCTGGAATTCATTAATTCCAATGCCCTGGGCTAGTTCATTCTTATCCCCACTACAGGTAGCAACATCCTTGACCTGGTCAGTACTAACATGGGTGACCGTTGCTCTACATCAATAGTCAACTGCTCCCTGGTTAGATCAGATCAAAAGCTAATCACCTTGGAAATCCACATCCCTCCCACCCCTGAACAAAGGTAATCACCATGAAAAACCTCTCCAAAGCTAACTTTGGGCTCCTAAAAACAGAGGTGGCTAACTTCACAGCACCTGTGCAAATGGAGAATAGTTACATGACCGCCAAATTATACACCAATGCACTGCACGAACACGTACACAAATGTATGGATCTCGCCATACCCAACAGAACTAAGATGCTCTCCTCAAAAAAAAGGAAGCCAATCTGGTAGTCTCCTGTCATAAACAAACTCTACAACAGAAGGAGGAAACTGATGCGGAATAAGGTGATGTCCCAAGACTAGAAAATTTTCCTTAGCCTCAACAAAAGGTTGAGATCCCTCATCAAATCCTCTAAAGCTAGCTATGAAAACAGAATTGCAGCAGATAGTAAAGACAATCACAAGGCCTTCTATAGTTATGTAAAGAATCTCCATGGCAATACCCAGATTTGCTCTGAGCTACTGCACAATGGTACCTCCTATACCGAGCCAACAGATATTGCAAATATAGATTTAGTGCTAACTTTAACCCTCTGTCTCCCCCCAAAGGACCAATCACAATACCAGTAGATTAATAAACAAGGATATAGGGAATCTCCAAACTCTGGATCCTACACAGTTTGGTTTTGTGAAGTGTAGATCATGCCTACTCAACTTTGTCAACTTCTTTGAGTCAGCCACCAGAGCTGTAGATTAAGGTAAGGTGGTTCCTACAGCCTACCTTGATCTGGCCAAGTCCTTTGATACCATTCCCCACTCAGGAATCATAGAAAAACTTACAAAGTTAGGCATCAAACCCTATATCACTAGGTAGGTTGAAAACTGGCTCACAGATAGAACCCACAGTGTGAAAGTAGCTGACACCAAGTCAGACTGCCAACCAGTCACAAGTGGAGTCCCACAGGGTTCAGTCCTGGGTCCTCTCCTGCTTGGTATCTACTTCTCTGAAGTCCAGGCCAACACAAAGGGACTCTGGCTGACAACGTTTGTACATGATTGCAAGTTGGGAGCTATTATTAACTCTCCAAGTGATGATGACATCCTGTAGAAAGGCCTCAATGAGACCAACAACCGGTGTCAGAACCATGGCCTTAAGCTCAATGCCAAAAAATGTGTCTTCATCCCCTTTGAGAAAAACCCGGTTCCCTTGAATTACCACATTGACAGTAGTCCACTGAACAGAGAAGGCATTAAAAGAGATCTGGGAGCACAGATTGACAGCAACCTCTCTTTTGACCACCACATTGCCACTGTGGTCAGAAAGTCAATCTATGTGGCACATCTCATTACTAAGGGTTTTGCGTCCAGGAAGAAAGAGGTCATTGTCTCCCTCTACTCTTCCCTCATTAGGTCAATCATTGAGTATAATGCCCCATTTGGCATGTACCTCACTAGAAACCTGCAACAACTGGAGAGGCCGCAAAAGTACCTCACAAAGAGGATCCTAGGCCTTAAACACTTGTCCTATATGGACAGACTCAAAAAACTCCAACTATTCTCTGTCTCATATCGCCTACATAGAGGCGATCTCTGCATAACTTACAAAGCCATGTCTGATCCAGCTCTGTTAGAAATGCTACATCTAAAGAAATCCCAATCACTCCGCACCACACGCTCCAGGGACCTCAACCTCATTACTACAATCAACAGAACATGCTGGAGGGACAGGTTCATAACCCAGAGACTGCCCATGCTATGGAATAGACTTCCCATACATGTCAAGCAGAGCACCTCACTGGCCCTCTTCAAGAGAAATTTTGATGAGTGGATGGGAAATAGAAAATTCATGCCGGGGATCACTCCAGTGGCTCTACTCGAAAGAGGCACTAGGAACTAAAGTTGGGTGGCACGATATCAGGGTAATCCGATGGGCTAGGCTAGTAACGGCTCCAGGGCCATTAGTCTAGTACACACCTATGAACCGATGAACCTATAAATGTCAACACCTGTCACTGCAATGACTCCACTTAAAACCCAGCTTACCACCTTACTACTTCTCACACGTTCAACACCCACCTATTGCAAGTGTCTTATCTCATTTCATCTCTTTCTCTTTTTGTTGATAAAAAAGAAATCTGACTTTTGTACTGCATGTTATGAACATTATTGTAATGTTAATGTAGACTTCATTCTCAGGCTTTTTGTAAGTTTCTAATGTTCTCATGTAAAGCACACTATTGTATTAATTGCATACCACTGCATTGTCAGATGTTTTTCTTTATGTAACTTTCTAATCACTGTCTGGAGCTTTTCTCCTTGGGTCTCCACTGAAAATGGGCCACTCGGTCAGTTGGGCTAACCTGGTTAACAAATGACAATTAAATGGCAAATAAATAAATGTGTGTTCTCTAAAATGCAGTGGCTATTACCTTCAAAGCAATTTTGACCAGAAACCCTCTTCATGGTATCTGTCTTAACTACGGCTGACTTTGTAAGCAGTTACAACAATATTATCAGGGACATGCCTAAGATTCTTTGAGATTTATAACCTAGCAAAGCACTTTCATTCACACACAAAATATATATCTGACATTCATTCATGATGTGCCAATAAATGAAAATATTCTTTCATGTATACAGTGCCAGAAACCCCAGAGCTTGTTCTGTTCATAAAATATACACCTTATACTCCCAGAAGACATAATACACATTCTGTCATATACTTAATGTGAATTCCCCTTCTGCTTATTTATTTATTCACTGATACACACTCACACAATAAGGTGTTAATTAGCATTCTGAACTTGCATTTTGAAACTGGAATTTTATCACTTAAATTGTAGCACCATAGCTCTCTGAAATGACAAATCTGTTGACTAAAGCAGGAAAATAACAAAAGTAATATTTAATAAAGCAATCTGAATAGCAAAGAATATATTTTTATTTTTATTCTTTGCACACTGAACTTAAAATGTTACTGGTTCATTAAAGTGTTTTTAATGCTGTTGAGTTGATTTTTTTTTTTGCAAAACCAGTTGTTTTGGAAAGGGTAGTTTGTAAGAAAATCTTAGTGTCTATGTTTTGTGTGTGTATATGTAAAAACAAGTCACATGTAGCAATGGTGTTTCACAAGGAACCATTCTTGGACCCCTCTTATTCCCTCTCTTCTTCAGTGACAACTACTGACCTCTCGCACCATGTGTGTGTGTGTGTGTGTGTGTGTGTGTGTGTGTGTGTGTGTGTGTGTGTGTGTGTGTGTGTGTGTGTGTGTGTGTGTGTGTGTGCACGCACGCATACTCGTGCATATATTTTTACTTATATATATTCAACAATCTCTTCTCTGATCTTTATTTAACATGTTACCTTGTATCACTGTAACGTAAGTTTTACATACTTATTTCTGCTACCAGTAATTTTAATATAAACTTGTAATCTGTTTTCTTTGTGTTGTTCAGTCTGTATAGACACAAAATTCTGAAATTCTGTAAAATTATTAGAGTATTCCTTCTTCATCCCTAGGCTGAAGTTCTGGAATGAACTCCCCACCATCATAAAGACCTTTGTAATTGCTCTTCTTTTCAAACACAATTGGAAGGAAATTTCAAGCACCAACCTATTTTTAAGTTCTTCAGATCAGTCACCAAATCTCCCTAATCCTCTTTCAAATACTCCTACAATCTGTCCCAGTTACAGAGTTTTTCTTTCTCTCTCTTTTTTCTTCTCACTTATGCTTTAAATAATTCCTCCTTATGATTCACTCATATGCAAATATTTTAACTCATACTTGTCTGTTTAATTACGTTGCAGTGGTGCAGCAGTTGCATTGTCAAAGCAAGAAGTTCTCCAGTTCAGTTCTCGGCTGGGGTGCCTTCTGTGCGGAGTCTGCATGTCCTCCCTGCATTCGTGTGGGCTTCCTCTGGGTGCTCCAGTTTTCTCCCATGTTACATGCATGTGGAACGTTTCTCCCCAGGTCTCTGCTGAAAATTGGCTTTGTTCCAAGTCAGACTTTCCTGGGGAAACAAATGTTAAATAAATTACCTCCAATCATTTTTTGTGTGTGTTATCAGTTGTGCGCTATTGTTTTATATAATATCAGTAGTATAATTTGACTAAATATCACCTATGTTTTATTAATATTCATTCATTTGCATTTTTTTCTTACCTTATTTTATTTTTTGGACTGCGACTGAAATTTTTATACTTGGATTTGTGCTCTACCCTGTTATCAAACTGAATAAGTAAATAAATAAATAACATTTCTCCCTGGGTCCCCACTGATAACAGGTGCCATTGACTAGTTGGACTTTCACAATAAACAAAAGTCAATAAAAATAAAATAATGTAAATATTAATACATTTATTTATTTATTTATTTATTTAGTTATTTATTTATTCATTTATTTATTGCAGTTTCATAACTGGTTAAGTTGCCTGGTCTTTAGATCCTTTTCAGCAACGACCCGGGCCATATGGCAAGTAGAAGTTTGTACACAAACATGGAGTTTACAAAGGAAAATTTAGATTCAATACAAGCATCAGGATGTACAGATTGAAAAGCACAAAGAATGCAATATAGAAGAATAAATTAATAACAGAAATACATATTTTTAACATATATGCACTATTGGCAATTTACCTGACAATAACTAACAGTGCAGAGAATAACTAGGCAGCAAGTACTAACGCAGGAAATATGCAGGTGGGGGCCCTTTCTTTGTCACGAATGCAGGAGCAGGCTGCATAATTAGCAATGTGTCCCTTTAATTTTGTGTTAAAGAGCTGATTTTTTATTTATATTGCTTTTTGTTACTTGACTTTAGGAGGGAGACAATTCCATATTGGAGGGCTTATTTTCAAAAAGGTTCTCCCACTAATGGTGATATCAAAACATGGTCTGACAATTGAGGCATCTTCATTGTTCTACCGCAGGGTGCATGTTTGCTGCCATTTTTGTAGTTAAGATTTTAATGGTGGACACTGGCCCTTTGTTTAGATTTTGAAAATGGCCAAGCTATGAAGAGTGGCTCTGCTATCCATTTCAACCTTTTAAATAAATCACAGTGATGATTGTGAGAATATGTGAGTAAAACAAATATGCACATCTTCTTAACAGCAGCCTGTACTTTATGTGCGTTGGAAACATACCTCTCAAGTGTACCTCATTACGAGGAACGTACCTCATTTGGCGTCTTAAAAAGTTCATGTTCCTCAAAGATTCTCAATGTTCCATAGTGAAAGACTCTGTCACACATTCAGTTAGACATTTTTTTAAGTGAAGTCCATGGTAAATAGAAATCAATCATATTAATTCATTAAAAAATCTTCTTTATAAGTAAAACCAGCATATTTTATCCATCCTATGGCCTTTTATTTATTTATTTATTTTATTTCTAGTTTGATAACCAGGGAAGTCCACTGGGCCCGAAAGCCTGTTTTCAGTGGAGGCCCGGGGAGAAAAGCTCCATAATAATAATACATTACAAACATAACACTCTGTGTTCTAACAGCATAACGCCTTTAACAATTTCCAAAAACATAGTACATTTGGCAGTATACATAAGAAATTAATATTTTTATGCAACTGTATTGTTAGCATAGAAGAGAGAGATAAAAAGAAATTATACATAGATCTTGAATGCAAGAGAAGTAAAACAGAGGAGAAGTGAAGGAGATGCAAGGAATTTAAAGGAGAAGAGATGCCAGGAGGAAGATAAAAAAAAAGAACAGTTAGACTAAGATTCATTTTATGTTTGAGTCTAAAGGTACATCTTATGAAAAAGGCAAAAGATACATTTGTGAGACTAGACATGCATGTAGGCAGTGAGGAGGAGATGATTTAAAAGGAATAAATAGAGAGTTTAAACAGGGGAGAGAGAGGAGATAAAGAAGTAGAGGGAGGGGAGCTGAGGAGAGAGTTTGAAGAAGAGGGACCAGAGGGGGGAAATTGGAACTGGGATGTATTAAGATCTAGGTAGGAAGTATACAATTACATTTCCAGTTTTGGGAGAGGTGAGAATGGAGAAGAGATTTGAATTGTTCATAGCTTGTAGTGACTCTTAGAAGGGAAGGAAGCAAGTTCCATTTTTTTGCTGTAGTATAAGAAAGTAGGAGGTGGCCAGGAGGTCGTTTGGGTTTGTATACTGAAATAAGATTTTGGTGGCCAGATCTTAGGGGCCTGAGAGGAGTGTAGAAGGGCAAGATGTTAGATAATGCAGGGCAAGCAGTGGGTTTAAAAATTAGTTTGTGTGCAGTAGTAAGTTGGAGGTAATCGAGGTGATTAGGGAGTTCTAGCCATTGGAGACTACGGAGGCAGATGCAATGATGTGTAGAATGAGTGGAGTTAGTAGCGAATTTGGCGATTTTGTAGTAGCAACTTTCAAGTTTTGAGGAGATAGAAGCGGTGAGGTTGGTTAGAAGAGGAGCACCATACAATAGAGAAGGGAGAAGGTAGGTAGTGGTGAGTGTTTGACTTGTAGCTAAAGAAAGAAAGTTAGCATTTCTGTAAAGCATACCGAGCTTCTGATGGGGTTTTTTTTATGTTTAGTTGAATATGAGTATTAAATTTCAGGTGTTCATCAATGGTAACTCTGAGTAATTTTGCACAACTAACAACTTCTACTGGGGACATGGAGAGACTGGAGATTTTGAAGGATGGCTTATCAAGAGGCAGAGCTTTTGAGGGGGAGAAGAGAATGATATGGGATTTATTGGCATTAAGGGAAAGATGGTTTTCTGTGGTTGTGAAGGCCAATTGGGTTTTGGCTTGGAGCCCAGGAAGGCTAGGGGCTGAGCAGATAACAGTGGAGTCGTCTGCATATTGTACAATTTGAGAATGAGGAATTGCAGAGTGGAGATCATTCATAAAGACATTAAAGAGCAGAGGTCCAAGAATAGAACCCTGAGGGACTCCAGTAGGGGTAGGTAAGACGTTCGAGGTACCTGTATTCCATTTCACAGCTTGGGATCTATCTGAGAGATAACTTTTGAACCAAGAAAGGGAATTGTGGGAGAGATTGAGGTTAGAAAGGTGGTTGAGAAGGAGTGTGTGGGATATTGTGTCGAATGCCTTGGAAAGGTCAAGAAGAACAGTGGAGACAATATCTCCAGAGTCACGGGCATAGTTGACAATGTCTAGGAAAGAAAGGAGAGCAGTTATGGTACTGTGGCCAGGCCAAAACCCATGTTGAGTAGGAGTGAGGAGATGGTTATTGAGGAGGTGGGGCATGAGTTGCCGGTGGATACATTTTTCAAGGACTTTTGAAATTGGGGAAAGAATGGCTATTGGGCGGAAGTTAGAAATGCTATTATTTTTGCCTCCTTTATGAAGGGGCAGAATGTGGGCAGCTCACCAAAGTTTGGGAACATAAGATTCTTGGATGGATCTATTGATGAGAATGCTGATAGGTATGGCGATGCCATCTGCTTCAAGCTTGAGAAAGAGTGATGGGATATTGTCAGGGGCATTGGAGCACAGTTTGAGTTTGGAAAGAAGTTTTTTGATACCGGTGGTAGACACGGGTTGTAGAATAAAAGTGGGAGGGGGTTTATGGGAGCAGGAGTGAGGGGAGGATGGTGAAGAAGGCTTTGGGTTTGGGCTGGGGGTGGAAGTGGAGAAGGATTTAGTCAGTTCAGCTATGGAGCTGGTAAAAAAGGAGTTGAAGAGGGTTGCAATTTCTGTGTCAGTCTTTTTGTTGTCTGGACAGGGATTGGATTTAGTACCTGGGTGTAAGAGGGAATTGATGAAATTCCAGAATTTTTTGGGATTGTTTGTGAGGGTAGACTGTAGTTTGTTGTAGTATGATTTTTTTATCTTTTATGATAAGTTTTTTAGTAAGATTGCAGAGTTGCTTAAATTGAAGGAATGCATCTGGGTTTTTATTTTTATTGTATGGTTTCCAAGTTTTGTCCCTTTGTAGCATTAGAGTTTTAGTGTCCAGTTAGCCAAGGGGCAGAGTTGTACTTTATCCATTTTGTTCGAGGTGGGGCTTGGGAGTTTAGGATTTTAAGGAAGGTAGTATTGAAGACTTCTAGGGCTTCATCTAGGGGAAGAGTTTTTAGTGAATCCCAGTTTGTTAGTTTAAGGGTTTCAGAAAATACAGAAGGGTTAAAATTAGTTAGGTTACGAGAGTGGGCATATTGATGTTGGTGTGGGAGCTGTTGGGTAATTCAGTTAATAAAGCCTGGGAGATGATCACTTATTGAGTCTGGTAAGATACCAGAGTTGGAGATATTGTTAGGGTGGCTGACTAGAATCCAGTCCAGGATGGACCCTGGAGGGTTATTTTTGTTAGGTCTGGTAATGTTGTTTATTAGTTGAGTAAAATTATAAAGATTGATAGACAGAGAGGGAGTATTATTATTAATTGTATTCTAATCAATATTGACATCACCTAGAATGTAAGTCTCATGCTTGATATTGTTTGTAGCCCAACAGAGAATATTCTCAAGGGTGGAGGAGTTGTCTCCATGGGGTATATAGATGGTTATGATACAGATACTTTTGAAGTTGTTTATTTTGAGGATTCCTATGATTAGTTCTGCATTATTAAATTTAGGAATGGGATTTTGGTATGGGCTGAGATTTAGCAGGCAGTTGTAGACTAAGGCTACACCACCTCCTTTTTTGTTTTGGCGATCAGACCTAAGTGCTTGGAAGCCAGGTGGTAAAATCTCAGAGTTAGTAGTTTGTGGTTTTAGCCAGGTTTCGGTTACTGCTACTATGTCAGGTGCAGTGAGATTTAGCCAAGCATGGAAATTTGTTATTTTGTTATTAATACTCTGGGTATTAATGGTAATGAATTTAAGGTATTTACAGCTGTATCTATTAGTGGAGGTAGTGGGAGAGAGATTGTTAGTAGGTGTTGGCCCAGGGTTGGGGTGGATATCTCCTGCAAGAGCAAGCCAAGAGAAAGGAGAGAGGAGGTGAAACTTTAAATTGAGACATAAAGTAAGAGGGAGATGTAATTTAATTTTGATAGCAGGAGATTTTAAATAGACTGTATGGAGTTTTAGTTTGAAATAATGAAATGGATTTGGTTGAAGTAGGGAGGGGGATATTAAATAAAAATGGAGTGTTGAAGGGTGGGGAAAGGAGATAGTGGAGGGTGAGGGGAATGGGAAAGAGGAGGGTAGTGTGGTAGAGGAATAGGAAGTTACATTATAGAGAGTAGTTAGAAGGAAAAGACATGTAAATGAGGTGAGATAGTGTGGAAGAGACATGGATGAGTAGGGTAGTATAGATATTAGAAGAGCGGGTAGAGATTGTGTGGGGAGTTTGGAGATATAAGAAGGAGAAGTATGTGAGAGAGCAGTCAGGTAAGGGAATAGAGAGGGGGAGGGGTAGTTTAAAGAGATTTATCTAGGAGGGGAAGGAGCAAAGAGATGGGATAGGTTGAGGGTAACAGGGGAGGAGACAGGAGGAGACTATAAATGTAGATGCACTGGGGGTGGGTGGAATTTGGGGGTAGGGTAGGGGAGTGGAGTGAGCCCGCAGGGCGAACGGAGTGGGTAGAGCCACTGAAGGAGAGAGGCCAAGGAAAAACTTTCAGTGGAGAGCTGAAATGTTAAGGAAAGTTTGGGGATGGGTAGAAGGTAAGGGTCTAATCAGTAGTGGTAGTGGACAGAGAAACTTATGATATACTTATCTTCAAGGAGGGACTGTTGCACTGGGAGGTTGTGATAGTAGACAGTGAAATGTAGGTGAAGAGGAGTACAGTAGAAAGGAGAGAAAAATATCTGGAGGCAGTAGTGTCTTACAAATATATAAAACCTGCGAGTCTAAGGGAAGAGACTTTAATCAGAGGGGAGAGACCAGGAGAAGGGTGCCACCTAGTGGACAAAAGATTTATAGCAAGTAGTATCACAAGTACAGGGGGGAAAGAGTTATGTTTAAAGTGGACACAAGAGGAGAGGGCAAGCAAGAAGTACTTGAAGGGCTTTGGCTGCTGGTCGACCTAGCTAGGGAGTATATAATAACAAACCCTGGAGAATCATAACAGAACTAGCATTAGTTATCCTGAGTTTTCAAAACAGAGCTAGCTTTAGAACAGTCTGTTGTATTAGGAGGACATACTTTCTTGTGTTTATACTTTTCTTCAAATAGGGGGGTTTTTAAGGTTCAGCTCCTCAGTTTAGGAATGGACAGTAGTAGATAAGGTGGGTGAAGGATGTTGGTCAACAGCGACAGGGCAGTCTCACACTAGAGGACAATACAGGCAGGTTGATCAACTGGTAAATAATGTGGAGAGAAACAAGAAGTAAAATATACAGAACACAAGGCACACTCAGAAATACTAGGCATTGATATTCATATCCTAGGCAAGATATTACAGTTCTGTTAAACACTATAGCAAGAGACAGTATGAGAATAAACAGACCCAATGGCTGAATTCACTTACCCCATAAGTTAAGCTTAGGAGTAGAGTACAAGTATAAAAAGCAGTAGTCCTCACTTACTCCAAATGTTAAGTTAGGAGTAGTCTTTTAAAATATCAACAGTTCTAACAAAACATGGCTAAATATTGCTATATAATGCAGTATTCTTTAACAACAGTGGCAGTTAATCAAAATATATCAAATAGAGCCTCAGGCTTCTGAGTGTACAAAGCAGATAAATTTGGGGTCTTATTCAACAGTAAAATAGAAGCAGAATGGCATATAGCTATGTACAATAGCGTATATGCATTCCACACGCAGGAACACAAAGTATTTAACTGTAAAATACAAGCAGAATGGCATATAGCTATGCACGATAGCGTATATGCATTCCACGTGCAGGGACACAAACACTAGCAGCCGTTAGCGGTGATTAATGCATAACAAAATATTGAGCGATATTAACAAGTGCAATCTAGGTGGTAAAACAAAATAAAACAATCTATCTTCGCACAGGCAATGTTAATATGTGCATCCTAGGCAGTTAAACATAATAAAACAATCTATCCTCGCACTTACAGCAGGTAAAGATAATAAAACAATCTATCCTCGCACACTAAGTGGAAGGATAGGACAAAATAAGAATGGCTAGACAAATACAGCAGGGCTCACCTTATTGGAAGTATAATCCCGTAGCCAGAGGTGCACAGCAGCAGAAACTACCTTCCTAGTAGAAGTTGTTAGTAAGCCGTTAGTATGTGTTCCACATTTTGCCCATTTGTTCCACATTATGAGGGCTAGTGTTCCTCATTTTGGAGATGGAAGGTTGAGAGCTATGGTTGGAAATGGAATACAAGGTTAACAGTGGGAGGCCATACTCAGTTTAGGGAACAAGCATGTTTCTGGCCATGGCATGACATGTGGTAGGTGAGAACAGAATGGACTATTCTGTAACATAGGCTGAGATGAGTGAGTGTTTGTATGTTTGGAGAGGATCAGTGAGGGGTGTAAGCTTAGTCCAATATATATTTTTTTCATAGTATTGTCATTAGTATCTAGAATTAGGATGGGAGGGAGATAATTTAACCTGCATATGGTGAAAACCATGACATTGGATTTTGTTGGATTTAACAAAAGTCTGTTGATTTGGGTCCAATGACAATGCTCTGAAAACAAAGTCTGCAGTTTTTGTTGTACATCAGATGAGTTTTCATTTCTTTCCTGACAAGGTGGGAGAGGTCAGTAGTTGTCAGTGATGAAGAGAGGGAATAAGAGGTGTCCAAGAATGGTTCCTTGTGAAACACCATTGCTACATGTGACTTGTTTTTACAGAAAGTCAAGGGTGTATGCTTGGAATGTTCTGTTCCTAAGGTTGCTGTCTAACTTTTGCAACATATTGAAGTCAAAGTTTAGTTTGACAAGTTTTCTGATCTGTAGGGCCCGTTAACAGTTTCAAAGGTTCTGATCATGTGAATGAAAAGACCTCCTGTTACCAGGCCTCCATTCATATAATTGAAAATAGTATCTATTGCAGGGTAAATGGCGGTAATAGTGCTTGAAAGCATTTGGAAGGCTATGCTTTTGGTCACATAGTAGACCAATCTGACTTATGTGCTTGAAAAGCTATTTGTAAACTATTTTTTGTCAAATAACTTTCTAAAAATCTGTTGAATAGCTAGAGTTTCATACTCCTTGTATTCATTGGGATAAGAAACCTTTGGCAGCGGTATAATGGTGGCATGTTTACATCGAGTAGGAAAATGACTTAAGTTTAAGACATAATGAATGTATGGTTAAGTGGCTTTGCAATGTAATCCTAGGCTGGTTTTAAGATGAATAGGAAGAGAGTGGTGAATCTTGTTCAGTTCTAGTTAGGAGGGTGGCCTAATGGTTAGATGTTTGCCTTACAAACACAAGGTGCAAGGTTTGAGTCTGACAAGGGATAATTGGCTAGGCTTGTAAGGGCAGTTAGCCTAATACTAATCTATAAACCTATTACATTGTCTAGAGCACTTCTGAATTATTTTTAGCAATCTGTCTGAAAGAAAATGATAGGCATCATACTGCTAGTGAGTCCTGGTTTATGTTGAAGAACAAAGTTGAAGCATGCTGAGGAGGGATTGTGTTAGCTATAACAAAGATTGTTGAAAGAAGAAAGAGTCTATAGTTATATGATTATCCATGTCTGGGAAAGTTGAGTTGTAGGAGTTGATAAAATCTGATCAGTTGCTTTGCCTTTTCTATTGTCAAACAGGAGGGTAAAGCTTGATTTAATATATCATGAGGGACAGTTAAGGCATGTTACTGTAACCCTGACTATATGAGTTTTCTGTAGTTAGCCATTTTTCAGGTGTAGTTCATTTATTATTAATAATACTAATAATTTTAAGGCAAGCAATATGTAGTTCATTGTCATTGTTGAAGAGTTTACTTGAAATAATACAAGTTGTGCTGGAAGGCCAGGGTTTAAATGGATGTTGCCTGCTAAGATGATCTTAAGAAGCAAGTAATATTGTCTACAGAGTGGTTTTAAGAGAGAGTTATGTAGAACAGGAATGTTCTGCATAAGGAATAGTTGTATTATATGATGTTTCCTAAAGGTGAAAAACAACTTTGGTGAGCATTTTGAAAATAAGAATAGGATATTTTTAAGTATTATCAGTGCTGATTATTGAATGATGTTTACTTGTTATAACAATGAGAAAAGTATCTGCAAATAGATATGGTGCATAAGTGACAGGAAGGTATCGTTCTGTGCAGTTAGTCTATTTGAGCAGTATGGTTTCTGGTGGATTGTAGTGCTTAGGTGTTTATATTTAGATCTTACATGGGCAAAGTGATACTGTGGAGTTGTGATGCTGCTGCCTACACACATCCCTGCAGACTGAGGAAAATTCTGCTATAGCGTTGCAGCCACCAAAGCATACAGAATTTTTTGCCCTAGTTTGTGCACTTAAGTGGACTCAATAAGCTGAGAAACTCAAAGAGAAATAGCTGCAGCAGTATTGGGAGTAAAGCATTTTAGTTTACATGTTTTTTGAGCAGCAGGATCCTGTGGTGACCTGTGGTGACCTGTAGCTGACCCTATATAGTGAGCAAAAATCTATGATCACTTTGGTGCCACTAAAATAGGCAAAAATAGCTGCACCAGTGAGAGCACTTGTTTGTTTGTTAAGCTGCTACCAAACCTGTCAACTCAAGAATGGGAAGTAGATCTTATTAGTAATGAAGTGAGCACAGGTAGTGCAGACTGTATGTAGCACAGAAGCTGCTTGTGTGGCTATTCTGATAGAACACAACCATACGTAGTAGGGTAGCTTGTTTGGTCCCTAGGATAGATTTGCTCTCACCTGAGTGGTAGAGATTGTCTTACAAATAGTGATCTGGGTGAGAGAGACTGTCTTACAAATGGTGATTTTTGTATGTGAGATAAACTGCAGCTTTTGTCATAGTTAGCTAGAGTATGGTAGAGAACACGCACTGCAACTCTGGGCTACGTTATCTAAAGAGTGTTTGTAGCGACAAGATTAGAAGGGAACATGGTGAACTGAGTGAAGAGATGGAGGCAGAAGGGGAGAAGTTGGAAATATAACTGAGATTTAGTTCTCTTAAGAAGTGTAAGGAGTGGCTACAATGATGAAGGGGAGGTAAACAGGAATGGTTGTATTGATAAAAAGTGAGTGGAGGAAAGCATACATTCAAACAGTACTAATCACTGTTTAGTCAAACTGCCTTTAATCAACTACAGCACTTTCACTGTGTATGCTGTTTGGTCATGGTTGTGTGAACATAAAGTTAGTATGTATTAGTAAGAGGGGATATGGGAAAACACCCTAAGTAAAGGATGTCACCGTGGTGTCTGTGCTGGTCAATGAGAACATGGCAGTGTGTGCATCTAGCAGGATGTTTTTAATATGTGTTTTGTGATGAAACACTGGACTCATGTTCTATTGTTTGTCCCTTTATTGACTGTGGTTCGATAAGTTTGACATTTTTACAAATGTAGAAGCAGATCATCAGAAAGCTATGGTACTGCATTTGCTTTTGTAAACAGATGTAAATTTATGGCTTGGTTTGTCAATGCTGTGCAGTCAAATTTAAATTTTTTTTTACATGTAGATTGTTTTTAGGTTCTTTTGTAGAGGCATAGTATATGCATATGCATATATATTTATATATAGGAGTGTATATCAGCTGCTTATTTGCAAATCCTTTTATAGTCACATTTCAGTCTCCAAGGAAGAAGGTAAATAAAATCATGGAGAATTCAGAGTTGCAATCAACTAACATATTTTTCGGAAGTGGGAGAAACTTAAGTACCTCAAGAAAACCCAAAGTGATATAGAGAAGGTGCACATTAACACAGGGACTGGAGGATATATTTCCCTGTGTTTCAACTTATCTTTCTGTCTCTCTATCTGTGCATGCATTACACATATATTTTCTAAGAATCTATGATAAAATACATTTAACTAGCACCAAAGACACATTTTTATTACATACTCTATATCTTCAACTAGTTTTCTACCACTCAGTGTTATAAATCCCCCAAACAGTCACACCACCGTTTTAACCATACCCCAGCCTTGTACATTAAAACTTACACACACACACACACACACACATATATATATATATATATATATATATAGATACACTTTAAAACATCAAAAGCCCAAAACACTGAAATTCAAAACACTGAGACCAAAATCTTGAAAATTCAAAACACAGACATTGAATCGCATAACATTTAAAATACATAGGAAAGCAACATGTACTATATTCCAGCACAACTACATACAGAAACAAACAAAAAACAAACCATATTACACCTCTTCATATATATATATATATATATATATATATATATATATATATATATATATATACACATGCCCACTTCTTAATCTCAAAAGCTCAAAATCTTGAGTCCAGGATCACGAAAGTTCAAAATACTGAATTTCATAATATCAAAGAAACACATGACACCAACACTTACTATATTCCAGCACTACTGCATACAAAAACATATTACTCTTCTCCAACTATAAGCAGGGGGGCAAGCCCCCCTGCACCTCCCATGTGGGGAGCTGTGCCCCCCACACCCCCTGCTACTTAAATATATCATCTCTGAGATCAGCTTACACTACACTAAGATGCGTTATGTTGTAGTATAGCAAGTAAGAAGGGAACATGAGTGCGGTTACCTATGAAACTCTGGTAAGTATTGGAGAGATATATTGTAATGTGTAATGTTTTAACAGTGAAGTAGTGTTTCTAAGAGAAGGGTAAGGAGAGTTTTTTTTATAATTTAAACAGGCAGTCATGAAGCTTGCAATGTTATGTTTGCCATTTGTTCTGTGTAGTGCGATCCCGTAGTTTATATATTTAAGCAGCAGGGGGGTGTAGTGGGGCTTGCATGAAATAAAAATGTAAGCAAAACGGTGAACAACCATGGCAATCCAAGAGGGCATCTGGAAGCAACTCTACACTTAGAAATAAATCTACATGTAATCACTCTGGTTGTATGCAAGAAAAAAGCCATTAAAAGCTTAGCACTGAATTTGTAGGATATGTGGAAGTCAGAATGATTTCACACAAATATGAAAGTGAAGTTTTATATATGTCTAAACATTGAAGACCCATTTCTGGAAGCAACTTACATAAAGATAGTCAACATTCGACAATACTGACTAAGAAAAAATCAATAAAATACATTTTTTGCTGAGCATAACCCCCCCCTCCACACACACACACACACACACACACACACACACACACACACACACACACACACACATACATTCTCATACCTGGCTTTCTCAACATGCTACCTTCAAGGCTATGTGATATTGGGGACAAAGATAAACTTTGTAATACCCTATGTTGTATGACCTCAATCTATTAAACATGGGAAGCAATGAAACTAAGCTGACATTTCCTGTTTTGTCTGAAAGTGGTTATGTAGTATAAGCCATGGTAAAGGGCCAAAAAACATTTAATAAAAATGTTATTAGACATAGGCAAACACAATAATCAAGACTGGTTTCTCAGATTACAATACCATCATCAATTGCGCTGCAGAAATCAAACCACCATCAGTTTTAAAATGCTCACTACAGTCACATGATCAGACAAATACATTTTATAAAGAGGTAGACCACACATTTTCATGAAAACTGCTGAAAATAAAAAGACTAAATAAAAACTTCATAAGTAAAAATTTCATAGCATATACTACTATTCTTGTAAGCTCATGAGGCTTATCTCTATTTTATCAATCTGTAAAAAATATAAGCATAAAATAAAAAAAGTAAAAATTATAATGAACTTACAACGATCAATTTGATCCAACATTACCAGAGTAGTGTAAGCAGCGCTGTAATCACAAACTTACTCCTCCTTCCAGTCATGTTGTGGAAGTATAGCTAGTGGGAGCTTCCATATTATCATACCCATCATTACCATAAGATGGTAATACGCCTTGCTCTAGTGTTATGTAAGTGTTTTCTGTATCAGTTAGGCATGGCAGCAGTTCAAAGCATGACAAGGGAGCAGCTGTTTAATAATGTAATATAATAGAATAGAATAGAATAGAATATATAATATAATATAGTATAATATAATATAATATAATATAATATAATATAATATAATATAATATAATATAATATAGTATAATATAATACATGTTACATATCACCTAAAAAACAGAAGTCCATTTATCACAACTCAGTTGTTTATGGGAAGAAAACTGATATTTAGTTTAAACTACTAATAACTTAATCCATGTTTCAGTTAGAAAACCAAGGTAATGTTATATGCATATTTAAAATTTGGGGAATGTGGTGTGTGCACATGGTGTATTGTGTCTTTAAGGGAGTTACTGGGATGTACTGTGAAATGTAACATAAGCACTCCAGATCTTTTTAATAAATCTGTTGATGTAGATGCATATCTTGTTTCTGCCTTTCATATTATGGACATTTCTGACTCCACTGCATAAGACATATATCTGTTACAGCCATTTCAAAAATAGGTACCATTTAGTCTATCAGTCATTATACTGTATGGTTAACATTTCTTTCTAGCACATATTTCCAAACAATCCCAGATCAGAGCAAAAGGAATCGAGGAAGGCTTCCTCATGGCAAAGAGCTTTCTACACCTTCCCACAACTTTTGCGCAAAGAAACTAAACGCAGAGTGGTCCAATACATAACAGTAAAAGAAACCATTTAGGTAAGCAAATGCTGCTGAGTTTCTTAAAATATAGAATGTCTTATATTAATCCTGTCCCCAGTAATAACTACATTTCATTCCAGAGAGAGCTGCAAAATGAAGCAGACGTCTGCACTGGACTTAAATCTTTCTTTCTTTCTGGTCATCTCTCACAGGTGGATGTTGTATATACCACCATTTCTACTGATGCTGATACAAGATTACACTGAGAAACTAACTTCTTTTTCAGATTAATGGCATGTTATGTGGCTTGAAATAGCTTGTAACCTCACTTGTGCACTTTCTACTGGCATTCTTCTTATAGCAGAACTTCATTCACACAGTTACATACATGCATTGGATTATAATAATAATTAAAGTAAAATTTCACAAAAATTGTTCTATTGTTATTGGCCTCTATGTTTTCATTGTACCTTCAGCTGAAAATGTTGACCTTTTATACATGATTTGACATAGATCCCTGTGCAAACTAGTGTAAATATTTACCCTTCAAACATTGTTGTTCTTGACAGAGTGTTTCAAAAAGGTATAGCTTGTTTTAACTTCTTGAGAACAATGTTGCTATGACATAAGATGAAATGAGATATGTACATTCTCATGTACTAATTGTGCCATTGCTTTTGTAAGATATTCCCTGCTGTATTATTTAAAATGTTTTTATATATGATTGTTGTGCAGATTAATCTCATAGCATTTCATCATGTGTCTATAAAATGTCAAATCATATGGGGACAAAGCAGTAGGATAGGTAGAATAGATTGTCAGTAGCTTGTGATGATATCAGATATTGTTATCTGTGCTAGCATGACTGACTGAAGTTTTGTAAATAATTGTAAATTACCCTGTTACATATGCCAGCATGACTAGCTATAATTTTGTAAATAAATTTCTGTCTGTTGTTTATTACTCTGATTTATGCAAGATGTTTCAATGTTAAACAGTGTTCTTCTGGCTAACCAAATGTACATGTTCATTGTAGGTAGTATTCTGAATGCATTTTATGCCAGAGTCAGCTGAACTAGATGTTTTGTCATTGTGTGCCATGGATGGGAGCATAGACTGCAGCTGTTTGTTTACTTTTCAAAGTCTGATATGAAAGTAGAATTCTAATGTCCTGCTACTTTTGAAAAAGATCTGCTTTAAAAAGCAGATTTTGAGTCAGTTGTTCAGGTACCTTGCAGAAGTAAGAGTATAATCTTGCTTTTCTAAATTATTTAGATTAGATAGGGACAGTTAATCTTCAGATTGTCAGGGAACTACAGCTAGATAGAGGTTTTCCAAAGTCAATGTGCGATCTATCCTACAGTATTATTTTCATATTTCCTGTGTATGAAACTCTGATGTTTTATGGAATCATTTAGTATTTATATTTTTTAAATCCTTTTATTTATTATTAAATGTTTTACTACCTTTCATTGTGGCTGGTTATTTACTTAATATTTTTAACAACATGAGAGTGTTTATGCTTATTGTAATAACACCAAGGCCACTCCAAAAAGCCTTACTGCTTGGAATACATGTTAGCATTTGTTTCAATATCTATTTTACCCGATGTAATTGAACACTCCTTTTGAAGGGTATTGTGGTATTTGACTGGTAGCAGGCATTACTTTGTAATTTGGTCAAAGAAACGCAGCAGGTAAATCTGTGTCAGTCTTTTGCAAGAGAGTGCGTGTACGTGTGAATATCAGACATTTAAGAGTGAGTGCATCAGATAACTAGAACTGGGACACAGTGTTCTGCAGTGGTTAGTGTGGAGATTCATTTGGAAGCATGGAGTGAAGCATATAGTCCAGTCCAAGGTTTTGAAACCTGTTCCCACTGTACTCTTAGGAGAAATTCTGTATTTCTATCCCTGCTTTTAGTGATGCTCCCTTACCGAAGACAGTGGTGAGGACTGAGGCTCCTTAGTTACTGCCCCAGGGTAAAGAGGGCTTGTCACATATTGGTGCCAGTAGTGGGATTTTAATTGAGCTTTAGTAGCCTGTGGGTAGTTGTCACCGAGGTGTGTACTCTCTACAGCCACAAGATAAACATACATAGTTTCATTATCACAACAGTTTTCTTCATTTTTAGTCAGTTTAGTCAGGGACAGCAGGCAAATATGTCAATAGAGGATTATAGCAAGCTAACAAGGAATCAGTTGGGTAAGGTGTACAAAGTTAAATGATGGGTGTATGCCAACCTGGATAACCAAGCAATTATCTCAGCCTTAGTCACAGCCACATAGCAGACCATCAGCTCTGAAGACATCCAGTTTGGCATTAGGAATATGCAGCCTTCAGATACAAGACAGTTCACCCTTTCCTCAGAGGACTTAAAAATGTGTTTGGTGTTAAGGAGACTCAAACTTGAGGCTGAGATTAGAGAGTAGGAGGCCATTATGAACTGCGACATTAGGAGGCAGAGGAAAGGAAGAGAGAAAAGCAGTGTCAACATGAAAAGGAACTAGAAATCAAGCATTTGGAGATGGAAGCTGAAGAAAATGAGAGGCAGAGATAGCATGAAAAAGAGCTTCTTACCCTTCAACAGGGTCATGGCAGTAATGGGGAAGGGAATGATTGAACTACAGAAGCCATAAAGTCAGTAAACGTTTTGCTCAGTACAGGGAAGGAGATGATTTTGATAGTTTTAGTTATATATTTCAGAGGGTATGTAAACAGTATAATATTGACCAAGGGCTCTATGTATAGTTCCAAACCCCCTTACTCTATGGTAGAAATGTTAATATAATTGTTAAACTGTCTGATATTTATTGTTTGAATTATAATACCATTAAGCAATGTTTACTTCATTGTTTCACATTAACCCCTGAAATGTATAGAAAAAAATTGTGAACATAAACACAAGACAAATGAAAGCACATGTGATTACATTGCTGATTTAAATACTTACTGTGCCACTACCAATGCAGCTGACTGGAATTTTGTAAATAATTCTATGTCATTTGTGAATATTGATATGAATTATACAGAACTGTATGTTATGTACTGATCTTCAAAAATGTAATAACAGCATACCCTGCTGGAACATAGAAGATTAACTTACAAATCTTCAAGACAATAAGTTTAAATTAAGTGCTTTATGACGTGCTATAAAAGTAAGTTTCATGCAGCAAGAAGACAGGATGTCTAGAGCTATGCTTAAAATGTAAAATGTCTTATTGCTCTGTGACTTCCTAGCAGCTGCACATCTGAGAGATATGTATTTTTGACACAGAGATGTTAGTTTCTGGTTCAGCTTGGGAACTAAAGTCAGGTGACAAATGTCATCCAAGCTGACCCAGCAGTAATGTTTGATAGTAATTTAAGAACTGTCTCAGAGAGTGAGAGACTATGGGCATTTTGTATTTTGTCTTTGACCTAGAAACATCCATTCAGCACTTCTGCCCTCATGTTGCTCTGTAAGTAAGTTATTTAGGGCATAGTATATTTTAGATATAGATAGGGATATGGTAAAGATTAGTTTAGATGTTATCTGTATTTATTTGAGACTGTCCTTTAGTGTTGCTTTAAAATATATCCTGTGATTCTGAACTCTGCAGTTGCAGTGTTGTTTGAGTATTATCTTGTGCTTTTATTATTATTAAATATATTTAACCCTATCTTTGTGGCTGATATTTGTGAGACATAATTAAGCTCTTAGAGTACTTGCATATGTATTTGGTGACACTGTACAGGCCACTCCTATATGGCCTTGCCCTTGTCACACTTACCATTTGGATGATATTAACATTACACAGTAGTAGTAGTCACCCTTTGGGAAGGGCCTTAAAGTAGCTGATAAGGGGTTCTGGTGCCAGTGATAACTACCTTATGGTCTGGGCAGAAGGGGGCATATCTAGTAAACCTGTGCCAGCCTTTCCCAAGTGTTTGTGTATAAATCACATCTCAAAAGTGTGTGTGTGAGAGCTACTTGGGCAGTAACATAAAGCACTGGTTGGACAGAGAGAATATTGGGAGGACTTGGCTTGGAACCCTGGCTAAGGACTCATCTCTATAGCTGTGCCAGTGGGAAGTCATATTGCAGATCTGGAGAAAGAGGGAAAAACCAGCCCCAGACTGATTGTGATCTTGGTGTGCTCTTAAGAGAAATTGTAATTTACTGTGTGTGTACTTGTCATCCTTCCATTGTATACATTCCTCACTGCTGCCAATGGTGATGACCGAGGCTGCTTGATTACTGGGGCAGTGAAGGGGCATCAGGCTTACTTTCACTGGTGAGTTAGTGGGTGTCAGGTCACCACTTTTGAAGGACTGGCAGACCTTTTGGCGAGGAAACAAGCTCTTAGCACTTTTCTTCAGGACATGAGGATCTGGTTGGCAGACCGAGAGTGTAACTCTGCAAATGAGCTGGGGAGAAAAGTGGATCTCTGCATATGGGAAGAAAAATGGATCTCCACTTAGCAATCAGGACATCACTGCATAAGAAAGGGATACCCAGTGTTAGACATGGACATAAGGGAACCCATGGGGGGCAGCCTAAAACACTCCAACAGAGTTCACCAGTATCAGGGGAAGATACTAGTTCAAGTACATGGTCAGGAGCAGGGATTAGATGTTTCAAATGTAATCAGAGGGGCCATGTAGCATACAAATATCCATTGAAGCAAGGGGAGAAACAAAATAAGAAGGAGCCAGCAAGTGGGAATGACATAATGCCAGTGGTGAGCTGTATGAAAACAACAGATGTGCCAAACTCTCCCCAAAATTTGTATCCTGTCTAGTGGATGGAAGACAGGCCACTGCTAAGAGAGAGACAGCTTCTGATATAACCATTGTGAGGCCTGCAGTGGTTAAGGAGGAGCAGTAAGCCATAGCACCCAAAGTCAGGAATCCAAAAAAAAGTTTTATATTGTACAAAAATAATAAAATCTCTCTAGCACCTCAGCTTTAACAGCCTTTCTAGAGTATAAAATGTCATTAAAATTCACTTCTTATATATAAACATATTAATTACATTAAGATCCAATCAATTAAACAAATTAAATTAATATTCTCCAATTACACTACATAATGTATTGTACTTTAAAATAAAAATAGACTCTTTTTGAAGCAGTTTTTTTTTTATATTAACTTCATCAAATTGCCCAACACATATTTGTTCTAAAACAGTTGCTTGAAGTCCCTCAGCATTATTATTATAACAAACTTTAAAGTGCATTGCCACTGGAGCCCCTATCCTACATTTTTATATCCCTAATATGTTCTTTTATTCTTGTTGCAAAAGCCCTTTTGCTTTCACCAATATAAAATGTTCCACAAGGTATTTGAGCACATAAACAATTCCTTCACTGTCACACCTAAAATTCCCCTGCACCTCATACTTCTTTCCATTAATTTTAGAAAAATTCCGAACCGCAACATTTCAACAGGAACATTTCCCCACAAGGGATCATTCCCTTAAATCCAATATCCCTACTTATACCTTCTATCAGTGCAACAAAATTTACATGCAAATGCATTACACCAAAATCCCTCCCCCATTTATATGAAATACATGGCTTATTCTCTAATACAGTAATTAAATATTTATGTTGCACCAAAAAAAAAAACAGTAATTCACTATCTCTATCAATTCTGCACTAAACAAACTAAATCTAGTAACAAAAAATATTTGTTCCTTCTTAGCCTTATTAGATGCAGGGAGATTTCCTTCTCTAATAGTTTGAATATTTTCCTTATCAGCCATACTAAACTTATTTATACTTTCTAATAAAATCTTACTATCAGAATCTCCTATACTAAACATCCCAATGGTCTCTCGCAGCTCACTGTCTAATTTCCCTATCATCACTACATAACCCATGTAGCCTCAAACATTCCCCATAGGTAAAGCCCGCAAAGTATGTGGAGGGGTAACAACTATGGCCATGGAAATATTGATTACCATTTTCAAACTTCCTATGCACTTTTATCTTTATATTATAATTTTTATTCCCTTCAATTTCAGTATAAAAAAAGCTTTATCTCCCACCTGTAATCCATCAAACTTTAAATTAAACCTATTCACATTAATATCACATACAAATTGTGATACCATATCCTAGCCCCCTTACATATAAAAATTAAATCATGAATAAACCTATAATATTTTATTACATATTTTCTAAAAAAAACCCTATTCTTATATACATAATGATCCTCAAAAAATCCCATAAATATATTGGCATACATGAGGGCAAATGATGCCCCCATGATCGTACCCTGCAACTGTTTGTATAATTGTCCATTAAACTCAAAAAAATGTTACTAAAGCAAAAATGAATTAATTCGACTGCATAGTGTAATGTTGGATTATCTCCTGAAATGTAGTATAAAGCTTCCAACCCAAAAACATAACAAATGCTGGTGTACAAACCTAAAGTGATGAAGTCTATATCTTGACTCCAGTGAACATCCTTTATATTTTCTAAAAAAAATCAACCACATCTTAAATGTATGATGGCAAGTTCATCACTTTAGGTAACAAATATTTATGCAGAAAAAAGCTAAATTGTGTGTACAATAATTACAGGCAGATACAACAGTACAGCTTGGTGGATCTAAGAAATCCTTATAGATTTTTGGGAGACAAAAATGTGGGCAATAGTACACTTGTCACAACTAAACTACAGAATGCAAGTGGTAAGATGTCTGGAAACAACAGAGGTGCCAAACTATTACCAAATGTTTGTATCCTGTCTTAGTGGATGGAAGACAAGCCACTGCTAAGAGAGACACAGCTTCTGATATAATCATTGTGAGGCATGCAGTGGGTAAGGAGGAACAGTACTTGCTTGCGCAGTCCACATCAGTCAGAGTTATGTGTGGGACCCCATTCCAAATATGTTTAGCCAGGGTTCATCTTGACTGGGAGGCATACCTCTCAACTGTCCCTGATTTTCAGGGACGTCCCTGATTTTGGCTCAAATTTTAACCCTGTCCCTCTTAATCCCTCCTAAAACTAGTGACTTTTGGAGGAAAGGTGGTGAATTACACTTAATAATGACAATAATTAAGAGTTATAAACTACTTTTACTTCAGAAAATGTGCATTAATTCATATGCTCTGATTCTGTCAATGTTTCAAGTTAATAGCATTAATATTTTAAAAGTGTGATAGTCCCTGATTTTTCCTTGACTTGCCCCTGATTCTGTTGAAATTTCTCCCCAATTGGTTGACAGGTCTGCTGGGAGGGTGGAAAAGGGAATAAGCATGTAGGTGTGTTTCAGGATATACCTGCAGATGTCTTAATAGGGAATGAGTCTGATAATGTAGTACCTTGTGTGCATGCAGTTACACACAGTCAAGCTTGAACACAGGTATGTAGGTCTGGTAGCCTGGGGGAGACCCAGATAGATCCTATGCCTCAAGCTGAGGCTAGTGTTGTGGTTACTTCAGGGAGGGCCTTGTAACAGTGAGCCTGAAGGTGAACCACAGCTGCTGGTAGGTACTGGTGTTCCTGTGGACATGGTGACTGCAAGAACAGAGGTGAGTAGTAGTACCCAGACTGATAGTGAGGCACTGCTGTCAGAAGGTACTAGGTTTTTTGTGGAAAGGGAGCTGGGAGAAGTTACAAAGACGGAGTTGAGACAGGCTCAGCTTTCAAATCCTACATTACAAGGCTTGAGAGAGGTTGCTGAGGAGGCACCTGATGCTCAAGGAAAGACAGAGTCTGTATACTGGAACAAATGGTTCTGCATAGAGAGTGTACCCCTGAGGGTGGGCTAGAGGGTGAGATTATATGGCAGCTTGTACAGCCCAGATCCTATTGTCTGGCTCCTGTAGCCATAGCCCATGACATTTCTTTTGCAGATAACAAAGGGTTACTGTACAGAAAGTGGATCCCTGAGAGAGGACTACAGGGTGAGGTAATACAGAAGTTGTTAGAGCCCAGACCTATCATGTGTCACTTCTAGCCATAGCCTATAACATTCCTTTTGCAGGATATATGGGAATAAGGCATACTAATAGAGACCTTATGCAGAACTGTTATATTTGTGAAGGATGTAACAGGGTATGCATGACCTGTGAGCAATGCCAAAAGGTAGGCAGGAGGCAAGGATATAAGTTATACCATGTTAGCATGATGAAACCATACCATTGTAGGGAGGCCCTGGTGCTGAGTATTTGTGGTGGATGGCAGGAGGAGTCTGAAGGGGATCTGATGATTGATCTTTTCAGTCAGGTCAGGCTTGGACTGACACTTCTGTGGGAGAGGTAGCAATATCTCAGCAGCTATCCCCTATTCAGGTTAAAGAAATATGAACAGTCTTACAGGAGTTTGTGGGTATGTTCACTGGGAAACCTGGTGGCACCCACCTAGTCCAGCACTTTATGGATACAGGACCACAAAGGACTATTAAGCAAGATCCTTATAGGGTGCCCGAGTGAATCAAGCCGACTGTGAAGGAGGAGATAAAGGATATGTTTGAGCTGGACGTGATCCAGGAGTCTAGTAGTCTTTGGGCTTCCCCAGTAGTGTTGGTACCAAAAAAGATGGTAGCGTAAGCTTCTGCATAGACTATAGAAAGTTAAATAGTTATATAGAGTCAGATGTGTACCACATACCTAGCACATATGAAGCTTTAGAACAACTGGATGGGGCTACGTATCTGATTACTATTGATCTGACCAAGGGATGCTCGGAGGTGCCCTTAACTCACAATGCTAGAGAGAGGTCAGCCTTTGTATCACCTTTTTGATTATATGAGTTTACAAGGATGCCCTTTGGTATAAAGAATGCCCCAGAAACCTTCCAGAGGTTAGTAGATCATATCTTAGTATGAGCAGGAGACTATGTTCTTGCTCTTGCTTATTTGGATGATATCGCCATTTACAGTCATTTCTGGCAAGAATACCTTCAACATGTCAGGGAGGTCTTAGGTAGATTAAAAAGGGCAGGGTTGACTATTAAGCTTAGTAAGTGTCAGGTGGGTATGGCAGAGGTCTCCTACCTAGGACATAGAGTAGGGAGTGGTAAGATTAGACCAGACCCATTGGAGGTTATTCAGGCATGACCTGTCCATGTCACCAAAAAGCAGGTGAGAACATTCTTAGGGACAGCAGAGTATTATAGAAACTTTGTGCCCAACTATAGTACAATAGCTACACCCCTTACTGATCTAACAAGGAAAAACAAGCTTAATGAGGTAGTGTGGATGACATATTGTAAGCAGGGATTCCAAAAACTTAAAGAAGTTTTTGGAGGACTCACTGTGTTAGTCAGTCCAGATTACAGCAATGTCAGTGCAGATGGATTTTCAAGACAGGGTATGGGTTGATACATTTTCATTCAGCCCCATTTTTCTCACGTAACAATTTTCCAGGGGCACTTGAAAATCTAGCTCGAGTCTTCAAAGGGGAGAGAAATGCGAGGATATTAGATATTGTCATCTGTGCTAGCATGATTGGCTGAAATTTTGTAAATAATTGTAAATTACCCTGTGTTACATATGGCAGCATAACTAGTTATAATTTTGTAAGTGTATGTCATTTGAGTATAACTCTGATTTATGCAAGATATTTGAATGTCAAACAGTGTTCTTCTGGCTCACCAAATGTACATGTTCTTTGTGGGGAGTATTTTGAATGCATGTTATGCCAGAGTCAGCTGATCTCGATGTGATGTCATTGTGTGCCAAGGCTGGGAGAACAGAATCTTCACTGCAGCAGTTTGTTTACTTTTCAAAGTATGATATGAGAGTAGAATTTTCATGGTAGCTTCCTGTTACTTTTGAAAAGATCTGCTGTAAAAAGCAGGTTCTGAGTCAGCTGTTCAGTTATTGTTCAGTAGTTGTTTGCCAGAGCTGTTCAGCAGAAGTAGTTAGTCCAGTTGTTTTCAGAGTGAAATTGTGTATTTCTATCTGTGCTTTCAGTGATGCTACCTTACTGGAGACAGAGTTCAGGACTGAGGCTCCTTAGTTACTGCCTCGCGGTAAAGAGGGCTCATCACACTGCTAATTGCATGTAAAGGGATGGCTAACAAGACTTCAAAAAGCTGCACTTATTACTACAAATAAACAGATTACATGCTGCATTATCCTAGCAGCGGTGGTACACTGGTTAGAGTTGTCGTCTCACAGCAAAAGGTTCTCCTGTTCGATTCTTGGCTGGAGTACCTTCTATGTGGAGTCTGCATATCCTCCCTGTGGTCTAGTGGCATCTAAAGACATACAAGTAGGTGTGTGCATGAATGGGTGTGCCTTCTTTGAAGGTTGGGCGTCAGGCTGGCAACTCAGCACTGTAAAAATCCACTGTCAATCATTAGCGGATCAGAGTTCCTCTGTGGCGACCCCTAACTGGGAAAAGCCAAAAGACATGCTGCATTAACCTATGGTAATATATGAGTCAAGTTATTTGTAACAGTTTTTACCTTTGCTTCACTGAGATCACTGTTTTTTTCTGTGTGTTTCCTGAACAGCTTTTCGTAGGTTCATAAGTTTCATATGTTAATACTAGGCTAACAACCTCTGAGGTCGTAATAAACCTAGTCAAGCAACCCAAATGCATCCCTTAAGTTACATATTTTAGATGCTTATACAAGGCATGATTGTTGGCTATGGCATGATTTACTGACTTCCTCTGTCCATCAGAGATCTAGGCATCAGACCAGGAGTTATTTTCAATTTCCCATCCAATGGTTCAAATTACGCTTAAATAGGGTTAGGGATGGACTTTGTTTCGTATGGACGGGCAACCTATTCCGCAAAATAGGAATTCACTGAGATACATATCTGTCTCTCTAACATGCCCTAATTATGTCGCAAGCAAAAGTTAGGTCTTTAGATCTAGTACTTTTGATTCTGTTTGTTTTGTAGATGTGTGAAAGGTTCACCAGAACAGAGTCCAGGGATGCCTTGTATGTCACCATAAATTGCTTCTCAATAGTCTTTAGGAACTCAAGTATAGTAAGATAGGGCTTTGACGCAATACACATATGACATTGTGTTCATGCCCTGTATTCTTTTTGCAGGGAACCTTTGTGGATATTCTAGTTGCTTCATGTGTTTGGTCAGGTGCATACTGAAGGAGACATTATACTCAATGATGGGTCTGATGAGGGACGAGGATAGTCATGCAATGATGTCCCTGGACCTAGATGCCATACCCTTATTTATACACTGAGCAACATAGAAGGATTTCCTTATTACCTTGGACACATGTTTGTACAAGGCCAGGTTACTGTTTACATGAGTTACCAGATCCCTAACTAGTGGGTCTACTTTTAGGGATGTTTTATTGATGACATAGTTTCCTGGTGTGGCCACCTTCCCAAAAGGTACTATAATGCATTTCTTGGCATTGAGTTTTAAGCCGTGACTTTGGCACCAGTCATTTGTTAATGTTAGACCTTCTTGTAAGATGTTTGTGTCTCAGGGGATTCTATGACAACTCCCAGTTTGCAATCATCTGTGAACGTGGTCAGTCAACGGCCTTTGACGTTAGCCTTGACTTCTGAGAAGTACAAGTCAGAGGAGAGCCAGATCAGCATGGCGCCCCTAGGGACTCCACTGATGACCTGTGTCTTTGTAGAGGTGGTCTCATCAATCCTAACTTCCTGGGTCTTATCTGTGGGCCAGTTTGCTATCCAGTGCCTTATAAAGGTGTTTATGCCTAATTCCATAAGTTTGTTAACAATGTCTGAGTGGGGTATTGTATCAAATGACTTAGCCATTTCAAGTTAGGCAGTATCAATATTTTACCCTTATCCATTGCCTTGGTGACCTTCTCAAAGAAGTCCACCAAGTTCAGTAGGCATGTCCTTCCTTTGACAAAGCCAAGCTGGGATGGATCCAGTGTCTGAAGGTATTTTATGTCTTTACTAATCATTTCCATGATGATTCATTCCATGGCTGTGCATATAATACTAGTCAGAATAATGGGCCTGTAGTTTCCATGATCTATTAATGGTCCACCCTTATGAAGAGGGACAACCATTGCAGTCCTACATTCTCATGGCATGAGGCCTGTTTTGAGACTATAGTTAAATAGTAAATTCAGTAGTCCTGATAGGTCATATTTTACACTATTCAGAAGGCATCCCATAATAGTATAAGAGCACATTGAGGCTGTGTTCTTGGCCTTAGTGCAGCCAGGACATACTCTATATTTATAGTTGAATCTGTTATGTTTAAAGGTACTTCTTAGAAGTGTTTGGGGGTGAGTGGGGAGTAAAGCTGGAACTGAATTTCTCAGCCAGCAGATTCACTATATCATCTGGCTCAGTGAAAGTGGCACCATGAGCCACCAGTTCAACACACTGCTGTGTGTTGCCTTTGAGATTTCTGTCACAGCTGAAGAAAGCTTAATTGGTGTCTTTTGTCTGGGAGGCTATCTTGACCAAAAAATTGGATTTATTAAACTTAATTAGCCCTCTTAGTTGTTTGTTCAATTTGATGAGAGAGTTTTTATGTTTATGGGAGTTACACTTCCTGATTTTAACCAAGATATATTTTCTTTTGTTGTATAACCTGTTTAATTTGAGATGCCACCATAATGATTTTTTTGTTACCTCTGGTCTTATTTCTGGTAGGTACAGCAGCCTCTATGAAGCCAATGACATGGCTGTAGAGAATTTCTGTGAACAATTCTGCATAGGCTGCTGTGTTCTCTGAGTTTGGAGGGACATTGAATTTTGGCATACTATCACTTAATAAGAGGAAGTTTGCCTTGGAATAGTTTTTAACTGTTACTGGGTTTACAGGGGTGACTAAGCTGATTTTGATTTTGAAGGGAAAGATTATCCCAATAATTAAATATTTAAGAAAAAAATTATTTCATTCCACTGAGGATTGTGAACATTACACATTTAAATGTTTTTCAAATAAAATTCTTAAAGTTACAAATATTTGATTTATGAGGAACAGACCATATTAATCACTTTAATGAACAATACAGACATATGTATAAAGAAACCAGATAAAGGAGGTGGAGTTGTTATTTTTATTTTTGATACCATTGATTATACTAGTCAGATGTTTGACATTTTACAAGATGACAGTATTTATGTTTTGGTATCACATAAAGAAGTTAACATCAATTTATTTTTGGATGATTGTCTGCTTCAAGGGGTTAATTAATATAAATCTTTATGATTTTTTTACTCAACAAAACCCATGTGATACCTATGATCTTTAGAACTCCCTAGGTACACACAAATAATTGTAAGCAAACTTTGAGATCCATAGTGTCAGCACAAGGTGCCAAAACATATCCACTAGGGGTTGATGTTGACAGAATTTTGGAACCCTCCTACAGCAACCCATATATTTATGTTTTGGTATCACATAAAGAAGTTAACATCAATGTATTTTTGGATGATTGTCTGCTTCAAGGGGTTAATTAATATAAATCTTTATGATTTTTTACTCAACAAAACCATGTGATACCTATGATCTTTAGAACTCCCTAGGTACACACAAATAATTCTAAACAAACTTTGAGATCCATAGTGTCAGCACAAGGTGCCAAAACATATCCACTAGGGGTTGATGTTGACAGAATTTTGGAACCCTCCTACAGCAACCCATATATTATTATGACTCCTGGGCTTTTTAGGTAGAATCACAGATGAATTACAGAGTGATAATTTGCACTTCTTATTTTCATAGTTTTCATTTCTACCATCTTAAACGTAATTTGGTTAGAGGACAATTTATTTGAGTCGCTAGTATGATATCTGAAAAGAAAAGACTGGCACAAGAATTTGTGAAAATTGAAAATATGTTTTTAGAAAGGGGATATCCAGCAGTTATCATTAAAAAAATTAAGATTGGAAATATACAGTGGACGGGGCAACAGATATACCCCCATTAGGACAAAGAATAAGACCAATACTATTAGGTACAAAGGTCAGGGGAATTCCAATAAATCTGAGTGAGCTTTGATCAAATCTTATAGTATAGGTTCAGATAAGGGAAAGGATGTTATAGTTAGGAACTCTATGATTTTTACAGGTAATGAAGATTTATTTAAGGCTTTAAGTGAATCCCTGAAATTTGTTAATAGAACAACATCTAATTTCAAAAAAATGAATCAAGATGAACAAAGATGAGTTGGAGACAATAAAAACAAACGTACCCAAAGATGTAGTAGATGTCAACAATGTGAATTTATTATGTAGTGACAAGAGATGACTTTAACTGATTCCCACAAACATCACATCTTTTTGTCTTATGGGAATTGTAACACTAGTGGATTTGTTTATATTGCTAATTGTGACTCTTGTTCAGCCTTTTACACTGGTAAGTACAAAAGGCCCCTGAAAAATAAGATTTACGAATACTAGCTTGACATTAGCAAAGATCACACAAATAGTGCACCTTACAAATGTTCTACCCGTTGCATGAATTTTAAAAAGTTTTATATCTGGATTTTGAAGTTGTACCCTGTGATCCTAGGGGAGGGACCTGGGAGACTAAGCTGGAATATAGAGAGCTTTAGTGACAGTTGAAACTAAATGCAACAGTATTTTTTTTGATTCAACAACCCTATTTCAGTTTTGCCAGTTTTAAAATTAAGAAATGCTAAACTTTGAATATGGGTCTATATTACATCATCGAATGCTTAAATAAGCAAATGATGATTAATCAACCTCATGCAAGCAAAAGCTTACAATGTCGAAACCCCAGAACAGCGATTGTTCCAAAAAAAAAAACAAAAAAAACCTTAAAAACAGTATATAAAGTGGGGGGCTGTGCCCCCCACACCCCCTTCCTACTTAAATATACCAACTCCGAGATCGCACTACAGTGCCGAAAATGGCAAAGTAATGGAAGTGGCCAAGCAAATTCTTTCCCAGGGAAAGAATTCACTTAAAAGCTGCTTTGCTATTTTGCCTTTTTGTTCTTTTACGGTCGATCAAGAAGCATTTGACAGAATGTGTCTTCAATCACGTAACAGGAACCCCTTTGAATATAGTGCCAGAGTTTTCACTTTCTAGGATTTGGTCATTTTATGTATTATTTAACATTAACCTGTACAACTGGTGAATTCATATAACATTTTAGGCATAATTATTTAGCTATTTTTACTCTTATATGTATTAATTAGCACATTTATTTATTAATTAGTACATCAAGTTATAACAAAGAACAATTAATGATTTTTGTATCATAAATCATGTTAAATTATGTTAAATTAATTAATTATAGACTTTCAGCACACTGGATTGAATGGTAGAATAGGTTTTGCTAGTATTTCAAATGTGAACGTTTTGGTGTTGCATTTCTTTGAAGTTTACTCTTTCTTATTTGACTAATCAGCTATTCGATGTTTCAGATCTGGTGCTCATTATTTTAAAAATGTTTATGGCATTATGTTTTTATACTGAATTTAATGGATTGATTTTTCAGTCAAGTGACATGCTATCAAGTACTTAAATGCTCACAGGATACAGGCATCGTTACTTGTTCTGATGAAGTCCTGAGGGTATTTGGGACAAATGTGCATGATAAAGGAGAATGACACCTGTATGATGCCAGGGCACTTCTATGGGCTAGGCTTGTAAAGGCTCCAGGGCCATTAGCCTAGTACACTTGTATAAACCTATGAACCTATGTGCTAAACTGTATTTTTATGTGTTTAATAAAGTGGTTAAACTACGTTTGGATGGGATCAGTAGTTTATTCAGGATAAACTCTACATGATCACCTCAAAATTTATTCTTATTATTTGGTTTTGATTTTTATACCTCTAGTTTCTTGATTTCGAAGAAGACAGCTTTATTGTTGAACCTTATCAGGAAGGATGTGACATTTCAGGGGGTGCAGCATTCTTCTATATTTGTGAGTATGAGGTCCAGTATTTTGGTACCTCTAGTGGGCATATGCACTAACTGGTCAAGGGTATTTGTGTTTACTAAGTCCAGGAATCTCTCTGCCTACAGATCTGGGACTATGTAGGATTCCCAGTCTAACAGGGGTAATTAGATTTCCCCATGAGTAAGATGTTAGATTGGATGTCGAGTGTCTCCAGTTGGTTTAAGTATGTACCATGAGCTTTGGGGGACATAGAAGGTGACCTATAGCTTGATAGGATATGGTATGGGATTTTATTTACAGTGACCTGTGTGCAGAGAAATTCCACTTTGTCATCCTGTATAACCAGCCTAGAGGTATGTTTGTTAGTGATGTACATTGAACCACCTTTAGCCTCTGTCTGTGCATCTAGTACTAGTCTAAAAGTGTGAATTCACTGAAACCTTTCACTGCTGGGCTACTCTCCATGGCTTTAAACCATGTTTTTGTAACTGCACAGATGTTTATATTCAACAGGGTGAGGAGGGCTTTAAGTGACTGTAGTATTTTTTTTTATTTAGGCATTGACCAGAAACACTTTCAGATTTATTTGCATTGATTTTTCTATGTCAGTAGGTTTGTCAGTTTGGTATTGCCAACAAAAGGCTGGATAAAGTTTTATCCAGTATTCAAAAGCCTAGAGTGGACATTTGCAGACAATTCTTGACAGGGTCTGTTAACCATGTCTTTCCAGGCTGACAAATATCGAATCCCCTTAAAATATCACCAGAAACTCAACCATTATATTAAACATCTCATACAAATAATGTTTGCTAAATCATTAAAAGTTATTTCTTTAAATGCAATAGCTTTTTAGTGGTTAACATACTTTGAAACTATTTGTGTTTTTCTAGTGCTTTGGAGAGGTTTGAGGGATTGATGTATAATGTAGAGGTGGCTTGGATTCAGCTGTGAATGTTTTTGTATGAATTGTAGCTGATAAACTGTTCATTTGCAAGCCCATGTCATGAGGACCAGCTTGAAGCAGCTTAATTAGAGTCATGAGCAATTTTGTAATACTGCAGGAGTTCTAACATTCTGAGGACTGTCCCAGTTACTTCTTCCTGTCTAAAAGTAAATAATCATAATCGTGAAATTATATGCTAAGATGTCAATAAATGCAAGTTAGATAATAAGCAAATACCAGTGAATTGCATTCTAAACCACTGCCAGTTATTAAATAGTTCTGAATGCTTGTGGTATACCTAAAGGATGCATTATATATTAGCCTATAGAATGACACTTCTGATAAAAAACATAGATTGCATTTCTCTGTTATTGTCTCTTTTTAATGATAACAAAACACACTCACTCAGAATAATTTATTTTAGAAAGTTTGAATCTTAAAAGGGAAGATTTTCAAATGTTTATTCAGATGCTATTAGACATAAAAATTAAGGGAAAAAATAGGACTGATTCTAACAGTAGTACGAGATTAAACAGTATCAAATACATAAGGATACATATAAATGTTCTATTATATGATATGCTATACTAGAATTACAGCTAAAATATAAAACCTAGGAATGTAGTAAAAATACAAGACAGTATATAAACAGAAATAGAAAGAGATCAGAATAAGTAAATATGTATATATTTAAAGTATATAAATATGTCCACAGGGTTGGGAGGTTGGTATAGTGGTTAAGGTGCTCACCTTATAGGCACAAGGTGCAGGGTTTAATTCTCTCATGGGGTAATTGGCTGGACTTGGAATAGCCCAACAAGAACAGTTAGCCTGATACTAATGTATGAACTTAAGGTCCTAAGAACAACTTTACACATAGTAAATAAAATTGAAAAAATATAAGATCATCTGACCTATAAATTAATAAATATGAAATTAACTGACATCCTCCTTATAGTAGACTAGGGAGATAATGTGAGGTACATAGAAAGAGGACTGTAGAGATATTCAGTTTGGCAACTTATAATACAGATTCTGGAGACCTGTTTAACTTTTTTTATTCATAATAAGTCACTGATGGGATTTTTTAAGATGATGTATACTAAAAATATGAGACAATATATATCAGAAGCATGAGCTGAGCATTGTTAGTCTAATGGAGAATTTCAGAGACAGTTTGTTCATCTTTTTCAACAAACTAGGGATACGTTATTCCATGGTAGAATGTTTTAGGGTTATATTATTAGGTAATTTTTGACTTGTTTCAAAACTTTTGTTCATAGCTGAAGATTTCATAATGTTATATATAAAGTATATAATACATTCTGTACATAAATGTGATTTCATTATACCTGTGTTTTTCTCTCTTATATAAATGTCCAATTTTAAATGCATATCTATTAACATTAATGGATTGAATAACTTGGGTGACCAAGTTTGCAGATGACTGCAAGCTGGGCACTGTCATAAATTCCCCTAGTGATGTGAATATCTTCCAAGAGAGCCTTAACCAAACTAATAACTGGTGCCAGAATCATGGCCTCAAACTGAATGCCTAGAAATGTATCATTATTCACTTTGGAGAAAATGGTGTCCCCAGTAATTATCACATTAATATCAATGTACTAAGCATGCAATCAATCAAGAAGGACTTGGGCACCAGATTGATAGTAAACTTGACTTTTGACCACCATGCTGCCTCTGTTGTATGGAAGGCTTTCTACATGGCTGACCTCATAAGTAACGGTATTTCATCGAGGAACAAGGAGGTCATAACATCCCTGTAGTCCTCCTTTATCACACCCATTATCGAATACAGTGCCCCCTTCGGCATGTACAGTATCTTACCAAGCACATGCAGCATTTGGAGAGACCACAGAGGTTCTTGACCAGGAAAATATAGTGTCTCAAACAACTATCCTATACAGATAGGCTAAAAGCCCCATCCATCTACTCAGTCATGTACAGACTGATCAGAGATGATCTGTGTCTGGCATACAAGGCCATCTCAGACTCAGCCTTGATAAGTTGCTGCATATCCATAAGTCAAACTCCACTCGTGCAACCAGCATGCAAGGTCTAAACCTGGTCTGTGACATTATTGAACTTGGTGGGATATATTTGTGTCCCAATGACTCCCTCATCTGTGGAATAGACTTCTTCTCCATGTCAATTAGGGTATCTCACTAGCCCTCTTTAAGAGGAACCTGGATGACTGGATGGGAAACAGAAAATATACCCCTGGGATCCCACCTTTGTCCCTGCAGAGCAGGGAAAACAGGTGCCAACTTTCTGGGAACATAGGTTAAATTCTTGGCTAGGCTCATAAGGGGCTCCAGGCCAATACCCTAGTACCATCATGTGAACCTATGAACCCAGTAAAGAGTGGGAGGCTTTTCAAAAGCTCAAATCTTATTTATACAGGAAACACATTTACTTAATAAATATACAAATACACTTTCATTAAAGAATTATTTGGTTGTAGCATGTTCTGGCTTTTAAGCTAAAAGAAGAGACACCCTCATTTTATGGAAGAACTCACCAGTAATGTATAAAGCAAAATATACCTATGTTGATAAAAATGGTATGTTAAGCATTGTTATAATTGAGTGGAACAAAAAACTATATACATTGGTGAACTGTTATTGGCTTCCAGGTGACTGGTGATTTATTTTAATTGCCTTTTATCAAAGATTCCACTGCAGATAGAAAGCTGAGAATCACATCTTCAACCAAACACTTAATGGATTTTGTAAATCTAATGAATGTAAATGATATATATGAGCTAAAGAAGACAAACTCACTTCACTTTACCCATTATTTATATAGATATGGAACACATACAAATATTCATAAAATTTTTGTCTCAAACAATATCATATATCAGAGAAGCCTCAATAGTTTCATGTCCATTACTGGACTATAATGCTATAATATTTAATATTATTTTAAAAACTGAAAATTTAGTACATCACAGAAGATTACCAGTGTACATAATTAAAATGAAATGATGCAAGGATTGGTATGTTAAAGAGATCAAAACTTTCCTAGAAAGAAACATGAATGGCAAAGCATCTGACATTCTCCTGTGGGATTCACTAACGGCTTACTTAAATGGAAAAGTTACAAGCTGGTATATTAGTAAAACAAGAGAAAGAGACAAATAATTGAATATACTACAGGCCAAAATAGACACACTAAAGTTAAATTTAAAACCAGGGACATTATCAGTCATTCTGAATTTAAAAACTTAAATACAAAATGTGTTGAAATTCTAAATCATAAAGTTCCAATAAACCTGGAAAAACTTAAGCTTGTGGCATATTCAGTAAACCCTTTAAGGTGGCATAAACTTGCTCTTAGATAAAAGAAAATGAATAAACTAAATCATATCAGAGACATTATAACATATATAAATAATAAAAAAGAAAGAAGAAAAGATATTAAAGGTATTCCTGAGGCCTTTAATATATTTTACAGAAATATAAATTATAATACAAATAACAAAGATAATGATGATATAGTTGTAACTTTTCTATGGGAAAATATAAATAATAAAATAACAAGTAAACAAATACAAATGAAAGACCATTGACTTTAACAGAATAAAAGTTTAAATAAAAAAGTTAAAAAAAACAATAAGGTGATGGGCTTAGATGGTCTTATACCAGAGCTAAATAAAATACTACTAAATGATGCCATAAAAATATTAGATATGCCCCCGAATTCACGAATCCTCCGTGTAAGACTAAATAAGTCTTACTCGGAGGCTGCAGTTGAATGGTATGACATCAGCATGCCATGAATATTCATGAGGGCACACTGACCCAACTGCAAGTCTAACACGGACCGTGCAGGAAAGCAGGGGGCGTGTCAGACTGCCGAGCAGTCTAAATGTCCACGCCCCTGCAAGTGTCCGAATTGCAAAATGTAAACACACAAGAGCGAGTCCGCTCAAATGTTCATGTACCCAACAACACAATCCCTGACATTGTAGCCCCCCAGCACAGTTATAAAAAGTAAAACATTAATTTTTTTTTCTAATTCCCGAAATAGCTGCCCGTATTTGCGAGTGTGTGTGCGGGTGTGCCCATTGCTTAGCTGCAGTTAGCAATCCCATCATGGAAGAGCATAAGAAGGAATGTTTATGCAAGTTACACTGAATAGCAATAGCATAATGGTAAAGCGTTCGCACAAAGAGGAGGCATTCACGGTTCGAGTCCCACCACTCCCCTTACTATTTATGTTTTTAATCAGTTATATGAAATAATACCCGACATATATGATTACAGTTCTACTAAAAAGCAGTGAAATGGCCTATGTATGAGTGAACAAAATATATATTTATAAAGGATCATGATATATAATTGCCCACAGTTAAGCAGAGCTTTACCCAGAGCAATGTAGTTGCCCATAGCTAAATAGCGCTTTACCCAGTGCAATGTAGTTGCCCATAGCTAAATAGCACTTTACCCAGCGCAATGTAGTTGCCCATAGCTAAATAGTGTTTTACCCAGCGCAATTGGTTTGCACGGAGGTGCGCGCTGCGCCAACCAGCACACCATAAGGCAATGTGGAGCAACGTAGAGCAAAGTTGCTTAAACACAGCCACACCCCCTAGCCTGTCTGGACAGTAGTAAAATAAAATGCAATAACAAGGTTCAAACCCAGGACTCTGTGCACCATAATTAAATTACTGAACCACTAAGCCATGACAGCTTAGGCAGCCACTGTTAACATACATATACTCATAAATGGTAGATTAACCATTACTAAGCAGGTCAGCAGTCAGCTGAGAATTTTCAAACATGGCCAATCACAAAAAAGTGCGGGAAATGCGGCATATTTAAGCCACATAGGTGGGAATACTCGCCATAATTGATTGTAACTCACATCTGCAGTTAGAATGGCTGGTGCTGGAGAGGGTACACACTTCCAAGCGCAATGTTGGGATATCGAGGAGTCAAAATACATGGTTTGGCTCAATGTCCACCATCATGAGGCAAGACTCCTGCAGGGCCAGTTCCAAGGGATGGAGTACAAGGCAGAGGCTTGGAACCGGTTAGCTCATGACCTCACCAGTGTCACAGGTGTTCCTCGGACTGGTGAGCAGGTCCATCACCACCATGCAGACCAGAAGAGATAGAAGCAGGACCTACTGAACCAATGGATACAGGAGGCTCATGGGATGCAAGATGCCCCACAACTGAGTAGGTAGCCATGGAATGCAGTATGTAAGAAATGATAATTGATTCTGTATAATGGATAGGTATGTCTCAATATCCCTTCATTTACTTCACAGCTGCAGGTGACCATGCTACGAATCAGCAAGCCTATGCAGTTAGGCTGCTAAGGCTGCACCACCAGGCAGGTTAGTGATTATTCTGCATGTATTGTTATATAAAATAGGGGAGAGAGCAGAAAGTGTTGTAGTCCAATAATACAGCCATAAAATGCCCTGAATAAGTCCTCTGCATGTACTGTTATATGAAATAAGTCAGAGAGCCAGAAAAAGAGCATAGTAACCCATTAAGAAAGGTAAAATATTTCTGGAATAATATCTCTGCAGGTACTGTCATATAAAATAAGTGAGCGTACCTGAAAAAGAGTGTTCTAACCTATTAATAAAGGTATAATATGTCTTGAATATGTCTTCCATATGCACTGTAATATCAAATAAAGGAGTGAGCCTGTGGAAAAGTGTGTAATGTAATTAATAAAGGTATAAAACCTGGAGTGTGTCTGTGTCACTTACTTTGAAATGTTGTTGTACCCTTGCATTATACAAATAGTACTGTTTTAATAAGTGCTGGCAACTCACAGTTGGGCAGTCTCATCTAAAGTGGGTGATGGAAGTGCTAGTAGCTGTGAAGCATATGTACAGTCCTCAACAGTCAGTTACTGGCTGGCATGCATAAGTAAATCTGGTACACGAGTAGCTTGTTAATTTGTTCCCCAGAAATGTGAGTGTGCTACAAGAAATGCAGGGTTCTGTACAAATTTAACTTAAAATGTTATGTGAACACATCCAGATATGTAGATAAAGAAATATAAATACAACAATAAATATGTAGCAGTAACATCTGCATCCGGGACCGTTAGTATGTCAGATATAGGTCAGGTATATAATGAACTAGCCAAACCCATTACACAACCTAATGCATGTTGCCTAGTGTAATAATACATGTAGGGGATATACACCTGCAGTCAATAGGAATGTAGTGTAGACTAAAAGTACTTGTAAGATGTTAATGGAGGTTTCTTTCTACATCCTACTGTATGTGCATAAACAATCAATTCCATAACTCAATGGGTATGTGTAATATCAAAACATTTGTTGTGACATATGTCCTATTGTTCTATAAATATCTGCATTCACTTTGATGCATGTGCCCTTTTCAAACACCACAATCATGGTGGCCTGTTGCCACCAATCATCCCTGCATGCCGTTGGAATGTCCACTGTTGTTCAATTTATGCATGTGTTATGCTTGCTGTTCAACTGTTGGAACCTTGGTGTGTTGGGTTAATGGGAATATTACTGCATGCTGTTACAACTAATTTGGAATGCTGTTGTTTATGTTGTTGTAATTAAACACACCTAATCACAGAATGTATGGGAAGGCCGGTCCCAGCGGACCCTCCTGTCCCTCCTCAGCTGGTGGGTGCACCTGGCACCAGCAGGTCTGGTACCCAGCCTGTGCTCCCCCCCTCCGTTGGTCCTGTGCCACCTTCAGGTGGAAGCGCTGCAGGGGATGGGGCTCACCCCCCCATGCAAGCGTGGGTGGAGAAGGGCCACCTGTCACCCTTCGAAGGGTCCGGGTTGTGGTGCATAGGGAGATCCAGCGTTCAGTCGCTGATCCCCTATGCCAGCTCGAGGCGAGAGTGGCACGTCTCATGGGTGAGCCTGCCCATCCTATACAGCCCCCAGCACAGCCACCCTCGGGGCTGTGAAGGTGTAGTGGTGACTGCCCATGGGTGGGGATCTCAGTTCCACTGTTACTATCTGTGGGCTCATGGGCTTGCGATTTCCAAACATCTGTCCCCATCAATTGTGTTCACCCACCCCATGTGTCATACACCATCCCTGTATGCGTCTTGTCTGTCTTGTCTGTTTACCTCCCCAACCTACCTCCCCAAACATACCTACTTCCTCAACCTCACTTTCCACTCTCACCTGAAAAAAAAATGGCAATCTGTACCCACAAAAAAATTACACCCCATACATAGCTTCCCATTTTGCACACATGTCCGCTGGACATGTAAACTGATAATTATAATTGGCAGTACAACATACTTTGTTGTTCTCACCCCTCTCCCATGAGTGGAAGGTTTCAAATTTCTCTCCAAATTTCTTGCATATGCACAGCTGTTGCTGGTAAAGAAATGGGCAGCTATGGACCTTCCCTACACCTGTCCTGCAAATCCCGAGCTTGTTTTCCTACTGTCTTTCCCTCTTTGTGCCCCCTTTTTCACCACTTTCCTATCACCCCATTTTCTTTTCTTTCAAAGAAATTAGTGCGGGGGTTAGAGGGAGTAAGCACTTTTAAGCAGTAGTAAGCGGGTTTAAGTGAGTGTGCGCATGTGTGCGCTTAGCTAAGCATCACTAAGCATCATGCAAACACGCGCAAACACGCTTACAACTGTTTAATAGTGCCTTAGTCACTCTGTCAGGGCCCTTGTTCTGCTCAGCAGCAAAATAAAATAACTCTGTCAGTTTCAAATCCCAGACCATTGACACAAGAGACTGCATGAATTACCACTAAGCCACAGCAGATATACAATAACCTGGTGCTCAAATAAATATATCATGTATTTCAATGACTGAATGTAAAGGATAAATAGGAAGGCCACAACACAAAGCTTATTTTGTGGATCTTTACCAGCAATTGTTGTGAAATGCATTACATGAGTGTGATATGAGAAGCAGCCATTCTAGCAGCAAATAAAGTTACAGAGGCACTTTACAACCCCCACACAGTATCATAGCAGGAAAAACAGTGACAAATCTGATTAGGGCAGAGGCCATACTACCCAACTGTGACTACTTAACAGGGATGTCCCTGATTGTGAAACATATTGAAGCTGTGTCCCTCTGAATCCCTCTGAAAAGTACTGACGTCAGTCAGAAAGGTGGGGCATTACACAATGAATACTGACAATAATAACAGTAGACACTGCTTGTACTTCATAAAAGGAGTATGTATCCATATGCACTGCTTCACACAAGTCTAGACTTTTACTGTCTCTATGATGTGTAAGGTGTACTTCACATTTAACTACCAATCCCTGACTCCATGCAAAGATGTATCTGAGTGTTTCATAGGCCTGGCAGAGGCACAAACACACAGGCATAGCAGTTATCCTGCTGTTACATACACTGCAAATAGTTGTGGTAGGACTTCCACAAGCATACCCTTATGTAGGAGTACAACAAAGAAATACCAAAGGATGTAGCCATGTACTGGTAGCAACTGACTGTAACAATGCCATTGTACTAGTGATGAAAACACCTGTGGGTTGCACAGACAAAGAATAACAGTGTAACATTTGACTACCGTCTGGATAGGTTCACAGTTGGAAACTATGCAGACAGACCACCTGCCTTGATAAACCAACAGGTACACAACAATCCTTTAAGTCCAGTAAGATAATATTCACACAATAATACATAATGGTCTCTGTATGTCAGCAGCCCCCCCCCACACACTTTAAATACACTTGTGTGTTTAGGGTCTACCAAGGATGTAGGTAGGCATACACAGTACTGGAATTGTCCAGTTGTCCTGTGAACCCTGTGCTAATGTCAACAATAAAACCACAAACCCTGCAGAAGTGCCTACATTAGTATTCACAGTATAACAGTTCACAAACAGTTCATGTGCCAAAAGAATATTTCTCAATAACTACTTTTGTATGACATTTAATTATATGAGTGGAAAAGAAACTACATAGTCACATAAATGTTGTGTAAGCATTTGTAGGGGTGAGTTAAACTCCACTGATAGCTCTGTACTGCAAGTGGCAACAGTCAGGCCTGAGTGCAACATGTACATCACTGTCTACACCTCTAATTTCAGATATAAGAAGTATACCAACCTTCTGACTTACACAACAGTGTCCACAGCAAACAAGCATGGGCCCCAGTCTGGAAATCTGAAAGGGCTACGCCTACATACCTTAGCAATTTATAGCATTGGGTTGCTATGACAGTGAGTACTGCAATTACCACACAGCAGGCTGTATGCATTTACCAAATGCTGGGCACCAATTGGTGCAGAGGGCATCACATGCACATGCCCAGATAACTATAAAAGCAGGTTGTACTTGCTATCCCCACATGCAATCATTACATTGCACGTGTCAGCAACTACTGACAATCTTTATCACTGAATAAAGAAACCTTACTTAAGTAAATATTATATTTACTTCTTTAAAAACTAAATATATTAATTAAGAAAAAAAACTTAATTAATAACCAATAATAACTAATAAGTAAAAAACTTTACTTAATAAAAACAAAACCTTGAAAAGAATACACAGACGGACCTGACAGTGAGTAACAGGTATGTAACAGATTTGTAGTTACCGGCAAGTAGTAGATGTTTATGAATAGTACTGTACATACTCAGAAACATGCATAAGTGGCAGCAGTAGGTATGTATGCAGTGATGCCATGCATAACTACTGCCATGGACAAATTAGTGTGTAGCTGTGTGCAGTGGGACATAACTGTGACATATGTATCTCAGCATTCTATGTCGAACATCTGAACATGTTATCTATGGTCTGTACAGTACTGCGTATAATGGCAGTTTGGGGGAGTAGTGCAAACACCTATATAAACTTGGATGTGACAGAGTAAGACATGCATGATAGTAACATAATTTGTAGCTCAGCATTGGCAACTGCTGTACCAGGCTAGTATAGTAGTGTTATCATTTGCAGCTATATATACTCCCTGTACTATTACTGTATGCACACATGTGACAACCGTCCATGTTGTAGCAAGGCCCAAAAAGGTCATCTGTGAGGTGTACTGACTTACAACAGTGTGAACCCCATGTGTGTATGGCACACACATATGGAGAGATATGTATGTGTCTGATAAATTAGCATCTGAACATGTGCATAGAGCAAGGGACATACTGCAACTGTTTGTGAAGGGTGGACAATTATATGTTGTTGCAGGTTGTTATGTGCATTTTTATATGTAGGTGGTAGTGTGTGGCAAACAAGACAGCATACTGTGCTGGCATATGACATGTGGCATTTAAACGCCATGGGTATGATTCCTCATGTTTTAGTCTTCCAGATAGGGGGTCCTGCTAAAGGTACATGGGCTGAGACTACCTTCTATGCATTCTGCACAAGACTGTGCAATATCATTACATAACTGCATCCCTCTCAACCTTTGCATAATTGGTATTCCCACCATGAAAGGTGGACAGTATATGTGCCTATATGTATATCTATATGTACACCAATGGATGTTCATATGTACGCCCAAGCTCAATGTTGTAAATGTATTGCCATCCTTCATGTTAAAACCCTGTATCCATGAACTACCACATAGGTGGTAGTCTACTCAACACCGAAAGTGTGATGAGAGACTATGGGACAAAGGTGGACAGTAGTGTCCCTGTTGATAATCACAGTGCCACACTAGTCATGTAAACTGAGTAAGGTCCACATGTCAACAGAAAAGGTGTGTCATCCATGGAATAAGAGGTCAGTGTTCCACTGTACTCATCAGTCATAGCACCCATCATAGAGTACATTGGCCCTGTCAGTATGTACCTCAGAAGACATCCACAGTGATAGTATATGCCAGACACATACCTCACAAAGAGTATTACCGGACTCAAACAGATGCCCTATGTAGACTGTCCTACAAAACCACAACTACACTGTGTCACATACCATCTACTCAGCGGCAACCTCTGCCTAACATACAAAGCTATGCCAAATCCACAGGTGTTGGACATGCTCCATATGTACAGATTACACACCATACAAGCTACACACTGTACTGATCTAAACCCTGTAACGTGAAAAAGCAGAACATGCTGGAGTGTTACATTATCTTCTCAGACACATACCATACTCTGGAACTAACCACCTATCAACAGCAAATGAAGGTCCTCATTAGCAGTTGTCATGAATAATCATGATGAGTGGGTGTGAGATAGGAAACACAACCCGGGAGTCATCACTGTGGCTCTGCATGACAGGGGCACATGAACCTACATTACATGGGTGTGGAAGGGCAGGGTACCATATGGCTATGCTTCCATAGGTCCTATAGATAATAGCCCTTTAGCTACCTAGGAACTGATACACACATGCATGTACTTGTTGCATTACTTGCTATGTGAGGTTGACTGGGTGTGATGGTGAATGTGTAGGTGAATGTGTCAAAGTTGTATATATGTGTGATAGCCTAGTGTGAAACCATGTATATCATGGCATGTAGTGTTGTAGCTCAAATCCCAGCAAAGGATATGTATGCTATTGCTAGGCAGGAAAAGCAGTAAGTATATGGTGTGACGTAGTCCCATGGTGTTGACCGGAGTGTGCCATTGTAGGCTTAAGCAGTACATGTATGCTTATTGATTGATAACACTAGTGAATACAAATCCTGTATGAACAGTAGTACTACCTGAAGCTGTAGGCCTAAACAGTACAGTATGGTTTACATCCACATTGCTTGGACACACTGTTTTGTTTGTTACCTGTAGTCCTCACACATTACAAACCTCAGGCATGAGGTTTTGTAGGTGCTGACACACAGTACTGTATGTTACACAGGTAAAACTGATCTGGGTTGCCATACCTATGTGTCCTGTAGGTATGTCTGAATTGTGTGTGGGTATGCCTGAAACATGGCCTTGGTGGTATTTGTGTCACAGGATATATGTGCATATCTAGCAACATGTGTAGTGTATTACAGCAGTATGCCACCTATAATGATGAAGGTGCACATTTGTTACTGAGGGGTTTGCTATCAACAAGTAGCGTGGTGTACTGATAGTACTTAAACGGTACTTAACATTCATTTCAATGGATGACAAATGTCTGCATGCATTAGCTTCATACACACCCCCTGTGGCTAGGTGCTGCATTGTGTGACATAGAGTGTGCCATGTACTGTTGCATAGTCTTACATCCTGGTTCCACTTTGTTGCTGTGCAGAACATGTTTTGGAATATAGTATGTGCCAAGCACTGTCAGGCAGTTGTGGGCTGAGCAGTCCTATGTGGTATGAAAGGTGTGTATCTACTGACATCCAATAGGTTGCTATATATGGCATTTCATTGATGTCTGTACTTTAGCATGTTAAGTGTGCCACATGACATGCTCACAATGACTGTTTTATTGCCTTACAGGAATATGTCTCACAACAGGAGGCCTGCCTATTCCCCTGAGGAGGAGGAGGTCATCTATGATGTCCTGGTACAGCATTACAACTTGCTGTTCTCCAGATCTAGCCATGACCAGCATGGATGCACTGCACTGTGGCAGGATGTCATCCATCTGGTGAATATTGTAGGCATGCATAACCGGACTTATGAGCAGGTACGCCATCACTGCAGTGATTTAATCAGACATGTCCGGCAGCATGCCTCCGATGTCCACAGACAACAGCTTGCCACAGGTGCTGGTGCATCAACACATCCCCCCTCACCAGAGTGGAAGAGCTGCTCCTCAGCATGGTGGCTCCTGGACAAGCAGTACAACAGACATGCGTCATCATGGAGGCCGGAGTCACCCAGCATGTAGATACAGAGCGTGCAGGTAACATGGCATATCTGTAGACTACTGTTAGATCAATTGTTAGAACATGCATTTACCAGATGTGTACTGTGTATTCAGAAGATGCGGAGCCTGGTGTCGTGCAATACTGATAATTTGGAACATAATTTGTATGCCTGTGACTATCACCTCTTGTACTACTGTGGAATTGCAAACACACAGCAGCAATACCATAGTTGTTGACACTGACAAACTGTCTCATATCCTTGTAGGTCCCTCTGGTGTGATAGCAAGACAGCACACCCATGCTGGTGAGTGTTCTACATTTAATATATCATATAACATGTGCATGTCATAGTAGACCTGTAGGCCATATACACATGTAAAACACCTACACATAATGCATGCTCTGCATGTTCTCTGTGGGACTATGCCCATCTCAGTAACATGAGTATCCGCCTCAAACACATGCAATACACAGAGCATCCCAACCAATTGTGGTACACTGTAGTGGACATTGTATAGGCAGAGTCAATACACATGCACACAACATACACCACTTTGTCATATGCAGTTAGTGTTAATTTGATACACATGGCGTATGTAGACACCTACTGTAAGGTCATACTCCAGTATCCCAAATGTCAACAACACAGCACACATACTATACCTCAGGGTAGAGGACTATCATGGGGCAGTGTGAAACGCTTCAACACACAACACATTCATGTGAGGCAATGCTCCCAATTGAACACCTTACATACCCATGTAACAATTGGCTGTGAAATGGTTAATGTAGCCAAAGTGATGCAGGTCAGGTACAGCAAGATGGTTGCCAGTGTGACATACATTAGTGGCCTTGGTTGACCACATGATGCTGCCTGATGATGGCTCATGGTACTACACTACATCCAGTTACAGTAACTACAGTACTACACATAGCATTCATTGCTATACACCTGACAGTTGTGTGCATCCGGCCATGGTATGTATACCTATGAGTGATGGTGCACAGGACATTGGAAAGCATTCCAGACTTGCACAGCAATGTTGTGTCCATATACACATTGTGTTCCAGGGTGAGGCCAATTATTGAACAACACACATGCATCAAAGGCATGTATACTGTTATCAACAAGGACTCTCCACACTCGCACTGCATGCTGTTGAGCAACACACATCCTGCATGCTGACACATGTGATAGGACTCTTTGGCTTGTGATACTGTACTGCATCATCAACCACTAATGGATATGTTCCGTATTGCTTTTGGTGTGCATGTGTGTGTCTCAACTTGACTGAGTAGTGTATGTGTGCATGTGTTCATGTGTGCATGTGTGCATGTGTACATGTGTGCATGTGTGCATGTGTGCATGTGTTCATGTGTACATGTGTGCATGTGTGCATGTGTGCATGTGTGCATGTGTTCATGTGTGGATGTGTTCATGTGTGCATGTGCGCTAACATCCTGTACAGATTGTGAAGTGTGTTTCCTGTCTTCTTCTCACAGGTGCTGAGGTATTGGATGAGTGCAGCAGGGAACCTGAGGTCACTGCCACAAATAGTGGGCATGATGACACATGTGTAGTGGCACAGGCAGGTTTGTCAGGGTCTGTCGTTGGTCTGCCAATTGACAGTACACAGCTGTCCACTCCATCTATGTGCACATTCATACTGCCAATACATCCCTCAACACCAATGGCCTTAGCGGAGGAACAGTATACAGCAGGCACCGACCAGGATAGTGTGGTATCTATGGCACATGCAACCCCACACAGCAGCCATACCCAGACACCTGGAATGGTATCACATAGGCATATGTCCAGGGGTGCTTGTGGGAGCACTGCTGGTAATAATGCCACTGGAAGACGTGCCCCCACAGGTCTCACAACCTCAGCCATGTTCCGGTCTGTAATGCAGGCACAGGCATGTATGGAATGGTACACCAGGCAGGGACTAAGGGTGCAGAGGGATCACAACACTGCTATCAATTACAGTATCCGTGACCTTGCCGGTGCCATCCGTAATTCACCGAGGTCATTGATAGATGTTGGGGGGAGAAACTAGATGTCCTCAGCAATGTAATGTCCATGTGCCAGGACAGTGCAGGATAGCTGAGACATCGACATGGACGTATGCCAGCAACAACATCAGCTGGCACTCATCGCAGATGACACACAAGTCCCAGCCACTCCCATAGTGGCAGTACCAGCCCCAGCAATGTTGGGGCCGGGCTGTCAATAGACCGTCCTAGATGACCACGTGCATGTGGCTCTGGCCAGTCCCAGCAGGGACATGGGTCCAGTCGACATCCCTCTCCCTCTGACGATAGTACTCAGTCTGGCTTGGTACCCGATACAGTCCGTGGCACCCCTGGCAGGTACAGGTACTGTGTCTGTGGCCGGAGACAGTGAGCTATACAGCCTGGTAGGTACAGTCTGTGGCTGTCTCACAATCACCCATATGTGGCAGCCACAAGGTGGAACTGTGTGCATGCAGACACACACACATAAACCAAACACCTAGGGCTAACACATACACACACACATTACACCAACATTGAACCATACTGTACTGTTGTCCCTCACACACACACACACACACACACACACACACACACACACACACACACACACACACACACACACACACACACATACATGTCGATTGGATAGGTCATTGTCGGGCTCTGGCAAACCAATAACACACCCTGTGCATATGATGAAACTGTGCCACCTCCTGTCATCTGTGACAATGATGCAGGAACAGGCTTACATGGTGCTGATGCACAGGGTGACCTAATAGCAGTGTAGCAATGTTAGCATGTTGTCAACAGCAAGGTGTACTGCTATCCTTGTAAGTATACCTGAGCAGGCATGATGCATTAAAGCTATGATTATCAATTTAGTATTGTTTACACCAGTGTTAATTCCAATACTGTATTGTCCGCCCATGTGCCACTTGGCTGATGTGTGCGGTACTGGCAGCATGTGTTGGTGAGTGGATGGTACGTGTGTGATGTGTGCAGTATAGATTTGCAGGTGTACATTTGTGAACATGGTGGAGGTGCACCATCTGCATGTATGTGCATAGTGGACACATGGGAAGGGTGACATGCCCTGTATTACACAGTGTTAACACTTCATATTTCCTGTTGGTGGCCAGTATGCATTTTACTACACATATGTTACGACTTGGGTACACATGTGTGTATGACATGGTTTGCCACTATGCTGTGGGTGATACTGTTTATATCGGTCATTGTTTTGCATACTGGTAGTATACATAACCTCAACAGCCTGACTTTACCCAATTGTTAGCTGATGTCTTGACAACTGACACACAGATGTAGGATACACAGTAGCATTTGAGTCCTTCCGGTACTATACTATACCAGTAACCAGTGGTATTGGCCGCCACACATTCCTGGGACCACTCCTGTTTGACATGTAGATGTCCCAGGTACAAGCAAACACACTAGGGATATTTCCGTCCAGATCTGGTAATGCATACAGTGGCCTACAATGCATTCTCCAGATGAGACACTTATTCTTCACAAGGGTATCATACAGACAGATACCTGTTGACCAACAAATGCTGTAAAGCTATAAGCCAACTATAGCACAGTCATCCACATTTACAATACATAGTATCCTGACAGTACCACATTGTTAGTAGCCCACAACATGTAGCAGGGGTACCAATGTGTACATACAGCCACATGTTATGTCATCTGTCCTTTGGTATTCACATTTCCAAAGGTATGCTGATGTCCCTCAGTGAATGATATAAGCATGAAGGGGTCTGTATGCATATCCACGGAGGTGTTGTACACCTGTAATGAATGACCATTATTGACAGACTGTGTTGTGTTTGAACGTGTCTGACATATACCCCAGGCATGAACCCTCACTCACACTATTCTATAGAAACTGTCATGGGTGTGTGTGACACAGATGACCTAGGCCACAGATCATTACAGTGGCTGGCCTTGACACATACATACATATGTAAAGCAGGCTTCACACCTATGAACTCATTGAAGTCACATGTACATATATGTATTTGCCACACAGTTAACAATTGAGGTCAAGTGTACATATATGTATGTACCACACAGATACCGGAAGTATGCAATGCACATACTGTTGTTTTACTGATATGTCATACAGTTGTAAAAGCAAAACCCACAACACATTAACCAACAGTGTCACACACACACACTCAGCAATTACAGGATTCAAACCCCTACCGAACTATGTTATGATACTAGAGAGATCAGCAGTAAGATGACACTCTACATGCTTTACTGTAAGCTTTCATTTCCACTGCTGTATTTCTGGGATACTGACATCATCAGACATGCCAAAGAGGAGATTACCTCTTTGAATGTGTTTTTACAGACTCCAAAAAGGGCACTCCTCTCAAAGGAAATCACACCCACACAGCGATTGCAGGATTCAGACCCCTACCTAAATATGTTATGAGACTACAGAGATAAGCATTAACACAATGCGCTACTTGCTTTATTGGGTGTTTTTGTTTCTCCTGCCATATTTGTAGGATGCTGACATCATCAGACTTGCCAAAGAAGAATCTACCTCTATTCATATGTTTTCCTCGTCTCCAAAAAGGGCACTCCTCTCACAAGAAATCACACACATACACACTCAAAGCAATTTCAGGATTCAAACCCCTACCTAACTATACTATGATACTACAGAGATGCGCATTAACACGACGCGCTATATGCTGTACTGGGTGCGTTTATTTCTCCTGCTATATTTCTAGGATGCTGACATCATCAGATTTGCCAAAGAAGAATCTACCTCTATTCATGTGTTTTCCTAGTCTCCAAAAAAGGGAACTCCTCTCACAAGAGATCACACACACACATACACCCCCCCCACACACACACACACAGAGCAACTGCAGGATTCAATCCCTATCTAACTAGGTTATGATATTACAGAGATACGCATTAACACAAAGCGCTACATGCTTCAGTGGATGCTTTCATTTCTCCTGCTATATTTCTAGGATGCTGATATCATCAGACTTTCCAAAGAAGAATCTACCTCTATTCATGTGTTTTCCTAGTCTCCAAAAAGGGAACTCCTCACACAAGAAATCACACATACACCCCACCCCCACCACACACACAACAATCAAACCCCCTACCTAACTACGTTATGATACTACAGAGATACGCATTAACACAACACGCTATAGGCTTTACTGGGTGTTTGCATTTCTCCTGCTATATTTCTAGGATGCTGACATCATCAGAATTGCCAAAGAAGAATCTACCTCTTTTCATGTGTGTATCTAGTCTCCAAAAAGGGCACTCCTCTCACAGGAAATCACACACACACACAGCAATTGCAGGATTCAAACACCTACCTAACTATGTTATGATACTACAGAGGTACGCATTAACATGACACACTATATGTTTTATTGGATGTTATCTTTTCTCCTGCTGTATTTGTAGGATGCTGACATCATCAGACTGGGCATGGTAATGTGTGTGCACTTTGTTTTATGCAATCCCAGGAATGAACCATGTGGGTCAGCAGGTGTTAACAGCTTGAACAGGACTCCACAATTCTTAGCTTGTGTGATCTCTCTGTGGACAAATTTCTGTTCCTTCATATGAAAATACATATTTATGCACAGGTTGTTGAATTTGTGGATACAACATGTGTCTGTGATGTTGATAAAGGACTACTCAGAGTCTATGTGGGACATGTGTAGCTCCCTTCAGTGATGTGTGTCCTGGGTGGCTGCCTTGCAAACAGTCTAGCAGGTCTGGGAACCATGATCTGCCCATGATCATACCACAGTTGGTAGGGCTGTGTGTTTGTCAGCTTCCAATAGCTCTGTTTATGACTTCATTCATGATGGACTCAATGGCCTTGCAGATCAGACGTTATAGGCTTATATGACTATAGTTCCCATGGTCTGTTGTGCACCAACACCTGTGGGGTGTGCCATATGTTGCTGTAACACATTCAACAGTTTCAGATCCTGTAGAGAGGGTGTGGCTCAACAGACTGTTCAGGTGCAGGGTCTGTTTGTTCTGTAGTTCACTTATGACACATATCGGGAAACAATGTCATCCAATTGAGGCCATGTTTTCGGCTTTGGAAGGAGCTGTTTACCCATTCTACATGTGATATCTCCAGGTATGATGATAGGGACATTTGTCAGTGGGTGGTGGGTATGTATGTATGGGCCTGTCTGACAGGATGTCAGCATTGTCAGTCAGGTACAGTTGGCCCTGACTCAGGACATATATGTGTGTACAGTGCTGTGTATGACATAGCTGAAGGAAGTGTCATGGTTCTGTCTGGACTCCTTCGCAGATAATCTTTCAAAAACACCAACATACCTGAGCACTAAACCCCTGTAATACTGTTTTACACACTTAACGCCCTACTGATCCCTTTTGATCAGTCAGCAGAGAGTATGCTATCATAATATCCTGGCATGTCCAATGGTTGGTTTTGCATGTACTCTCCAGTCCAGCTGGAGGATATAGGACTTTTGAGGCAATGTTACAACTGCCTTATGTACACAGACAACCCTCATCTCCTCCCAACAAACTCAGATATATGTGGGAGATGCAACTATATAGACAAACGGGAGGCTGAACTCTTTCAACCCATGACCGGCACAGTCTATCAGGTGGTGAAGGTAATCACACACACCACAACTCTGTCACACATAGACCTATAGTGACAGCAAACAAACTACATTACCACACAATTACATACTCAGAGGCTCTACATAATATCTGCTTAAGCAGCAGAGACCTCCTAAGCAGACACCCAGACAACTGCTACCCCACGACATTACCCACATATCACATGGTTCACAAAGTCAGTGTGCCACACAGTCACTGCCCTTAGGGGTAAAAACACACCTAATACACTTGTGATAGATGACTCTATTGTCAGACACACTGATGTCACACTCACCAGGCTGAACAAGGAGAAGGACACTTTGCGCTGTCTGATGGGCGGCAGGTTCTGCCACATTAAACATGCACTCAGGTCACTCCAAAGCAAGTACAAATATGGCTCCATCATTGTCCGTGTTGGTGTGACTTACCTCAGACGTTCCTCCCTGGACTACATGACAAGGGACATAGAGAGCTCTGTGATCATGTAACCCAGGCCAGTATGACCCTGACCTTGTGTAGCATCTTACCCTCACCAAGAATGATGGCACAGTATACAGACAAGCTGATCAATTCTAACAGTTGGTTAACATATTGGTGTCATTCAAAGGGGATCCAGTGTCTGTCAGCCTGGGATGACATGCACGACATGCCACGTAGCTTCGCTATGGACAGCTTGCACCTGTCACCCCTGGACTTTCGAATACTGGCTAATGCTGTTGCCACCCCAACAGTGCCTTTTTTGGGCAAGGCTCAAATGACAAACCCACCTCCATGGACAATACATGGTAAAAGAAAGTACGGGTAATGCTGCTTGACACCAGATGTGTAGACCACAGAATGCACGCACTCAAGACTCTCCTCAGTATGGTGAATGTCGATATCTGTGCAGTAACAGACACCTGGTTCGGTCTCCCAAATGCACACCAGTACTACCAGGTTATACTTCATACCATGCTTTTCAGCCACAAGACTCAGACTGACCAACAACTTTAGGGGGAGTATCTGTATACATCACAGATACACACACCTCCAGGTTAGTAGCACTGCAGGAAGCATCAGAGACCATACATGTGCAACTAACAGTGGGCAAAACTGCCTTTCAGTTTGTATCCTGCTACATACCACCCTCCCGAACTCAGGAACCCCACTCAGCTTTCCTGGGAACACTGGAGGATATGACGGTCTCTACAAACACTATCATATGGGGTGACTTCAACTACAGAAACATTAACTGGGAATACTACTCAAGCCAAAACACCCTCACCCAACAGTTGCTAGAATTACTAAACACAAATGCTGTCACAACTGGTCAACACACCCACATGAGGGGAAAACATATTGGATCTGATCATCACCAACATGAGGACTCCATTTTCCACACCAGAGGTATGCCCTTCATTGGTAAGGTCAGACCATACATTTATCTCCCTGGACATCCGTATCCTGTCCCCATCCCCATCCTAGGTTCTCTCAGTGATGTACTTACCAACAGCAAATGTCACACTTCTCTAAACCAAGTTGGTATCCTTCAAAGACCCTGGGGCAGAGGTAAGCACAGCTCAGAACGCTGAATCCTTTACAAACACATTCTACTGACACCTACTGAAATGCATGGATCGTGCTATCCCAAATAAGAACAAGACTCACTCCTCCAAAGGCAGGGGGCCTGTCTGGTGGACCATGGCCATAAATAAGCTATACAACAAAAGGAGGGTGCTACTACATGATAAAGCACAATTCCAATAAGGGAAGGCATCTCTGATCAGTACTAGCAAGAAGCTACATTCACTCATGAATTCATCTAAGACCCACTTTGAAAGGTAAATTGCACCACACACTGAGAACAATCACAAGGCCTTCTTTAGTTATGTCATGAACCTGGGTGCCAACTCCCAGATATGCTATGTGTTACTGCGAAATTGCAATACATACACTGAACCCACAGACATTGCCATCACCCTGGCAAACAGGTTCAGTGCAAATGTCACCCCCCATCCCACCAAATGTCCATCCCAACAGATTGTAGCCTCCCTGACATCACAGATGATCAGGTGAGTGCTGCCCTCTCCAAAGCAGACAACACAGCATCAATGGGACCAGACGATGTCCCAGCCTGCATCTTACACAAGCTTCATGATGAACGTAACCCTCCCATGAAGTCACTGTTCAATATCAGACTTACTACAGGATATGTACCCAAGGAATGGCATACAGCAACAGTGGTCCCACTCCACAAAGGTGGTGACACAACAGACCCCGGACACTATCGCCCTATAAGCCTATCTAGCCTGGTCTGCAAAGCTATGGAGTGTATCATCATGGTACTCATACACACAGACATCGGGAATCTGCAGGCACTGGATCCTACACAATTCAGCTTTGTTGTGGGCAGATCTTGCCTCTTGAACAGGGTCAACTTCTTTAAACAGTTACCAGGTCCATAGACATAGGGAAGGCAGTCTACACAGCCTACCTGGACCTCACATACACCTTCACAACAATACCCCACTCAAGCATCATACATAAGCTCACCAGCTTAGGTATCAACACATATGTCACAAGATGGATTGCTAAGTGGATCAGGGATAGCACCCACATGGTATGTATTGCAGGTGCCATGTCTGACTCTACACCAGTTACACATGGCATCCCACAAGGCTCAGTCCTGGGACCTGTCTTGTTCAGTATATATTCCTCTGACATACAGGCTAACACAGGAGGAATATGGCTGACCATGTTCGCAGATGACTGCAAACTGGGTGCCATATTTGACTCTCCAGCTGCCACAAGCATCCTCCAAAAAGGTCTCAAAGAGATGGATAACTGGTGTCAGAGCCACGGCCTACAGCTGAATGCCATTAAATGCATATTCATCCCCTTTGGGAATCACATAGTGCCAACACATTACCACATAGGTGTTAATACATTAAGTATGGTAGAAGTTCTTAGGGATATGAGGACATGAGTAGTTTGTAATCTTGCCTTTGACAATCGCATTGCCATAGTGGTTAGACAGACATTCTATATAGCCCTCCCTATCCCAACAGGTTTCACATCTAGATCAAGTAAAGTCATTGTGCCCCTATACTCTTGAGGCCCATGATTGGATACAATACCCCATTTGGGATGTACCTTACCCGACACCTGCAGCAACTGTATTGGCCACAAAAGTACCTCACCAAGTGGATCTAGGGACTCACACATATGTCCTGTGCAGTTCGGCTAAAGTAACTCTAGCTCTACTCAGTCACTTACCACCTACTCAGATGCGATCTGTGCCTGTTGTTTACAGCCATGTCCAACACAGAATTAATGGACATGCTCCACCTCAGGATATCCAGATACCTTAGAGCTACATGCTCCAGGGACGTACACCTCAGCACAGATATTTATAGGACATACTGGAGAGACACATTTCTATCCCAGATGCTCCCCTCACTCTGGAATGGGATCCCAGTCCCGCATAGGCTGAGCCCTCCACTGACCCCCTACAGGAGACATATTGATGAGTGAATGGGTGATCGTATGTTTACCCCTGGAATCACTTCTGGGTCCCTGTTGGACAGAGGCACAATAAAGCAAATGCAAAGGGCCTATCTTGTATGACCTACTATTCACAGGCACAGTCTACTAATCTAACAGGGCCGCGAAAGCCAAACACACTCTGACTAGGCTTATACATGTCCTAGGGCAGATAGGCTAGTAGCAGCCTATGCACCTATGGTAATGTTCGAGCTGCATATTGTTTATTGATGATACTGATTGCAGGTTTTTTCTCTTCTTTGCTTTCACACTTTCTACGAAGAACCTAAGTATCTGCAGAACATATTTTATTATGACAGAGTTCCAATATATTATATATGTGTCTGTTGTCATATAACTGTGTGCACATGGTAGATTGGTGAACACTGAGAGGTTCCTGTGTTAACACATGCAACTGCCGGATATGTGTGGCCCACTGCTATACTCAGACATGGCCTAAGTGTGTGAGCATGCCCAGTCTGTCCTTTCAGTTTTTTGTTGCCTGACATTTGTCTCATTTATTCAAGTGTGTGAGCATGCCCAGTCTGTCCTTTCAATGTTTTGTTGCCTGACATTTGTATCTGGGAGGGTGGCCTAATGGTTAAGGTGTTTGCCTTACAAACAGAAGATGCTGGGTTTGAGCCCCAGAAGGGATAATTGGCTAGGCTTAAAATGGCTTGCAAGGGCAGTTAGCTTAGTACTAATCTATGAACCTATGAACCTATTTGTTCAAGTGTGTGAGCATGCCCAGTCTGTCCTTTCAGTGTTTTGTTGCCTGACATTTGTCTCATTTATTCAAGTGCGTGAGCATGCCCAGTGTGACCTTTCAGTATGTTGCTGTCTGAAGTCCACTACATTTGTTGATGTGTGTGAACATGAGCAATATTAACAATTATACTATATGTGTGTTGAAAATCAGGTTCTATTCTTACTGCAGGGCTCACCTTTTTGTCATAACTCGACAGGGATTATGCTGTGCCTGCAGAGTTTCCATGAGATACATTGCATAGACTTATTAACATTTCTTCATACAGGCTGACCAGTGCAATGCTGTCATGGTTTAGTGGTTCAGTAGTATGACTGTAGTGCACAGTATCCTGGGTTTGAGGCCTATCATTGCTTTATGTTTTCATACTGAGCAGACCAGACTGCTTAAGGGCCAGTAGAGCAAATATGAGCATGTTGGCTTTTGTTCAGCTATGCCCAATGCAGACCAGGCTTGTCCAACATTGCTCACCGTTAACCAACATTACAGAACATTGCCCAATACTGCTCAACATTGACCACAGTTGTGCTAGTTTTAGTGTGTGCAATTGCTTTACATGTACTAAATGGTGGTGAAAGCTGTTTAGCACTGCTTTATATTGCTTAACACATGGCAATCATGCCTCAGGTGGTGCTGCAGGGCTGCCTATGTCGGATGCACATACTGCACTCCCTATACATGTTTGGAAACAGGTAGTGTCAAGTTAGGCATCCCTTTTACTATTTGTGTGAGTCAGAGAGAGGTATCATTTCCAGGGTTCCTACTGAGCCAGTGTATGTGCTATGCATTGCCTCTTTGCCAAGGCCAAAGCATACTGGGCACGCCTCCTTCTGCCTACAGGGGCAGGCTCAGGTTGTTCCTCCTCTGAGTCACGCTCTGCCTGTGATGGCCTTGGCAATGGTGCAAGGCTGTTTGGCCCAGGCCTATGCTGCTCCTGCTGCAGCTGTTTTTGCAGGATCATATTATGTAGCATGGCACATACCATGACAATTTGGGTACATGTAGTTGGTCAGTACTGCAAGGCTCCACCAGATGTGTCCAGGCACCGGAACTGTGACTTGAGCAGGCCAAATACATGCTCGATTACATTTCGTGTTTGTGTGTGTGCCTCATTATGGCATTCCTGTTCAGGTGTGTGTGTGTTTCTGATGGGTGTAATCAGCCATGGCTCCAGTGCATAGCCAGCATCCCCCACTAGGTGACCATGAGGGATGTCCCCATTGGCAAATGTCTGGTACAGCTGTGTCAGATGCCAGATATGGGAATCATGGTAACTTTCAGGGCAGCCAGCACACACATTCAGTATTATGCCCTGGGCATCACACATGACCTGGCAGTTGATGGAAGGGAAGCTCTTGCGGTTGAAGTAGACCCTACCCCGCTCACCATCTGGTGCTTTGATGCATATGTGCATGCAGTCTATTGCACCCACTACCTCAGGGTATTCTGCTATTTGCTGGAAGAGATGCATATTGCTGGCCAATACCTCACGGGAATTGGGGAAATGTACATAATCACCGACATGTGCTGACATGGCATCCAGGAACTGGTGCAGTACCCTGGATGCTGATGCCTGTGATATCCCCATCATATCACCAGTTGGTGTCTGGAAGGTACCTGTTGCTAATATTCTTAGGTCAACAAATGGGATGGGTTCCCTCTGGTAGTTCTGTGTTCCACGCATGGCCTCTATCTGGTCTCCACTCTGGCAAGGCCTGCACAGTCCTCTACAGTGCTCACTATCTCCAGCTCATGTACCCCGGTACACTACTCTCCATCTTCTCACTGTCTCAGCATCCTGCTCCTGGGCCGTTACACTGCGGCATATCAATGTCACCCACCTCAGCATGCATATAGTGTTTGTTTCTTTTTTTCTGGCACCCTTTTTTTTTTTTTTGCAGCAGTCTTTTGAAGAATTCACTTCTATTAGCTTTCTTTTGAGTCAGTAGTGTCACTTCATTAGCTGTTAGTAGTGTGCTGTTTTTAGGTTTGAGTCTGCCTGTTGGCTTGTGCTGCTTCTGCTAGTGTGCTGGCCTGGCTCACCCTACTGCTGGCTGTTTCTGCACTGTAGCTCTGCCTCAGCTAACTTCCGCACACCAGCAGGGGCAGTGCAGCAACTTACTACTGCACAAACTTTTACTTGTCTTGCTAAACTTCACATGCTAAACATACAAACCTTGCTTGTTCTTAAACAACACACACAAGCTTAAACAACCACTTAACACAAACAACCACTCTTACATGCACACGGCGCGCACACCTGCTTACACAATGTACAACATGCGTACCGATATATTCAATAAACCGCACGCCACTATACAAAAACTTTAGTGTTTATAGCGGAAACTTTAGTGTTATCACGGCCACCACACCGCCACCGCTTGACACTACCTCTAGCACTACCTGTTACACTTTCTTCTCATGATGTAAAATACACCTTCCCTTCATGCTGCTGCTACATCAAGCTTTTGATCTTTCTACTCCACCTTCCTTGTGTCCTTCTCCTTCTCCATACACTACCTCCACTGACTGTGCTCGCTATCCACTCCTGGTTGTCATCATTGCTATAAATCATTTTGCGGTCAATTATCTACTATCCTCTACTTCATACTGTGCCTTGCTGCTTGCTCCCTATATGTCTTAGGACTGGCTCAGCTCCCTTGTTGTCTTCAGCCTGCCTACTCAGCCTTGCATATATTAAAATTGAAAAAAAATAAATTCCACATTTATTTAATATGGATTTTAATTTTTGGTTTCTAGAGCACAGTGCATTGTGCATTTTAAATGCGTACACCACACGCTTCACCAGAGACTGGATAAAAATTTTTATTATTTTTTTTTTATTTTTGTGCGCAGCGCCTTATTTCTTTTTTTTGTTGGCATGCTATGCTCAACTGGATGCATTCCTTTTTTTGGAGCTGTCCATTCCATTTTTATTCAGGCCATTTCCAGTATAGTTGTCACATTCGTTTCTACAAATAAAATTACTCTTCTGTCGGACTGGTTCGTTTTTCCTGGATCATATTTAGGATATTTGCATATCCATAGCCATGTCATGTAGACCTGTTTTCGGGGACTCTGTTGCGTGCCCATATCGGCTGATCCTGGATCGCCCGGACATGTTGGCTGCTGCATGGAGTCTTACTCTTGCTAGACTCCGTGCTGCATTGTGAATCCGGCCCAAGGTCTATAGAGATATAAAAACAATTGCTGAACTCATCCCATTATGGAAATATTCCCTTAGATAACATATTTTAAAAATACATTAATAAACTATACTAATAAAAATAATAAAAAGACACTTTCTATCATTAGTTTCAATTTAGATAAGGCTAACTGGTTGTACCTGTTTAAAACAATTAGAGTGTATAATTTCTCATGTGAGCTAATTGCATTAATTTATAAGTTGTACAATAACTCTTCTGCTCTTCTGCTTATGTTAAAATAGGCTATGTTCTTTCTATTTCCTTTAAATTACAAAAAGGCACAAAACAAAGCTGTCAGTTATTACCTTTACCATTTGCATTAGCTATAGAACCCTTTGCTAATATTATTAGATCTAATGAGAACATTAATGGTATCAAAATAAAAGAAGATTTCAAAGCTAAAGATTCACCTCTTCGCTGATGATATTTTACTAACAATAGGAAATACATAAAATTCATTGGAACATATAATTAGTTCTGTTAGTCAATTTGAAGAAATCTTGAATAAAAGAAGATTTCAAAACTAAAGGTTCACCACTTCGCTGATGATATTTTACTAACAATAGGAAATACATAAAATTCATCGAAACATATAATTAGTTCTGTTAGTCAATTTGAAGAAATCTTGAACTTAAGATTTAATCGTAATAAAACAAGTAGATTATTAAGTAATAAAAAATAAAAAAATCATATAAAATATTCTAACTTCAGTTGGAATAGCAATCAAATGAAATACAGTGGTATAACCATTATTTCTAATAGTAAAGAAATGATACAGACAAACTTTCAACAGGTTGTTGATAAAATTTTAAGTTTTGTCATAAATTAGAACAAATTCTGCTTTACCATGGAAGAAAGATTAATGCTTACTAAGATGGTAATTCTTCCTAAAAAAATGTTCGCCTTGCAATCTTTAGTAATAACTCCACCAAAAAATGATGAAGAAGATAAATAATATTCTACTTATTTTTTTGGCATCTAATAAAGCAAGAGTTTCATTTGATTAGCACAGGAAAGGTTGGGTTAATGGTGCCATAGGATTCCCTGATATGCAACTGTACAATTGTAAAAGTTATAGCATTCTGGATAAATTCATCTTATGATTCAAAATGGAAACAAATACATTGAGAAATATTATTAGTAAAGAATTAATATATCACAGCCAGTGATAATCAAATAGTCCTTAATAGTTTTATCTGGTTATTAAAGGATTTTTGCGTAAATGGAATTACACACTTAATTCCCTATTTAAATAACAACTTTTCCTCTTTTCAAAAGTTCACATATTCTAATCATTGTATTAAAGACTTAATATTTTCTATATTTCCAATTGCATGTATAAAATGACTGCTTGGAAAGTCATAACTTCAACAAAATGCTAGTACTGAGACAACAAAGCAACTTTATTGGCATAATTTCTTAAATGATACTGATATATATACTGTTGAAAATTTAATGTCCAAATACAATCAAGATTCTGAGAATTGATTAATTTTACAAATAAAAGGAAACTTAGTGAACATAGAGATAAATAAGATATTTAACCTAGATAAGAAATTTCTCCAAATTATTTGTATTCTTAATAAATATCTGTAATAATGCAATGAAAAACAAATCATATTTCTCCCAAATTTATAAAATTCTTAAGTTAGATTTCACATATTTTGACAATTCCTACTGGAACAATTCCTCAAACATTAACAGTGAAGACTTTTCTGAAGAATACAAGAAAATAATATTAAAATCTACAGATAAAACCACATCTTCATTATATTGGAACATTTTCACTTGGAAATTCTTACACAGAGCTTTTGTCACTCCTAAGAAAATTACAATTATGCATAAATGGAACAGAATTAAATGTTGGAGATGTGATTCTAAAATAATAGCTGACTGGATGCATATGTTATATGAATGTGGAGCCATCTCCCCTTTTTGGAAATAAATTAATAAGTTCATTCCAGCTCTATATTCAGATAGATGTAATATTTCTAAATCTTTAGTTTTATGTAATGATCCGATTCCTGAGATAATTACAAAAACCCAAATGCCTCTTCTTTGGTCTATTCTTGCTATAGCCAGAAAAGTAATTACTAAAAATTGGACAAATAAAGTTAGCCCCTCTAGTTTTGAATTTATTAGTATAGCAATTTTTTTTTCATTAGTGAATTGTATACTATAAAGATGAGAACTTCTAATATTACACATTCATATAAATCTTGGCTTAACTGCGGTGGTGGTGCTGCAGTAGCGTTGTCGCCTCACAGTTAGACATTGCCTGTTCGATTCTCAGTTAGAGCATCTTCTGTGTAGCGACATGCATGAAAGGGCGTTCCTTCATTGAAGGTTGTGCGTTAGGCCCGGCAAGCCAGTATGTAAAAATCTACTGCCAATCATTAACAGACTGGAGTTCCGCTGTTGCGACCCCTAACCGGGAAAAGCCGAAAGACACAAACAAACAAAATATAAATCTTGGCTTAAACTTAATGACTTGCTTGAAAAATATTAATTGTTGCTAATATGTATAACTTTGCTGGATCGATCAGCTGTGGACCTATGTAAATAATTGTTTGTTTTATAATTGATTTATTTATTGTTTTAAAACTAAATAAAAAAAATAAAAAAGAAACACAGCGAGTTGTGAAAATCATTCATCTTTTATTTGTATTGTGGTGTCATCCAAAGGGAAAGTAATATGGAGCTCAATGCTAGGTTCATGCCACCCTGAGACACATAGTCAGAGACATCTATAATTTCTCTCTTCATGTAGTCTAGAGAAGTACATCTTAGGTCATTTGCACCTATATGGACTATGATGGAATCATACTGGCACTTGTGGTGCAGTGACTTGAGTATATGTGTAATTTGGTGGCACAAGCATAACTTGGGTATGGTGAGAGGGGCAATGGCCCTGGGCTCAAAGTGTTGGGTGGGTATGATTGGCCATCCAACATCACGATCAGTCTTTAGTGCAATACTGTCTTTTAAATGTTGGCATTGAATTTGTAGTGAAACCTGAACACTGCAGCACTCCTTGTGTGGTCTAAACTGTAGCAACTGTTCAGAACATTTGTTTTCTTTCTACTAAAGGATATGGACAACAAGAATGGTAAAACACATCTGCTAGTGAAAGCCTTCCATCATCTCATATAGAAAGTAAATATAATGATATAATGTTGGCGTTCAGTTAATGGATAAGGACATGATGTTATACAAAATAGAATCAGAGACTCTTATCCTGGAATTTGATGTGAAACCAGCCACACCATTTCATATTTAATGAACTCTACATCTCTCCTGAGAAAACAGATATTGAATGGGACAGTTGCTTTCTCCATAGTGTTTGTTTAGACCTCTTTATACTCAAAGCCATAAAGAAATGACTACTTCACCAAAATACAGAAGTCTCAGTCATAAAATGCATAACTTAAAATATTTCCACTGCATGGAGGATGCTGTCATCCAACATTGTTGAAACATGTTTTAAAGAGATGCAGTACATATTATACATTCTAGGAAATATGTCTTTTCATTACAGATATGGTAGGATAGGTGGTTGTATTTCAATCTTTGTAAAAGAACACATAAAAGTCCAAAGCCTGGAAGATATCTCACAAGCAGACATTGCTTAAAGAATAGTTTATTAAATATAATGCTGCATAGATATCTTTGCCCCATGCATAGCATGAAGATTACCTGACTAAATGCCAAGATGTAACAGTCAATGAAAATAAAGTCCTTATGTGGATTTTTAATTACTCAAACAATGAATTTGAACAACTTTGAAAAGATAATGTGAAATACAGTGAAGAAAGGGATAGATGTTGTACATATCAGTCCATGCTCTTATTGCTCCTCATTTATGATTATATTTACACTTACAGTCAGTCTTTTTCAATGGAATATGCTACTGGGGGGCAGAGCAAAATACAAGAAAAGTAAGGCACATACTGCAAAAGTAAAGAAACAGAAACATATCTCATTTTCCTTGTATTTCTACTCTGTCCATCCTATATTTTCAGCAGACTCTTGTACCCCTCAACTGTGTGGATCCTTGCAGATTGTCCAGATTTTTTGCATCATCATTTTTGTATTTTCCTCATTAAAGAATTTCCTATTCTCATAACTTTCTAAGTTTATAAGTTTATACAGTCTGCCCCTCATACCTCTCAACTGTCCAGATCTTCACAGAATGTCCAGATGTTTGCCTCATAGTTTCTGTCTTTTCCTCATTAAGGAACCTTTCATTCCTGTAACTTTTTAAGTTTACAAGAGCAATGCAATCTGTTCCTATTCTTAGACTTTTGATTCCCCACACCCATTGCATTGGGCTTTCTCCAGGTTTCTTGCAGTAAAACTAGCATTTGAAATAGCAGCATAAAGATTCTCTTTTTCTCCATTGCTTCTCTTGAACAGTACTGATATACTGTGCAAGCATTGGAACATAAGTACCATACACATATACAGTACATCAGAAAAGGCAGAAGAGTGCATAGGTACACTAGTTCTATTATACAAAGACAACAATTATTTAAGAAAGATAAGAAATTGATTTCTTAAATAATGTCATTGTATAATAGCAATAACCCACTCCTGAATGTTGGTAATACTGTATTTACCCAAGGTTGGCTTTGTATGATCACTTGGGCTTCACCCTCATGAACAAACCACACCAACTCTGGGGAAATCCAGCATTACCCACAGCCAGTCATGGATTATTGCTTAAATTAATCATCATTTCTGACTTTATCTTTGGAAATTAATGTATAATAAATGACATGATACTCCTGAAAATATGAAATTGCACAAAATACAAAGGTCTAAGAGACAACTCCTGGAACCACTTTCAGAACCTTTCTTTACTGAAACCAAGTATATCAAACATTCACAGTGGTCAAAATGGTCTGATCCATTAAGTCAGCTCACAGAAATAGTTCTATTTGCAAATTCATTTTAAGCTACCATGCTTTTTGTCCCTACCAAACTGTTATGGGACTTCATCAGAACATAAAATTCATAACCTCTCAATACCGTCTTTACATAATTGCCTTAATTATCAAATTAATTAAATATTTAAATATTTAAATAATGGAGTATCTAAAAATGTAAAGGGCCAGCAAAAACTTAAAATACACAAGTTTAAGGTGTTATATCTTTGTAATTTATGACATTAAAGTATTAAAATACTGGTACGTGTAGACCATCAGTCAATGTGAAATAATAAATATTCTTCCAGCAATATATAAATAAATATAAAATATGTAAATAAGTTGTGTGTAACAAACACATAAATCAAACACGTATAAAGTAAGCCAAAACATTTGTAGACCAATATAATCTAACAATAATACTATAGGACCTTTCTTAAAATACATTTGAAATAGTATTTTGTATTATGTCCTAAATCTATATTTTTAATGCCCTTTGTTGCAGCACTGGCATAAGGGACAAACATTCATTTATGCCAGGGAGGTAACTGGCATCTAATTTTCATTACCATATATGTTCTTTTTATTCTAGTTTATCCTCCCAAGCACCTCCCCTGTGGTTAATTACAACCATCTCCAAAATTATAAAATAAAACTGCTTAAATATTGGACACTTTAAAGTGTGTCTGAAAATGGCATTGTTTACATTCTTTTTTGAAATACCATTGTTCATAGATCCACTTTTTCAGTGATCTTTCTGATTTTCCCACATACATTACTATACAATCCCCACATACTGCTATGCATACTATACCCTTAGTGTTGCAGTTATCTCTTTCTGGAATTATATTTGTTTTTAATTCATTATCCAATTTAAGTATCTCCTTTTCCAATATATATACTGACGTTTGCACGACCCACAATTTTTGGCCCTTTGTTTTCATTGTCATATGTCTGAATATATCCTTTTGTTTCAACCATATTTTTAATATTCCTAGCTTTTTGTGTATACATTTAGGTTTCTCTCCTACTATTTCTCTAATCCTGCTGTCACCCTGAATAACGTTCCAATTTTTATTGATGATATTTCTTATTACTCTTGAAACTGTGATATATTGCAGAACTAAACTCCTTTGAACATTAGCATCATTAGTCTCCTTATCCTTAATTTCACTTTCATGAGGTTTTTATAACAACTGTCTATGTTTATCATTGGATATATAAGGGGACCCTATATGTTTTTGCATGAATTGATGGTCCCTTAACATACCAATGCCTATGAGGGGAATATATGTTGTTCCCAGTCCTCCATAATTTCATTATTATTATTATTTATTTATTTATTGGCATCTGTTTACCAGGAAAGTCCACTGGGCCAAAAGAACCCATTTTCAGTGGAGGCCCGGGGAGAAAAGCTCCACAATGTAAGTTAGTATAACAGTACGTAAAATATATACAGCAGTTAGTAGATACAAACATTATGATAAAAGAGACAGCATTATACAATACTGGAAAAGAGTACGCAAGCACAAGATATGTACAAATTTATATAGGTGTAAGTTGCAAACAGTATAACAAAACAGACAGTATTATACATTACTGGAAAAGAGTGTGCAAACACGTGATATGTACAGATTTGTTTAGATTAAAGTTACAAAGTAATCAAGTAATTGTATTATTAAACAGTGAAGGAAATACAATGAAATTAATGGTGAATTGGCATTATTTTGTAGGTGTTCAGAGAACATGAACAGCACAGTAATACAGGGTGGGATGGAGATGTAGATATATAGTGAGACAAAGGTAGATAGCAAAGTTAAAGATAAATTATTCATTTTGAGTGATGATAAAAGAAGGTTTGAATAGGCGAACATATAAATTAACATGTGAAATACCTTGGATTCATTACTTATCTTTTTATTAAAGTGTCAGGGAAGTGTTGTGAAGTATCATCTCAAGGGTTTTCCTTTCTTTATCAAAAACATGTTCTGATATCAAACAGAATTTTAGACTGTGACAATATATTTATGATTTTACATGGTACATATTTGTCTGTGAAAGAAAAAGAAAACATGCTTATCCATTGTGAAATAAATACATAGACTTCTGCAATAAGGATGAAGTGAAATGATCATCAGAAAATCAAAGCACAGGCTGAATCTTCACTAAGTTTATTAATATCAGACATTAACTTTAACCCTTTTCACCAATAGTCAGTCATGGTTAAATATGACAATTCTGATAGGATATACTTGGCTAGTGGCATAAATGTCTACAAACAAAACAGTAATGATAAATTATTCACACAAATCTCAGATACCCTCTGCACATAATGATGCTACCCTTCCAAGCCACATCAATGACTGTTTTACTTTCATTAAATTACAGTGGGTTCTGTAACTTTCATCCACAGGCTGCTTCTATACCCAATTGTTACTTAATCTTTTGTCATATGTCCTGTTTGCATTCTTTCAAATTTAATTGGTTTTGCATAATATCCATGATTTTTGCCTGCTCTTCATAAAATTACTGTTTTTCTGGCAAATTGCTGAGGACTGCAGTCAATAAATAATGGCAGACATTTAGGTTTCAGACTTTGTGTCCTTCAGAAAATGCATGCCAATTCAATACCTGCTATTCTAGTGACCTCTGAAGTACAATTTTTTTAAATATGTGACATGTACCTCTGTCTTCCATTGGTTTTTGGCTTTGTTCCTTATTCTTGAGCTTAGAGGTTGACAGCTATACAACTTATTGACTCAGAATATTATATATTGATTGTACTCCATAACTCATGATAATGCTATTCTTTGACTAAGTACAGATAATTATTTCTGAACTTTACACATACTTCTTTTGGTTGTAATCTCCTGAAAACAGCAAGTTTACTTTATACTTCTTAATGGCTCTTGCTGCTGATCACCAGACATTATGTTTTGCAACACAATTTCAAAATGCAACTAAATTATTTGTTGTACAGATACTCGGTATTTATTTGTATAATAATATTACACTCCTCTCAAACTTCCATCTCCAAAATGTAGAACACTACATCTCAAAATGTGGAACAAATATGCAAAATTTGGAATGTACCTCACAAGACATCTGCAGCAGCTGGAAAGGTCACAGAAGTACCTCACAAAGAGGATTACTGGCCTCAAACAAAGGCCCTACACTGGCCGCCTCAAAAAACTCCAGCTTTACTCCATAGCATATTGCCTACCCCAAGGTGATCTCTGCCTAACATATAAAGCTATGTCAAACCCAGAGCTGTTGGACATGCTACACCTTAACAAATCCCAATCTCACTGAGCAACACGCTCTAGGGACCTAAACCTTGTCACCACAACAAACAGGACATGCTGGAGGGATAGATTCCTGTCCAAGAGACTTCCTATACTCTGGAACAAGCTACCCATCTATGTCAAGCAAAGTTCTTCATTAGCACTCTTCAAGAAAAATCTTGATGAGTGGATGGGAAATAGGAAATACACCCCGGGGATCACTTCTGTGTCTCTGCCGGACAGTGGCACAGGAAAATAACTTTCTTGGGTGGCGTAAGCTATGGTACCTTGCTGGCTAGGCTTACGTAGGCCCTTGGGCCGAAAGCCTAGTACCTACCTATGAATCTATGAACCTATGAACTTCAGCTAGGAAGTTCACATTATGGCTGACATATTACTTTATACATAGAAAATGTTTTTCAGTGAATTATTATAATTTACCACTACTATGACTTATCACTGTTTACTATAGATATTATTCTAGAAATATCCATACACTGAATGAGTAACAGACCCTATCAATGTGGATCAGGAAATGACATTTTAAGAGTCAAAGTGAGGAACTTTCTTCAGGAAGTAGACTTTTGAGGTATGCAATATAAACATTCACTTTCTCATTTAAAAAACAAACATACAAAACCTTATTAGAGCTGGTATAATGTTACAAACTAACCTCAAACAGTACTGATATCCAAGAATGCCCAAAGTATAAAATAAGAACAGAGAAAAAAAAAAAGAACAGCAACAACAACACACACATTCCTCTACTTTTTTAGGAGTATTTGCTGAAATAGTCCACTAACAGCTTTTTACAAATAATTGGGGATACTGACAGATTTCTTCCAAATGACAATAATAATAATAATAATAATAAAACAGCCATTTCCATTGCAGGTAAAATCATTAATGCTCACAGTGGTGTAACTGATGTCACTGCAATTTCAGACAGCTGGGAAAATGATGATTTAATGCCAATCATCATTCCAACTTTATGTTTCATTAAACAGAATTTAAATTGCTTTCCCACCCTCATCTTGTTGTAATGTGCAGCTTAAAGTGTCTAATGTACTATTCTACTTTTGAAATGCGGGCTAAAGATTCTCATTTTGGTAACTGAGTATGGGCCTGCCCAATGAGCTCTGAGACCTAAGCATGTGACGAGGGAGCCTTGTGTTAGATATGGCTCACATTGTACATTGGTGAGTTTACCAATGTGAAAGGGTGACTCAGTAGAGATTCTCACTGAAGATTATTGAAAGTGCTGATCTGGTGATAACTCCATGCATGTATGTGTAGAGGTACTGCAGATATCACCTCTTGGGGAAGGTAGACTACCTGCAGTACCTAGTTACAAATGCAGATAGAGGTGTTCTACAGTGATCAGTAGCCAAAGGATGGACAGAGACAGCAAGACAGAAAGAGACAGAGAGAGCAATCATGGAACTGTGTATCTGTGTAGATGTGTGTAGTGTAAGCTACCATCCAAAGTCATACTTTGTTGGCTCACAGTGATGCCTTCCTAAAAATAGATTAAATTCCCTGATGGGCTGCTGGCTGCACATGCCACTGCCTATTCATGGATGGAACAATTGCAGATATGATGGTCTTGCTAATCATCATGCCAGAATTCACCCAAACCACCCTACAAATGGAGCTGTTGTGCTGGCTAGCTTCATAGCCATGAAGCTGTAGTTGTATATTAGATCTGGTATTTCAGGAAGCCTCTGTGCCTGCAACATTGGGTCTGACATACACACACAGAAGTTAATGTTCCCCATTACCCTTTCATTGTCATTCCAAACAGTAATGTCTTAAAAAGTAGGCAATATCTGCTGATCCAATAATCTTCCCTCTAATACCTATACAGTGGCAAAGCATTTTGTTTATTTTATTTTATTTTATTTTGAAATTGTTAACCAGGATAGAGCACTGATCCCATTGGGCCTATTTCAGTCACATCTTGGGAGTAAATACAATGGACATGTGGCATTATATACAAAGTGAAAGACAAATTCAATAAATGACATATATGTATTACATACAGCATGAATATCAGAGTTGGCTTGAGGGCATAACAACACTAAATACATGATATTACATAGAGACTGATACAACACAGTATATTCATGTGTATGCATAAGTCACATACATATTTACTTACTACCTGCTTGTGGTTGTGGTTCGTAAATGGATCTGCTATCTGTCCTATGATGAATATGATTGCTATAACTCTATTAAGATTAAAAACACACACACAATTAACCACGCTCATCATCTTGCCCTATCTGTTTGTAAACATGGCATGCAAGCTATTTATAAGAATATGGGCCACCAGGATAATAGTTCTTCTCCCTTTTCTGATTGATTCTGTCTAGGCAGGGTTTGTCATAGGTTCATAGGTTCAAAGGTAAGTACTAGGCTATCTGCCCAAGGACATTTATAAGCCTAGCCAGAATGTTTTGGCTTTTTCCACCCCCTTAGATTAGTTCCCTGCACCTCTGTCCTGCAGAGCCATTAGTTTCCTGTGCCACTGTCCAGCAGAGCCACTGCAGTGATCCCCAGGATAACTTTTCTGTTTCCCATCCACCTGTCAAGGTTACTCTTGAAGAATGTTAGTGAGGGGCTCTGCCTGATGCATATTGGAATCCTGTTCCAAAGCATGGGGAGTCTCTGGGATAGGAATCTATCCCTCCAGCATGTCCCATTTATCATTGTGGTGAGGTTTATATTTCTAGAGTATGTGGCTCTCCGGGATCTGTTTTTTTTTTAGGTGGAGCATGTCCATCAATTCTGGGTTGGACATGGCGTTGTATGTCAGGCAGAGATCACCTCTGAGTAAGCGGTATGCAACCGAGTACAACTGGAGTTTCTTGAGTCGGACTCCATAGGCCATCTGTTTGAGGCCAGTAATCCTCGTGGTGAGGTACTTTTGTGGTCTTTCCAGCTGTTGCACGTGTCTTGTAAGGTACATCCCAAATGGGGTGTTGTATTCTATGATGGGTGTAATGAGTGATGAGTAGAGAGGCACAATAACCTCTTTTGTTCTAGATGCGAATCCTTTTGTGATTAGGTGGGCCACATAGAAGGATTTTCTAACCACCTTGGCTACTTGGGTCCCCAGATCCCTTATTACATTTTCTGTATTTAGGGGACTACCACCTATGTGGTAGTTCACAGGTACTTTGTTTTTTCCAAAGGGGATGACTATGCACTTTTTGGCATTTAGCTTGAGGCCATGATTTTGACACCAGGTATCCATCTCAGTGAGACCAATCTGGAGGGTGTCTGTATCAGCCAGAGAATCAGTTATGACCCCTAGTTTGCAGTCATCTGTGAACTTGGTCAGCCATAGTCCTCCTATGCTTGCCTGTACCTCCGAGAAGTATATACTGAACAGGAGGGGCCCTAGGACTGAGCCCTGAGGGACACCACTTGTAACCGGTTTAGAGTCGGACATAGAGCCTGCAACTCTCACCATGTGGGTTCTATCCATGAGCCAGCTGGCAACCCACCTTGTTAAAAAGGGGTTTATGTTCAAGCTGGTGAGCTTGTCTATAATACTAGAATGGGGAATGGTGTTGAAAGCCTTTGCGAGGTCTACGTAGGCTTTGTGGACCTCCTTTCCCTCGTCTAATCCCTTGGTAACCATCTCAAAGAAGTCCACTAGGTTTAGGAGGCATGATCTGCCCTTAACAAAGCTAAACTGGGTAGGGTCAAAGGTTTGGAGGTTCCCAATGTCTCTGTTAATGAGTTCCATGATGATGTGTTCCATAGCCTTGCAGACCAGGCTAGTCAGGCTTATAGGGTAATAGTTCATGGGGTCCGTTGTGGCTCCACCTTTGTGGAGCAGGATAACTGTTGCTGTGCACCACTTTGTGGGTATGTAGCCTGTAGAGAGGCTGAGTTTGAACAGTGTGTTTAGGTCAGGGGTTAGTTCATTTTGGAGCTCTTGTAAGACACAGCCTGGGACACCATTCGGTCCCACTGAAGCTGTGGTTTTGGCTTTGGATAGGGCTGTTTTAACCTGTGCGTCAGTAATTGATGGGGCCCTACATTTTTCTGGTATGGTTATGGGGCCTTTAGGGGGTGAGAGGGGGTGAAGTTTGCACTAAACCTGTCTGCCAGAATGTTGGCAATATCAATCATCTCAGTGTATTTTGTGCCATTCTCCACTAACTCAGACCAGATCTGAGAGTTTCCACTTAGGTTCTTGACATAGCTAAAGAACGCTTTGTGGTTATCTTTGGAGTCATTGGCAATTTTTCTTTCAAAACTAGCCTTGGATGATTTAATGAGGGATCGTAGTTTCTTGCTGATACTAATCAGGGATGTCTTTCCTTCTTGGAATTTTACTCTTTTCTGTACTAGTTTCCTCCTTCTGTTGTATAGCTTGTTTATAGCAGGGGTCCACCAGACTGGTTTCCTTTGCTTGGAGGAGTGAGCCTTGGTTTTACTTGGGATAGCACGATTCATGCATTCATGCAGACACTCATAGAGTGCCTTTGTAAAGGTTTCAGCAACTTGGACAGCATTGTCCTTTAGCATGGGGGCTGTGAATCTTTCCACCTCGGTCTTAAATAACGTGAAGTTTGCTTTTGAAAAGTTTTTCATGGTGGTTTCCTTGATTGGGGGTGGGGGCGGAATGTGGATATTCAGAGTGATTAGTCTATGGTCTGATCTAACCAGCAAGGGGTTGACCTCCGGTGTGAAACACCGGTTGCCCATGTTGGTGATGACCAGGTCCAATATGTTGTTCCTTCTGGTGGAGGTGTTGACCAGTTGATCCAGGGCGTTCGAGTTTATAAATTCTAGGAAGCGTTGGGCAAGGGAGTTAGTACTTGAGTAGTTCTCCCAGTTTATGTTTGGGTAATTGCAATCACCCAGTACTAGGGTGTTTGGTAGGACCTTCATATTTCCCAGTGTCTCCAGAAATGCAGAATGGGGGTCCTGGGCCATGGCTGGTGATCTGTAGCAAGCTACAAATTGGATTGCAGTTTTGCATTGTTAGTTGCACATGGATGATCTCTGATGCATTGTGCTGTGCCACTAACCTGGAGGTGTGGGTATCCTTGATGAATATGGATACACCCCCGCCTTTTGTGTTTCGGTCCTGTTTCTGTGGCCGAAAGGTATGGTATGAGTTATAGCCAAGTAGTACTGGGGTGCTTTCAGGAGCCTTAAACCAGGTTTCTGTTACTGCACAGATGTCGATGTTCTCCATAATGAGGAGTGCCTCGAGTGCATGCATTTTGAGGTTTAGACTTCTGGCGTTGAGTAGCATTACCCTCAGTTTTTGGTTACTTGTGCTATTTATGGTGGTGGGTTTGTCTTTTGAGCCTTGCCTAAAAAAGGCATTATGGGGCGGCAAGTGCCTTGGCCAGTATTCGAAAGCCTAAGGGTGACACATGCAAGCCATCTCTTGTGAAGCAACGTGGCTTGTCAAGCATGTCATCCCAGGTGGACAGATACTGGATCCCCTTTGAATGACACCAGAAACTTAGCCAATTGTTGAAATTGATAATGACAATATTAATACTTTTTGCTGCTATAGCATTGTTGCATACCAGCTACTATGACTGAATAAGAAATAAATCCTTCAACCATACGTCTCAGCACTATCATTTCTATGTTCTAAAGAGGCCTGTTTTTTTAGCATTTCTTTATGCAGTTACTCCAGAATTAATATCACCAGGCTGCCTGATTTACTTTGCTTCCTGATAACTAGAGGTACCATCTGAGAATGTACTTTATTTCTGCTGCTGCTTGATCCTCTTACTGATGATCTAACTTAAGCTATTAGGGAATAATCATCAATACACGCTATATTTGTGATATCTCAAGAACATAATTCATCTCTTTTGTTCGATGACATTTTCTGTTTGTTTTAAACTAATCTTCATCATTTAGTTAACTTTGTTAGAACTTCTTTTATTATAAATTACACGTGTTTTTTAGAGACTCTTTAAATATTTTTTCCTTGAAAACATCCTACATGTAGATCAAACTGACTGTTTATTCCATTGCTTTCTACCTCAGTTTAGTTGTAACTGCTTTCATAACGCTATCATACATAAACAATGGGGTGCTTGTAATAAGTTTTGTTCATATGATTGTACTTTGTCTGTCTGTAAGATGAATGAAAAGTTGCTGACTAAACAACAGTGTTCATAATTTTAATGTGTGCATACCTGTATTATTCAAATAATCAAAAAAAAAAAAGAAAAGATGTGTACCATATGTGTACCTTAAGAATACAGTAATGGCTGTCGTTTGTTAATGTCAGATCCTGGTTTCTACCAGTAATGAACTGCAACAATAATATAAGATGGTAGAAGAGAAGGATAGAGAGTGAGGTATGCAGTATTTTTGAAGGAAGTCCATCATGAAGAATAGAACACAACATAAGTGAGTGTTAATGGCTCAAAAGATAACACAGTTGCTTTTGTGCTGGAAAACCAGAAGACCTTGGATTCTATTCCTACATCAGGTGCTGGGAATTAAGTTTCCAGTAGTGACACGCAGGCAGCATTATGGGTAGGGGGTGCCACACTTCTCAATGTGCTGTCTTCAGGTCCCATCTGCCTGAGTTGGTGATCACTCAGGTATGTATAAAAGATCAGGTGAGTGATGGCTTATTGCAAATTCAGCAGCAGTTTAGCGCTCCTGTCCCTGATGGAAGGGCATACATACAAATGTCCCAACATATCCTTATTTGACCTAGCTCTGGATTATTCATATGCAAAATATAAGGGCTAAAAACTACCTTGTGAATGCAAGACTTGACCTTCTAATACCCTCACAGATTTATATAGCCTAGTAAATACCTATGAACCACTCCTACAATACATATCAAAAAGAGTATGGAAGGTCTTCCATGTCCTGGCCAAATTTTCCTAGGTCAGTATGAATATCACTGCAAGTGCCCCCTGAAAAGAGGTTGCTGATCTACTGGGAATGACCTGGTCAACAAAGTGTAGATAAATAAATAAAAGGCATGAATAGATCTATCTAATATGGGATAAGAAGTAGGATACTCTAGTGGATATGATCAAGATTCATAAATAACTTATGAAAGTTTTCTGCACTAAGTATGCATGTGCAATAAATAATCAATTGCATGTGTTTTTGCAGGTGATGTGGATGATACTTTGATGGTAACAAATACAACATTGTGCTGTGTGGAATGTGTCATGGCACAACTCATGCAAAGCGTAGGCGCAACAAGCTGTATCAATAAATTCAATGAACAACAACAACATTGAGCAAAAAAACCTTTATAACAACACAAAGCTTTCAGGTTATACACCATTTCTCAATGCTTAATACAGGTTCATTAAAAACATCAGTTTAAACAGGAGTCATAGAGGATCACATGATGCACAGCCAAGTATCATATGATCATCAATTGAAACAATACATTATATACATATAAAGACATAAAATGTACATAAAACATGTAAAATATATGGTCATATCTATCACTTTATCTTAATACGCTGTATTTTAGCCAATACAGGCTTTAAAGAAACAGTGGAATTCAGACCAGGTGGACTGTCAGCTGATAGTCTAATGATCCATTCAAACTCTCTTATTTCCAATAAATTTCCTATATCACCTCCCCTAATGGATGCATAGACATTATCAATCACCCTAAATTTAAAATTATGATCTACACCATGCACATTAATATGCTTAAATAAAGCATTGTTCTCACATGCCCTTCTTATCTCAGATTTATGCTCTATTATGCGCTCTTTCAACTTTCTAGTTGTTTTCCCAATATAGAATGAAGAGCAGGCTGTACAGGTTGCAAGGTATACTACATTATTAGTAACACAAGTAGCCGATGCATGAAAAGTGTAGATCCTGTGCGTTACCGGATGGACAAATATATTATTCCCATGCATGTCGTTGGTGCCAACATTCATAATGTCACCACAACAACTACAGTTGCTACATGCAAATGTACCTATCTTCCTTATAATACACCGACTCAGTGTTTCATCCCTAAAATCTTTATAACATAACATATTCTTTAATGTCTTCATATTCCTATATGCAAACCGTGGTCTATCACCTAAAATTGTTCTAATCTCAGGAGATGCCATTAGGACTGTCCAGTATTTATTTATAATACTCCTAACACTATATGTCATAATGTTATAAGATGTTATGTATCTAACTTTCACTTCATTGAAGGAGTCACGATGACCATTAACCGCATATTCATTAGTTGACAAAAATATAGGTTTATAAATAGTTTGTCTATTTGTTATAACATTGGTCTTAATGTCTGTCAAAATGTCAGGTCTATATCCACTAGCTATAAATTATTGATATGTCTCCTCCAATTGAATTAAAAAACATGTATCATCTGTAGGTAACCTACTTATTCTACCAAACTGCACCATAACGACACTTCTAAAGATATGTGGGGCATGCATGCTAGAACCATGCAAATATCTCCCAGCATTAACCTCTTTTTTATATACACTTGTATTCACTATACCATCCTGAAACTCTATACTAACATCCAAAAAGCTTATCAAGTTATCAGAAAATTCCATTTTAAATTTCAGAAATCCAGTAGTATTATTTAAATAAAGTAAATACTCAGATAATTCCATGGGAGACCCTTTCCAAATTAGGAAGCAATCATCCACAAATCTTTGGTAGAAATATACATTTGAATTTAAAAATTCATTACCATTATGAACATAGAGCTTCTCCCACTGATGTAAAACTAAATTCGCATATGTATTAGCTACCGGTGTGCCCATAGCAACACAGTTGTTTATTAAACAAAAAAACATTATTAGTTAAAACTAGGTCAAGTAAAGAACATACATTTTCAATGTGTCTAGTTGTAAAAGATGAATATTGAACCAAAAATTCATGAATTGAATTAACACCATAGTCATTAGGAATGACTGTAAATAATGAAGAAATATCAAGTGTAACAAAAAGAAAATCCCCCTTATTAGTACTCGATTTATCTAAATCATTATACCATTGCTTTAATTTCAAAATAAAATCTGTGGTATCCTTCAACACAGTTTTGCACTGAATCAAAAGTGGTTGCTGTTGCCTTTGTAAGTAGACCGAAATAGGCTCCATCATCCACCCATTACTCGAAACAATAGGGCGCATCGGTGGATCATGCTTAGACTTATGAATTTTGGGTATTCCATATAACTGTGGTATAGTGGGACAAGAAACAGTAAAAAAATTAAATAAATCTAAATCTATATCACCAGAAAGCTGTAAATCATATATAAACATGTTAATAAAACTAATACATTTCTTCACATCTATCAGTGATATTGCTTTATACGCTGAAGTGTCTACTAACAATTTGGAAACAGATGACATATATTTTACCCTATCCATTATCACAGTAACACCCCCTTTATCGGCCTGCTTGATCACTATATTCGAGTTTAACTTCAAATCTTTAAGGGCTAAAAATTCAGAGTAAGACAAATTATAATCCTTCTTAACTATTTTAGAATATAGACATCTCAAATCCTTCTCACATAAGTTATAAAACGCAGTAAGAACAGGCATGTTAATAGGAATAAAAGTACTGCGTCTTCTGCAGTCTAACTGTATGGAAACATTATTCTTAAATAATACCTTCAAACTCACATTTCTAATAAAACATTTAAGATCCGTTAATGCAGTAACTATATCATCACTTGCTGCTGGTATAAAACCAAGTCCTTTGTGCAGAAGAGTATGATGCGCAGTTCCCAACTCAAGAACAGATAAATTTAAAGTACTTGCCACTATCGTCGGATTACTTTCACTTGTTTCTCTGGACTGTTGTTCTTTCGTTTGTTGGAATATAATGTCCACCTCGTCTCCGACCTCCCCCTCGAAGTTGAACGTTCTTGGACTTTCTCTGCCTGATTCAACTGAAAAGGCTTTTGAAAGAAATCAAGTGTAGATTGATGTAGTCTTTTTGCTTCATCAATCTTTTTGTCAGTGCTGCTACTAGGTTCACCCATCGGCATGCACACACCAATATTTATCCCATCCGTTGGAGACGTAGCTGAAGTAGCAGTAGGAGTGGTTATAGCCACATTACCGGCCAGTACATTCGCTGTCATCTCGCGAGAAGTAGACCGAGAGTCTACCATCAACATTTCAGGAAAATCATCCAAGCTATCCAAAGTAGGTTTTTGTGATGCTGAACTATTAGTGTCCTTATTTATATTTTTAGTCATCATTACATCATTCTTAGGCCAAGAAAAAATATGTCCTTTTTGGAAATCCCCCATATCTCTCAGCAATTTTCGCTTCTTGACAACCTCCAAACGGTCATCAACTACATGCAGCCTATCTATCATTTGTTAGTAAGCTGGAAGCATAGTTTTAAAACACGGCATAGCAATTAAGTCAATCTCCATATTAACTATCTCCTCCTTTAACTCCTTTTCTGTAGAGGAGAAAAATCATTCATTAACATCATGTAGTCAAGGCTCAACCTCAAGTTTAACTGCTGCCACAGTTTCAACAGCTCAGGATACGTATTTCCATAGGAAGGCATTTTTAGTACTCTGAGTCCCCATGGTACTATGCCCCTATCTAAATAAGCCATAAACTGAAGCGCTGCCATTGTAGGCGCTTATAAGCACCCACCTTCCTCTCCAGCAGTTGTAGCTTCTTACCAAAATCTGCTGAATTGAACAAAGACGTCAAGCAGACCGCTTCGGAATTTAAAGATGATGTAGATACAAAATGTAACAAAGGATTCACTTCATTCGCCAGTATGGTTTTAAGGCTACCAACGGTTTCCATGTGGGCTGCGAAAAGACTCTCAGAATTCACTCAACTAAACAGCAAAAATGTCAAAGCATAGGCACAACAAGCTGTATCAATAAATTCAATGAACGACAACAACGTTCAGCAAAAAAACCTTTATAACGACACAAAGCTTTCAGGTTATACACCCTTTCTCAATGCTTAATACAGGTTCATTAAAAACATAAGTTTAAACAGGAGTCATAGAGGATCACATGACACACAGCCCAAGTATCATATGATCATCAATTGAAACAATACATTATATACATATAAAGACATAAAATGTACATAAAACATATAAAATATATGGTCATACCTATCACTTTATCTTAATACGCTGTATTTTAGCCAATACAGGCTTTAAAGAAACAGTGAAATTCAGACCAGGTGGACTGTCAGCTGATAGTCTAATGATCCATTCAAACTCTCTTATTTCCAATAAATTTCCTATATCACCTCCCCTAATGGATACATAGACATTATCAATCACCCTAAATTTAAAATTATGATCTACACCATGCACATTAATATGCTTAAATAAAGCATTGTTCTCACATGCCCTTCTTATCTCAGATTTATGCTCTATTATGTGCTCTTTCAACTTTCTAGTTGTTTTCCCAATATAGAATGAAGAGCAGGCTGTACAGGTTGCAAGGTATACCACATTATTAGTAACACAAGTAGCCGATACATGAAAAGTGTGCGTTACCGGATGGACAATATACCACAATATGCTATACCACAGTTATATGGAATACCCAAAATTCATAAGTCTAAGCATGATCCACCGATGCGCCCTATTGTTTCGAGTAATGGGTGGATGACGGAGCCTATTTCCGTTTACTTACAAAGGCAACTGCAACCACTTTTGGTTCAGTGCAAAACTGTGTTGAAGGATACCACAGATTTTATTTTGAAATTAAAGCGATGATATAATGATTTAGATAAATCAAGTACTAATAAGGGGGATTTTCTTTTTGTTACACTTGATATTTCTTCATTATTTACAGTCATTCCTAATGACTATGATGTTAATTCAATTAGTGAATTTTTGGTTCAATATTCATCTTTTACAGCTAGACACATTGAAAATGTATGTTCTTTACTTGACCTAGTTTTAACTAATAATGTTTTTTGTTTAATAAACAACTGTATTTGCAGCTTACCGGTGTTGCTATGGGCACACCGGTAGCTAATACATATGCGAATTTAGTTTTACATCAGTGGGAGAAGCTCTATGTTCATAATGGTAATGAATTTTTAAATTCAAATGTATGTTCCTACCAAAGATTTGTGGATGATTGCTTCCTAATTTGGAAAGGGTCTCCCATGGAATTATCTGAGTATTTACTTTATTTAAATAATACTACTGGATTTCTGAAATTTAAAATGGAATTTTCTGATAACTTGATAAGCTTTTTGGATGTTAGTATAGAGTTTCAGGATGGTATAGTGAATACAAGTGTATATAAAAAAGAGGTTAATGCTGGGAGATATTTGCATGGTTCTAGCATGCATGCCCCACATGTCTTTAGAAGTGTCGTTATGGTGCAGTTTGGTAGAATAAGTAGGTTAACTACAGATGATACATGTTTTTTAATTCAATTGGAGGAGACATATCAAGAATTTATAGCTAGTGGATATAGACCTGACATTTTGACAGACATTAAGACCAATGTTATAACAAATAGACGAACTATTTATAAACCTATATTTTCGTCAGCTAATGAATATGCGGTTAATGGTCATCGTGACTCCTTCAATGAAGTGAAAGTTAGATACATAACATCTTATAACATTATGACACATAGTGTTAGGAGTATTATAAATAAATACTGGACAGTCCTAATGGCATCTCCTGAGATTAGGACAATTTTAGGTGATAGACCACGGTTTGCATATAGTAATATGAAGACATTAAAGAACATGTTATGTTATAAAGATTTTAGGGATGAAACACTGAGTCGGTGTATTATAAGGAAGATAGGTACACTTGCATGTAGCAACTGTAGTTGTTGTGGTGACATTATGAACGTTGGCACCAACGACATGCATGGGAATAATATATTTGTCCATTCAGTAACGCACAGGATCTACACTTTTCATGTATCGGCTACTTGTGTTACTAATAATGTAGTATACCTTGCAACCTGTACAGCCTGCTTTTCATTCTATATTGGGAAAACAACTAGAAAGTTGAAAGAGCACATAATAGAGCATAAATCTGAGATAAGAGGGGCATGTGAGAACAATGCTTTATTTAAGCATATTAATGTGCATGGTGTAGATCATAATTTTAAATTTAGGGTGATTGATAATGTCTATGCATCCATTAGGGGAGATGATATAGGAAATTTATTAGAAATAAGAGAGTTTGAATGGATCATTAGCTGACAGTCCACCTGGTCTGAATTCTGCTGTTTCTTTAAAGCCTGTATTGGCTAAAATACAGCATATTAAGATAAAGTGATAAGTATGACCATATATTTTATATGTTTTATGTACATTTTATGTCTTTATATGTATATAATGTATTGTTTCAATTGATGATCATATGATACTTGGGCTGTGCGTCATGTGATCCTCTATGACTCCTATTTAAACTGATGTTTTTAAACAACTCATGCAAACACAGATAACTTGACTGTACTTGACTACAGTCAGTTTGTTCTGTGAAGTGCTGGTCCTGTCTTCTGACCTATATGTTTCTTTTGCAAAGGTTCCAGAGATTGTGGATGGTGGTCACTCAGTACATGCTGCTTACCTTGTCCAGGCAAAGTTTTATGAAAGTAACCACCATTTTGGTATTCTCAAAGAATTAGACAAACTTAGTGCAAACACCTGATGTTGTCCATTGGATTGCAAATTGGCTATCCAACAGATTCCATGTTGTGAAAATTGATACTGCTTTCTATGAACAAAAACTGCAACCAATGGGGTACCATAGGGATCAGTGCTGGGCCTTCTCCTGTTTAGTATTTATTTTGCATTTATCTAAACGAACATCCCAGAATTGTGGCTGACCAGTTTTGCTGATGACTGCAAGCTTAACACTCTTCTGTACTCATCTGATACTAAACAGCTCCAGCATGAGATGGCCTGTACTCATCTCTGGTGGACTGGATACTGTCTTAAGCTAAACGCAAAGAAGTACAGCATAACAGCCTTTAGCAAAAACATGGTTCCCATCTCTTACATTCCTATTGGTACTCATTTTCAGACAGACATGGTAATAAGAGACTTGGGTACTTATGTGGATATCATGTTTCCATTAGGTACTTATGTGGATATCATGTTTCCATTATAGTCAGAAAATCCTTACATCCTGCCAAGTTAATTTTCAAGGGAATATCTTTAAGTTCCAAAGAAGTCATCCTTCTGCTGTACTCTTCCTTTATTAAAACTCATTATTGAATACAGTATCTCCTTTAGAATGTGCTAATCCAAGTATATCACTCAACTGGAAAGGTCCCAACGATTTCTAATCACAAATTAAAGGCCGTAAATAATTCAACTTTCCCAACAGATTAGCATGATTTTCTATATACTCAGTTGTCTACCAGCTACTTCAAGATGATCCATGTGTCTCCTTTTCTGTCATGAAACTATGAATCCTGTTTATTCACAGAATGAGTGGCTTTGCAGATACCTTCCCTAGGAAGCTAATAGGTTCATAGGATATTACTAGACTATTGACCAAAGGGTCTTTACAAGCCTAACAGTTAAATCCCAATATAATACTAGATGACAGATAGCAAGGACTACCCATGTCCAGGAGAGAAGCTGAAGCAATCCTCGGCAGAAATTTATGGTCTTGCATCCAGTCATCCAGATTGTACTTAACCAGGGTCATGGAGGTACTCTGCTTGATATAGACTGGAAGCCTATTCCAGAGGAGTGTCAACTTCTGAAAGATGGATCTGTTCTTCCAGCAGGTCTTGTTTATCTTGCAGGTAGAATAATGTCCCTGGAACAGGTGACTCTAGTCCCATTTGATTTATGGATGTGCAGTATTTCCATTAGATTTGGGTCAGAGATAGCCTTGTAAACCAGACATAAGTCGCCTCTAAGTAGTCTATATGCTAATAAGTACAGTGACATTGACTTCAGTCTGTCCGTATAAGACATGTGCTAGGTTGCAAATTGACTCAGTCAAAGTAGGAGACTTTGCCTCTACCAGCAGACCTATAAAACCAGAAAAATAGGTGTGGACCTCTTGGGTTTTCGATCCTGAATGATGCCTGCCCAGAGGGAAGGAATAATCAATTTTACAAAGCCTTTCACTCTTGATCCTAAACGGTGAACAGATTTCCACGTGTAGTCGGTGGTGTAGCTAGCTCTAAAAAGAGCTGTTTTAGAGCTGTGGGCAGCTGGAGCTCTATATAGAGCTGTTACAGATCTCTATGAGCTCTGAGAAGAGCTGTTTTGTGTTTAGAATACCCTTTCGGGCAGATGCGGTAGTTCTAAAAAGAACTGTTTTGTTTGGTTCACCGAAGCTGTGTCTGTGCCTCCGGCTGGTCTTACTGAAGCTGATACAGATTTCTGTGAGCTCTGAGAAGGGCCAATTTGTGTTTTGAATGCCCGTTCGGGTGTTGGTGGTAGCTCTAATAAGAATTTTTTTGTTTTATTCTTCAATGTGTCTCCGGTTGCTCTTACCAGGGCTTTTACAGATACCTGTGAGCTCTGAGAAGAGCTGTTTGGTGTACTGTGAGCTCTGAGAAGATCTGTTTGGTGTAAGATGCAGATCCACGTGAGCTCTGAAAAGAGTTGTTTTGTGTATGGACACAATGGGCTCTGGGAAGAGCTGCTGTTGTGTCCTTCGGTGTTCTGCGGTGGTGTCGATCTCTGTTGTCCTTCTTCTTGAACAGATCTTCGGTCCTTTTGCTATGTGTGAGTCCTAAAAAGGACTATTTCTGCGCTCCCCAAGCGCTGGTCAGAATGACCTGAGAGCTGTTGCTGTGCTGCTTTTATGCTACTGTGGAGGGGGCGTGGTTGAGAGATGTCCAATGAGAAGTGACTAGTTGAGGGTGTGGCCCTAGTAGGCCTACAATGTGAAGACGGACCTGGTTGGAAGCATCTCATTCCTCTTATTTAGTTCCTTTTTATTAACCAGCTACTTGTTCATATGTGCCATTCCTAACCTCTAGCAATGCATTGGAGCCTTTTGCCTTGTCACGATTATACCTATGTTTGAAAAAACTGTACTAAAACTTAAATTTAAATGTAACCAAAAAATAAAAAAATAATAAAAATTAAAAAATTTAAAATTAAAATTGAACTGTAAAACTCTGGGGTTACTGACTATAGTTCTAAATTTAGACTTTTCATTACCATCTGTAAAACATTGGAAGCAAGCTTGGTTCTGAGAAAGATTCTGAGATGTCTGGCACTTTTGGGGCAGATAGGAAGGCAGCCTGTCTGCTGTTCCTTCATCAGGGAGAGCATACATTAGGTAGTAAAAAGTTAACTGTAGTTTGACATTGAAATTTTACCTTTTAAATTAAAAATAATTAAAAGTTGAGCTAACAATTGTAACTTTTGTGAGGGCTGATACATTAACTTACTGCAATTTTAGTTCTGCTTATAAACAATCAATGTTCAAAAAATGAATACATTATGCCTTATACCAGTGAGAAAACAGTGAGCAAAATAGATAGCATATCTTACTAGGAGCCGATTAGTTGTAGTTAGCGTGGTTAAGTGCCCTGAGGTTCAGGACTGGGGTGATGGTCTCCATGCAGTTGAGACCCGGAGGGTGCCTTGCTTCAAGTTGTATCTGCCAGATAAGTTCTTTTTTCTCTAATCTTGAATTGAAGTCCCCATTGAAAGGGATCTTCTCCAGCTGTTCGAGTATCAGGAACTTAAATCTTTCATGTCCTGTTTTTTTTGTTGCGTGTGTTGCTAGTTTATTTGTCGGTATCTTGTGCCTGATGTCATATAGGTGTTTGGCAATCCTGGTTTTGAGGGCATTAATGGTCTTGCCCACGTAGAAGGCTTGACATTTGCAGCAGTTTGCTCTGTAGACAACACCTTCTGTGTTGCAGCCACTGAATGCTCTTGTGGTTATTGTTTTTGTCATCAGTTTAAAACCTCTGACTTCTCTCAAGTTGCTGCAGGTGTCTGGTATGGTACATAACAAAGGGAGCATTATATTCAATAATAGACCTGATGAGGGATGAGTACATGGGAGTTATAACCTCTTTTTCTCTTGAGCTGATGCCTTTGCTAATCAGGAGAGTGACATAGAATGCCTTCCTCACCACAGTAGACACATGGTAGTCAAAGCTGAGGTCACAGTCAATTTGTATTTTCAGGTCTCTCACTACTGAATTGGTACTTAGGGTATTATTATTTTATAATCAGCAGGGACATTGTTTTTATCAAAAGAGCAATGGATATCCACATTAAGGGGAAACCAGTGGAACAGGAAGCAATTATATTTTGGAACCTTCCACAGGGAATGGTGATGCATTTTTGCATCTATAAACAGCAAGAATTACCCCCCCCCCCGCATGGTGATGCGCTATGTGCCAGCAAGAGCAAAGCAGCTAATACAAACAAACCAATGAAAAAGTTCAAACTGAGACCTGCACCAGTAACCTTCAGTTAGATAGTCCTGCTGTACACTCCTGCCACAAGTGTACAGGGAGTTCTCCAAAAAAGATGTCCTGATTTTTAGTGCTCACTCTACAAACAGAACTGAATTCAGCTGGTCTGAATCCAATCTATACTACAGCCAAAATAAGTGCAACGGAACAACAGAAAAAAGCAGGATTTTTTTTTTATTAAATAAGCAGCGGTGTAAAAGCATCACAGTTTTTCTTGAAACAGATATTTTCTTAAGTTATGTAAAAGCAGCAATTGGTGTGAAATACAGTCAAAGTGCAGCTAATGCAGTAGCAAAATACAGTGCATGGCAGTAGCAAACAGTACAGTTTTTTTTTAAACTGCTGAGGTACAGTCACAGTATACAAGATAAAAAAAAATACTTGGAGCCCTTCTGTGTGTTTCCCAGCTCAGAAAGACCAGGTAAACACCTATAGCCACTAGATAAATAATTCCAGTCCAGAGTGAAGTGCTACCACAAACAAACTAAAAGATATGATACAGCTAATGTTACCCAACAAATAAGCAAGACTAAAACTCAAAGTGTTCCTAGTATACAGAATAAGTTACAATTACAGGTCAAGCAAAGTATTATTTGGCAACCTTTAAGGCAATATTGATGACTGCTTGGGTAGGCACAAAGTTACATAATGTTATCATGTACCACCGTGCTCAGTTTGGGAAGTGAGCACTGTTAAGTGCTTGAAAAGCATGTGAATAACTTTAAAACATGCTTAATTAAATGAGTATATGGTTAAGCAATTTATTGTCCAAGTGATCACATGCTAATATTGTTCCTATATACTTATATGGATTTCTTAGGGGTTTGTGAATTTGACTTGAATGTCCTGAGATAGCAAGGTGTCATGGTGCCACAACATTTGCAGTTCAGAGTGTGTGTGTTGCCTAGGTGCAATGCAATACAGAAATGTCATGACATTATCATCAGAACTGCAAGCCCTACCAGAATTTTTTAAGATAAATCCAATAACTGTCAAAGGTGTTTTACATAGCAAATAAAGCTATAAACTACTTTCTTTGCTTCAGAGAAAATTAAGTCCCTTTGTGCTTGACTTGGGTTTGCATTCCTTCCAGCCCTTCATAAAAATACTATAGAAGTATTTATATACGTGCAAATATATTTGTAGATTACCTTGTAGTTTACCTTATACCTTATGTGTGATCACTACTTCTCATGTTATCAACTGAGTTATACTATATCTGGGACTAAAGAAAATGTCCTTAATTTTTCTTATTGATTTGAAAATTAAGGTTTTTAGAAGTGACACCCCATTTTGCTGGTCTTTAATTAGCATTTTTTCACTTTCAGTTTTTGTTGTTCTTATTACTTTGAAAATTAAGCTATTTTGAAGATTATTGCTAATTTTCACATATGCAATATTTAATACTTTATATTTATTAATTTAGTAAAGTAATTTGAATAAAGTGTTGAAATTAACCTGAGTAAATCAGAGAATGCAAAGTACTTATTGGGTATCTGTTATGTTATTGGAATAAAAGATTTAACCTTCGTGGCTTGGTGTTCTTACCTCCCCGTGTAAACTGTGGTGGAATTGGTGTGGAAATTCGTGGTTTTGGATCCTGTATTGGTTTCCTTCGTTGTGACTTATTGGGTATCTCTCTCTATATAATGCAATAATTGTGCTATATGATGTCTGCAAGGTTGCCTTTATGCAAAATGTTATATGGGAATTATTTATCTGCTGGATGAAGATTAGATAGAGATGATGGTTCTATACAAAAGCAAGAGCTGGTATTGTTATCATATTTAAGCGATGTATAATAAAAACCTATATAAGGAAACTTGAATTAATATTATTAGCTTAATAAGCACTGTAGAGTAAACCTTTGCTGGAAGCTATTACTTATGAAGAGCTAAACAGCAAAAGATAAAAAAGAATAGTCTCATGTGTACACCTCTCAGCCTGTAGACATTGAAAATAGGAATAAAAACCCTTGAAAAACAATTACATTCAATCCAAGATCTGGAAATCTAGTTAACATAACATTTGAATACCAAATGCTACATAACTCTTCCCACATCTAGTAGGAATGTGCAAAACGACTCAGAAAAACTGTTAAAAAAAGAGAGTGACAAAATGATAGAAAAATAAATATACATCATCAAAGAAACAGTGTAAAATCTTTAAACTTTAATGAACTGTATTGCAAAAATTTTTCCACAGAAGGTAATTTATTTTTTTCTTCAGAAAAATGGAATTGTTAAGATGTGTCTCCTCTTTCTTTAAATTATTGGTGCCAATAGTATGTTGGTCATATAGTATGGTTCTATGTGCATCAGACAGGTTCAAACATTATATGATCAGGGGAATTCAGAAAATTATGTGAAGGGTAAATCAAGACTGAAAATAGTGACATACCTCCAAAATTAGGGTCACCCTGTGTAGGGGTAAATCAGGGCTCAAATAAGAATGTTCCTTCAAAATAGGGGCAGTTGAGAGGTCTGCATGTGGTATTAAATATTATATGTCCTGATCCACACAACAAGCACTGAATAACATGAGACAGGAGCTGGTGGTTTTGAAGTAAAGTTGAGTCCAGTATTATTAACATGTTTTTGTGATGTACAGTAAAATCATGCAGGAGATGTTCCATGTCCAGGAATACCTGTGATTAACTTATTGCTTCCTACAAGAATATAGTTGTTGGGAAAGCAGAGTTCCTGTGTATTCTACATATTCGTCTTTACAGGAGACATCCCTGTACTCCTGAAGCAAGTATACTCATCACTGTTCTCAAAGTCTAATTTCTGAAGTCTTGGGAAAGGTGTACACATAAAACTAAGGCAGCAAGGTGGCATCTACAAGCTGACATACATACATAGGGTCTATATTGAAAACTCGAACGTTGACTTACCTGAACACCTAAACGCCAGCACGTCTCATCGAACTGCAAAAACATTGATCTTACTGAAGAGTGACATCCAAAATGTCGATTCGTCATTGTTGGCCCTTCTGAGGTATAGCTCTGTAAGGTAAGTGTGCGATAGTTACGGACCTTAGGGCTAGGGTGTGGGTTAAGGTAAGTGCATAGATGGTAATGTATGTTAGATTTAGTGTAGAGTTAGAAGTAGGGTTTTATTAATTGTATGTGTGTGGATTATTTAGTTTGTTTGGGTATAGCTTTTTAAGGTAAGTGTGTGATAGTTACGGACCTTAGGGTTAGGGTGCGGGTTAAGTTAAGTGCATACTTGGTGGTATATGAAAGATTTAGTGTAGGGTTAGAAGTAAGGTTTAGTTTAGGGTTAGAAGTAGAGTTTTGTTTAGTGCATTTATGTGGTTTATTTAGTTAGGTAGTATGTAGCAGATGGTGGGTTGGGACAACTATGATATTTCGAGTTTTTGAATTTCGTGGTTTAGGGTGTTCAGTGTATTTGCGGTTAGCAAAATATGTGTCGGTGTTTAGGTGTTCGGGTAATTCAATGTTCAAGTTTTCAATATAGACCCCATACATACATACAAATATTTCAAGCACTGGCATTAAAAGCCCTTCTGTCTTGCCAATGACTATAACACTTGTTCCTATAATAAGTGTCCAGGCTGTTCTTAAAAATATCTAAACTAGTACTTGCTTTAATGTAATTTGGTAGTCTGTTCCATGCATCAGCTACTCTGTCAGAGAACCTATTAGTGCACTTCTCATTCCTATAGAATCTTCTACATAGGTTGTCTGATGAGTCTCTAGTATGTTTTAATAACCCCAAACATTTGCAGAAGTAGTTGTCTCTAAATGCCTTATATACTTGAATAGGATCTCTTCTTAGATATCTGTAAGAAACACTGTACAAGTTAAGATATATTAGTCTTTCATAATAACTTAAATTTTCACATCCATGGATGCCGTTGATATATTTCTGCTGCACTCTTTCCAGTTTACTCACGTTTGTTTTCTTATATGGTTTCCATATTGTTATTCCATACACAAGTTTGTGGCTAATGTAACTAACAAAACAATGACTTCATCATTTTTGATTTCCTAGACTTTATAAATCATTTATACAACCTATAGTTCTATTGCACTGTTCTGACTAGTTTGCTACTTGTGTGTCTCTGCTATCCTTAAACAAAAACAAAAAAACAAAAAAATCTTGCTATTTTCCCACTTTCTATAATTTAAAAAAAAGTTCAGTTACAGAGTTGCTGCTCTGAACTGTTTGTAAGTTTCTTGGAGGCCAGTGCTTACTTGGGCTAAAGGGAAGTCTCTGTGTTCACCAGTGGCAGTGATTAACACTGAGCAGCCTGCCTGTCCCTGTAGGAGTGGTTACTGCCTAGAAACTGTAGTTTTATTGGCCATTTTGGGTCAATTCCAAACTCCTTGATCTCTCTCTCTTAAAACCCTGCAACTCTCTTTTTGCATGGTCTTGCGCACAGAGCAGGGTTGGGCAGCACTCTTGTGGAGCTCTCTGATCATGTAGCCCAAGCTGGTATGACCCTGACCTTGAGTAGCATACTACCTTCACCTAGAATGATACCACAATACAAAGACAAAATGATCAATTTCAACAATTGGCTAAGCTTCTGGTGTCATTCTAAGGGGATCCAGTGTCTGTCTGCCTGGGATGACATGATAGACAAGCCTCGCTGTTTCACCAGAGATGGTTTGCACCTGTCACCCCTAGGCTTTCGAATACTGGCCAAGGCTCTTGCCGTCCCCATAGTGCCTTTTTTAGGCAAGGCTCAAAGGACAAACCAACCACCGTAACCAGCACATGTAACCAAAAACTAAGGGTAATGCTACTCAACGCCAGAAGTCTCAACCTCAAAATGCACGCACTCAAGGCACTCCTCAGTATGGAGAAAATCGATGTTTGTGCAGTGATGGAAACCTGGTTCAAGGCTCAAGAGAGCACCCCAGCACTACCAGGTTACAATTCATATCATACCTTCCGGCCTCAGTTACCGGATCGCAGTACAAAGGGCAGAGGTGTATCCATATTCATCAAGGATACCCACATCTCCAGGTTAGTGGCGCAGCATGATGCCCCAGAGATCATCCATGTGCAACTATCAGCAGGAAAAACCACATTTTAAGTTGTAGCCTGTTATAGATTGCCCACCATGTCCCAAGATGCTCACTCAGCATTCCTTGAGGCATTGGAAAATATAAAGGTCCTACCCAACACCATAATTTTGGGTGATTTCGACTACCCTGGTATAGACTGGGCGAACTACCAAAGTTCTAACTCCTATGCCCAGCAGTTCATAGAATTTATATATTCAAATGCCCTTGAACAACTGGTATGTTCTCCCACTAGAGGGGACAACATATTGGATTTAGTCATCACAAATATGGGCACCCATTGTACCACACCCATTATCACTCCATCTCTGGTCAGATCAGACCACAAACTGATAACCCCAGGCATCCTCACCCCTCCACCTCCCCCAGTCAAAGAAACCATCATAAAAAAACTTTCCAAAGCAAACTTCAAACTACTTGTGTCAGAAGTGGAAAGCTTCACTATTCCCTTGCAGAAGGATAATGATATCCAGGATGCAAAATCCTACACCAAGGCACTTTATATACATCTTCAGGGTTGCATGGACCATGCTATCCCAAATAAAACCAAGACTCCTTCCTCAAGCAAGAAGAAACCAGTCTGGTGGTCCCCAGCCATAAGCAAATTATACAATAAAAGGAGGAGAGATACAAAAAAAGGCCAAATCTCAAATAGAGAAACCATCCCTGATCAGCATTAGTAAGAAATTGAGGGTCCTCATCAAGTCAACTAAAGCCAATTTCGAAAAGAAAGTTGCCAAGGATACCAAGGATAACCATAAGGCCTTCTACGGTTACATCAAAATCCTAAATGGAAACGCTCAGGTCTGTTCTGAGCTAGTACAAAATGGAACAAAATACACTGACCCCACTGACATTGCCAACATCTTGACTGACAGGTTCAGTGCAAACCCCCCCCCACTACCACCACCTACAGGGCCTATTACTATTCCAGAGGATTGTGTAACTCCAGTTATTACTGATACATTGGTTAATAAGGCTCTATCTAAAGCTAAAAACACTGCCTCCATGGGACCAGGTGGTGACCCGAGCTATGTCAAATGCGAGCTCCAAAATGAATTAACCCCGCATCTGAAAACCCTGTTTAGTCTCTGCCTCTCAACAGGATATGTGCCCATAGAATGGCACACAGCAACGGTGGTTCCGCTGCACAAGAGTGGGCCCACAACTGACCCTGGGAACCACCGACCAATAAGCCTGACCAGTCTGATCTGTAAGGCAGTGGAGCAAATCATTATGGAACTCATAAATGGAGAGATTGGGAACCTCCAAACACTTGACCCCACATAGTTCGGCTTCATCAAGGGCAGATCATGCCTCCTGAACCTGGTGGACTTCTTTGAGACAGTTACTCAGGCTATAGATAAGGGAAAGGAGGTACACACGGCTTACCTTGACCTTGCAAAAGCATTTGACACCATTCCCCATTCAGGTATTATTGATAAACTCGTCAACCTGGGCATAAACCCTTACGTCACAAGATAGATCACAAACTGGCTCTCAGACAGATCCCACAAAGTAAGAGTAGCAGGATCTATGTCCAAATCCAGACCAGTAACGAGCGATGTGCCTCAGGGCTCTGTCCTGGGGCCCCTCCTGTTTGGCATGCACTTCTCAGAAGTACGGGCAAGCACTGAAGGGCTGTGGCTGACCAAGTTTGCGGACGACTGCAAACTGGGTGCTATAATAAAGTCTCCGGCCGACATGGATATCCTCCAGAAGGGCCTTAATGAGACTGATGCATGGTGTCAAAGCCATGGTCTCAAGCTAAATGATAAAAAATGTGTAGTAATCCCCTTTGGAAAAAACAGAGTATCCACAAACTACTACATAGGAGGTAACCCCCTGAAATCTGAAGAAGTAATAAGGGATCTAGGAACCCAAGTAGATAGTCAGCTTTCCTTTGATAACCATGTTGCCAAGATGGTTAGAAAATCCTTCTATGTGACCCATCTGATCACGAAAGGGTTCGCATCAAGATCTAAGGATGTAGTGGTGCCCCTCTACTCTTTCCTCATCAGACCCATTATTGAGTACAATGCACCAGTTGGAATGTACCTGGCTAGGCATCTCCAGCAGCTGGAGAGACCACAGAGGTACCTCACTAAGAGGATTACTGGCCTCAAACAGTTGCCCTATGCAGCATGATTGAAAAAACTAAGGCTTTTCTATGTTGCATACCACCTTCTCAGAGGCGATCTCTGTCTAACATACAGAGCCATGTCCAACCCAGAACTGTTGAACATGCTCCATCTTAGCAAAACCAAATCTACTCGAGCTACATGCTCTAGGGATATAAACCTCAGCACAACAATGAATAGAACATGCTGGAGGGATAGATTCCCTTCCCAAAAACTTCCCTTGCTATGGAACAAGGGCCCAATCTACATAAGACAGAGCCTCTCACTATCACTCTTCAAGAGGAACCTTGACGAGTGGATGAGTAACAGAAAGTTCACACCAGTGATCATACCAACAGCTCTACTAGATAGGGGCCAAGGGTACTAGCTGCTAGATCAAGGGCCTCCAGAACTAACCAAAGGGGCGGTGAATACCACACAATGTGGCTGGGCTAATATATGCCTTCAGGCAGCTAGCCCAGTACCTACCTATGAACCTATGAACCTATAACTATCATTAACCAAAAGTCATAGCTGAATCTACCCATATACCCAGGTCCTTAAATGAGTTTACAGTTTCAATCATTGTGTGCTGTATTAAATATTCACCTTTCATTTTATGTCTCCCAGATCTTATATACTTAGTTTTTGATGTATTTATCAGCAAATTATTCTCTTCTAAATCTGGTAGACGATTTATGAGCCTATGGCCAATTTAGTCAAGTTATTTTGCAGACATGCCTTATCTGTAACACATGTAACACATAATCAGTTTACGCAATTTCAGATCATCTGCACATAGACAGTACAACACCTCAGATGAAAAGGTTAGGTCTGAAAGATACAATCTAAACAAGCAAGGGCCTAGGACAGAGCCGTGTGGGACTGTAACCAAAGATTTCACCTGTCCATTTCTGCCTTTTTTTAATTTCTCCAATTCCTTTGGGTTTCAAATACCATGACAGGAATGGACCCCATTCCTAAGTCAAAGTACGATTAAAGTTCATAAAATTAGTATTGTTTCACTCTTTGATGTCAGTCAAAAGAGCTCTTCGCAGTACCCGCAATGTGCCCAGTAATGACTCCTTCTGCAATTTGTACGGTGTTACATGGATTGGTAACATATCTAAATATGACTGTAAATTCTTTTTTTTTATAAGACCCATTGCTCCTACTACTATTGGAACTGTCTGGGTATCTTTCTTCCACATTGCTCTTGTTTCTGCCTGCAGATCCTGGTATTTTATGACTTTGTGTCTCTCTGTACTCAAGACACTATAGTCACTGGGTGTGGCAATTTCAATGATCAATGCTACTTTTTTCTTCTTTTCTTGGACCACTATATCCAGTTTTCTAGCATCTATCTTTTGAACTGTTGGTAATGGGTGATCCCATGTGATATAAACTTCATAATTTTCTGTGATGCTTTGTGGCTCATGTTTCCAGTGTTTTTCAGCCACTCCGATATAATGTTTGCACAATCCCCAGTGCAACAGTCTTGCCACATTATTATGCCTTTCAGTATACAGTCCTTCTGTCATTAGTGTGTCGCAACCAGCAACAGAATGTGACTGTTTCCAATTTGGTTTTAAAAAATCTACATTTGTCTGTTTCTCCCGCATGTTCAATGGACTTTGAAACCAACATGTATGTAGCCCACGATCTTGGGCTGCCAATGTTAACCTTTTATTTCTTGGTTTGAATTTGCCTCTCCTTAACCATTCCTGCGTTTGTTCTTGATTAACATGAGGCTCCTCCAGAAGTTATCTATACTTGCAACTATATTTATGTTTTTTCCACATTTCTTGCCTTCTCATTTGGTCCTTCACCTGATATTCTTTCTTTTGTTTTTTGGCACATTCAGTTGCTGCCTGGTTTTTATCTACTTCTGGTTTGATTTCCATTCCTGCTTGATGTTGATATACTTCTGCTAAATTAAGCAGAGAAGTAATCTTAGATTTATTCTCCTCATGTTTCAAAACTTTCACTACATTTGGATCTTGTGAAGTCAATAGATACGTGTGGAGTCCCACAATTGCAGATCTATACATGTAATCAATTTCAAGGAGGCCCATGTCTCCTTCGGAACAGGGAATATATAATCTTGGTATACACTGATTTTTATAAATCATTTGGTGAGCATGAAGCATCCTTATTGTTTTAATATCTAATCTACTAACACTTTTTGGGGCCAAACAATCACTCCAAAACTGTACATTAGGACAGGAAGAGGAAATTGATTTATAGCTTGGATCTTGTTCCTAGATGTCATTGCTGTTCTCAGGATTAATTTAAGTCTTCTAAAGTATTCCTTACTGAGTTTTATTTGCATTTGTTCATGTTTTATTGCTGATCCTCCATCAATTCCCAGGTATTTATACACTTCCTCTTGCTCAAGTTCTTTTATATTACATTGTTGTCTCAAACTGATGTTTTCCTGATGCTGCAGTTTTCCTGCTTTAAAGGTTGATTTTGCACATTTATCAAGACCAAATGACATTCTAATATCATCTGAAAAAGTTTTGACAACCTGCAGCTGTGCTTTCAGTTCCTCATCTGATGAGCTATACAGTTTTAAATCATCGACAAAGAGAAGATGAGAAGTCATTAGACGTTGTTGTTTCTAGGAGCTAAATTGTAGCCATGGCCTAAGGTGTTAAGTAAACAGCTTAATGGATTCATTTCATGGCAGAATAACAATGTTGACAGAGAGTCACCCTGGAATATCCCCCTTTGAATTTTTATTCATGGGATAATAATCTGTCCTTTATCATGGCTTAATTGCAAAGTGGTCTGCCATTGTTTCATGGTCACTGTAACATAATCGATCAGTGTAGGGTGCATCTTATACATTATTAAGCACTCTTTTATCCATGAATGTGGGGTACTATCAAATACTTTTTTCTAGTCAGTCCATGCCATACTTAGATTCTTCCCCTTTTTACAGTTCTCCACTATAACTTTATTTAACAAATGATCCTTTGTTCCATATGACTTTCTTTTATTGCCCTTTTGTTCTACTGCCATAATTGAGTTTTCTTCAAAATGACTATAAACTCTGTTAACGTCAGTTCCTGTGTATAGTTTATACATCATGGAAGGCAAGTTATTGTTCTATAATTTTAGGGTAGCTTTCAGACTCACTCTTAAGTAAGAGCATTGTTTTGCCTGTTGTTAGCCAATGTGGTGACTGTTCAGGGTGTGCATATAAATACATCTTATTCATGGCTAAATCATTGTGCAAAGATGTTAATACTTTTAACCAAAAGTTAGGTACTGCATCTGGGCCTGGGGTTTTCCAGTTACAGACTTTTCTCAACTTTGTTTCAATCTCTCTGGCTGTTACTTCATCCTATTTCATATCCTGTACCATTAAACATCTTATTCTTTCTTTTAGATTCATAGGTTCATAGGTTCGTACTAGGCTATCTGCCCTAGGGCATTTATAAGCCTAGCCAGAGTGTGCTTGGCTTTCGCCACCCATTTTAAATGAATTTTGCTATGCCCTTTTTCGAGGTTAGTATACTGTGCCTCTGTCTAACAGTGACACAGAAGTGATACCCGGGGTAAATCTACTATCTCCCATCCACTCATCTAGATTCCTCTTGAAGAGAGTCAATGAGGGACTCTGCCTAACCTGGACTGGGATTTTATTCCAGAGTGAAGGGAGCCTCTGGGTTATGAATCTGTCTCTCCAGCATGTCCTATTTATTTCAGTGCTGAGGTTCAAGTCTCTCGAGCATGTAGCTCGATGGGATTTGGATTTTCTGAGGTGCAGCATGTCCATTAATTCCGGGTTGGACATGGCTTTATACGTCAGGCACAGATCGCCTCTGAGCTGGCGGTATGCCACTGAGTAGAGCTGAAGTTTCTTTAACCAGGCAGCATATGGCATCTGTTTGAGCCCTTTGATCCTCTTGGTGAGGTACTTTTGGGGTCTTTCCAGTTGCTGCAGGTGTCTGGTAAGGTACATCCCAAAAGGGGCATTGTACTCAATTATGGGCCTGATGAGGGATGAGTAAAGAGGCACGATGACCTCCCCTGATCTAGATGTGAATCCCTTCATGATTAGTTGGGCTATATAAAATATTTTTCTAACCACTTTGGCCACGTGGTTGTCAAATGAGAGATTGCTATCAACTTGGGTCCCCAAGTCCCTAATTACTTCTTCCGTACTTAATGGATTACCACCTATGTGGTAATTTGTGGGCACTTTGTTTTTGCCAAAGGGGATGACTATACACTTTTTGGCATTTAGCTTGAGGCCATGGCTCTGGCACCAGTTGTCTGTTTCTATGAGGCCCTTTTGTAGGATGCTTGTGTCGGCTGGAGAGTCGATTATGGCACCCAGTTTGCAGTCATCTGTGAACTTGGTCAGCCACAGTCCTTCCATTTTAGCCTGTACCTCCGAGAAATATATACCGAACAAGAGAGGTCCCAGGACTGAGCCTTGTGGGACGCCACTTGTAACTGCTTTGGAGTCTGACATGGCTCCAGCAATTCTAAGCATGTGGGTTCTGTCCTTGAGCCAGTTTCCAACTCATCTAGTGACATAGGGGGTTATATTTAAGCTGGTGAGCTTATCTATAATGCCTGAGTGGGGTATTGTATCGAAGGCTTTTGCAAGGTCCAGGTAGGCTGTGTGGACCACCTTCCCCTCGTCAATGGCCTTGGTGACTGTTTCAAAGAAATCAACCAGGTTTAAGAGGCAGGATCTGCCCTTAACAAAGTCAAACTGGGTAGGATCCAGTGTCTGTAGGTCCCCAATATCTTTATTTATGAGGTCCATGATGATCCTTTCCATAGCTTTGCAGACCAAGCTAGTCAGGCTTATGGGGCGATAGTTTCCAGGATCCGTTGAGGCACCACCTTTGTGGAGAGGGACCACTGTTGCTGTACGCCACTCTTTGGGTACATATCCTGTAGTAAGGATGAGATTGAACAGTAGTTTTATGTTTGGGTTTAGTTCTTCTTGGAGTTCATGTAGGACGCAGCCCGGGACACTGTCTGGTCCCATTGATGCTGTGTTTTTTGCTTTGGAGAGGGCGGCTCTTACCTGAGCATCTGAGATGTCTATCCATTTAGCATCTTTGCTATGTTCCTCAGGATCTTTATAGATACTGCTCCAAAATGTATCTACTTCTTTTTTGGTGCTCTTTCAATTCCTTTTACCTTATTTCCCAATTCTCTATAAAACTTTTTTGGGTCATCAATAAATTGCTTATTTTGTACTTTTCCCTTATATTTATCTGTGTATCTTCTAACCTTTTTCGCTTGTGCTGAAATTTTTAGTTTATTTCTGATAGTACATGATAGATCCTGGTCTGTTCTAATACTATGCATTGCTTTAATCACAACTATCTTTCTTAGTATTTTTGTTGATCTGTTCCATCTTGTATAATCTTCTAACAGTGACACTTCTTGTCTTAATTGCTGTATAGTTTTCTCTATTCGATACTTTCATGATGGTATTCGATTTCTCCTCTTCCTTTCCCTCACTACCCTGTGATCTTGTGGTAGAACTTTATCATTAATTTAGCACCACAGTAATTATATATTTATTTATTTATTTGACATTTGTTGACTGGTTTGGTCCATCTGGGCCAAGGCCCTTTTTCAGTGGAGACCTAGGGAGAAAAGTTCCAGAGTTACAAAATATATGCAAGTTACAAGAATAAAAACATTTGCTAATACACAAAAAAATACCTAACAATGTAAAACAAGTATACAATGATAATACTGATTACAGATTATATACGTTGTTGGCTAGCTATGTATATAAGGCAGGTAGTCTAGGAAAAATTGAATTTAAAGTATAGAGAGAGGAAGCTAGTAAGGAGTGATTTGGTAGCAGTGAAGGAGAGATAAGAGTGCAACAGTAGTTGTTGACCATTCTACTGGTGAGGAGATTGATATAGTAAAGGACAGTTAGGGGGTAGGAGTAGGGATATTCTACTGGTGAGGAGGTAGATATAGTAAAGGACAGTTAGGGGTAGGAGTAGGGACATTCTACTTGTGAGGGGATAGATATAGTAAAGGGCAGTTAGGGGTAGGAGTAGGGAAAAGGTTAAGTGGGGAAGAAGGGAGGGTGAGTTTGGAAGGAGGCAGTGTTAGGTACCAGTAGGAGAAAGAGAAGCGAGAGATTGGGCTGGAGAGGTGGATAGTAATATATCCTGTTTAGTTATGTTATATCACATGGATCTCTATGGACAGTCCTAATTACTGTGTTCATTTGTTTTATCAGACTTCTTACTTTTTGGGTTTTATTGACCTTCTGCAGTCTATTTCTCTCATTGATCTTAATATAGCTATCCATGTCCATTAAATCATGCAACTCTTCTCTTAACTCCTTTTCTTCCATACTGAGGGTACATCCCTTGTTTTTCATTTCCTGTGAGCATTCTATAAAAAGTTCTATACCATCTTCCTGTGGCACATTCTCTTCAATTTCATCCTGTGTCATCTGTTGCTCTGTCATATGGAAACTCACTGTGCTATCACTCCTCAATATTGACTGTATCAGAGTTTCCACAGTTTCTAGCTTCAAGTGAATGTTTATACTGGTTTCCTGTGGAAGGTTCCAAAATATAATTGCTTCCTGTTCCACTGGTTTCCCCTTAATTTGGATATCCATTGCTCTATCCTGTTGTGGTGCTTTCTGCATTCGATTTTCTACACTGAATCCTTCTCTTTACAGTTGCTCAATAACGGTTGCAAGGGTGGCCTAATGGTTAAGATGTTTGCCTTACAAACACAAAGTGCAGGGTTTGAGTCTCGCAAGGGATAATTGGCTAGGCTTAAAATGGCTCGCATTGGCAGTTAGCCTGGTACTAACCTAACCTAATCTCAGTTTCTCTTTCTTTGACTTCTCCATTACTAATCTCTTTTTCTACATTTCCTCTTAGTCTTCTTATTTTCTTTTGTATTGTAAAGTTTTCCATATCTGGATTCCTTTGCTTGTATTTCTCTTCAAATATCTTTGGTGCTGCTCTTTTTGTATTTGTTAGTTTTGCTTTTTCCTTTGCATAAATATTACACCATATTAAATCTCTTTTCCTTTCCCATGAACATATTTCATCTTCAGATGTCTCCTGATCTGATAGCTTTTCCTTATTCTGAGGACTCACTCCATCATGATGTAGTGTAGTCTGTGTTAGACCTTCTACATTAAATCCTTCACTTCACAGGCACTCTATAACTTCAACTTCTATTTCTTTAACTTCTGCATTACTAATCTTTTCTGCATTACGTCTTTGTGATATTAATTTTTTTATTGTGAAATTGTCCATGCCTGGATGCCTTTGCCTGTATTTCTTTTCGAATATCTTTGAGACTGCCTTCTCTATACTAGTTAACTTGGCTTTCTCCTTTGCATAAATATTGCACCATATCAAATCTCTCTTTCATTCGCAGTGGTGGTGCTGCGTTAGCGTTGCCACCTCACAGTAAGACGCTGTCCGGTTCAATTCTCAGCTAGAGCGTCTTCTGCGTGGAGACATATGTGAATGAGCGTACCTTCGTTGAAGGCTGTGCATCAGGGCTGGTAACTCGGCATGTAAAAATCAACTACCAATCATTAGCGGACCGGTGTTCCGCTGTGGTGACCCCTAACCAGGAAAAGCCGAAAGACACAACAACAACATCAAATCTCTCTTTCATTCACATGTCCATATTTCTTTTTTATATTTTTCAAATATCTCTAGGTTTTGTTGTTTATATTTTCGCACTTCCTCAGATGCTTCTTTTTCCAAACTGTCAAAAGATTTTAATACTCTTAACATATACTGGAAGAATCACGCAGCAAAAAGGTAGGCCAAAAAAGAGTTTATTTTACATGCATGGAGACCTGCCACAAAGTTCTTGGTATGACAGCAGTCTAATTTCTGTACACTTTACATGGGTTTTTATACCCTCTTCTATACATACACAGCAGCTGGTTACTAGACAAGGAATTTCAGTCAAGGCTATAAATTCACTCACTGGAGCCTTAGATGGTCAAAAGTCAGACACAAGATAAGTTGGTGCCTACATCAAGGCAACATCTATGCATTCCTCCTTGGTCAGAGGTCAGTCCCAAGATAGGCCTGTGCCTGGACCAAGGTAACATCTGTGCATTCCTTTCTGGTCAGCAAATTCCTTACAAGAAAAACAACTCATTTTAGCTTATTTCTTTGCACGCAATGCAGTTTCACATTTTAACCCTTCCTATACAGGATACAAAGATGTTGAACATAAAGATTCTTACTACATTTCCCCCCTAACAACACTTTGTATCACCAGTAATACATTTTATTCATACAGTTTTTCGCATGATTCATTTTCTGTATATTCAGAATAATAAGCTTTAGTTGCATTGGCAGACAATACACTTGATATTATCATTCGGATGCAAGTAATGCAACAACAACCCAACAGTAGGAATATAATGGCACCAACACATACAGCAATTAAGACATTCATGAGTACTGTTCCCCAATTTCCAAACCAATTTTGGAAAAAGTCAGTCAATGGATTCTGTCCTGGTTTTGTAAGTTCAGAAACTTGTTGTAGGATCTCTAAATGGCTGTCGATGTCATGTTCGTTGTCCAGTATAAACGAACAACACTCCTCCTGGATAAGAGCACAAGTACCTCCTTTCGCCGCTAGGGTGAAATCGAGCGCCATACGATTCTGCAACACTACAGTCCTCATTGCAGTTAATTCGTCCGTCACCGATTCTAGTGCAGAAAAAGTTGCATTGCTCAGAGTTTCTAACAGTTTTGACAGTTTTCTGAGCTCCCAAATAGATTTTACTGTCCCATAAGCTGGAAGAATACCAGCCCAAGAAATAATATCATCGCCCAAGTCCATGTGTGACAGCCCCTTGCTGCTACTATGGGCCAAATCGTGATGATAGATCCAGGATGCATCAACATTACCTACAGGATTAACAGGTTTATTAACAGCACGTACATTTCATATTTTACCTTGGGGAAGAGAAAATGTACATCTTATAGCTGGTGCTAAATAGCCCAAAAAATAACTGCCTGACCAATTCCTTGGTAACCATTTGTATGCTTTTCTACCACAGATAAAATAACAGTCATTCACCTTGAGGGTGATATTTACTGGAATAGAATGATTTCTTTTGTCTTGTAGCCCTTTAAACAAAAGATCATACACCGATAACATTTTTTCAAAAAAGCTTGTGACATTAATAAGCCCTGTACTATTAATAAGCACTCTTATAGGCTTGAAACTCGTTGCACAGTGCCCATCTATTGTACAGTTATGAATTATGGTTACATTACATTGACTCCATCCAACCTTAATTTTTCCAGTTCTCTGGAAACATACAGTTCCATTCTGGCGACCCATGAGGGGTAGTGCTATTTTGTCCTTTAAGGCTACATTTGAAGTTTCAAACAGTAAATTAGTCCATGTATCATTTGCCCCCAAAGGGACTGTACCTAACATCAGACCACCATGTACAGTAGGGATAGCTGTGCATATCCAACAATTTGAAACATTAAAAGACAAAGCATATGCATATTTAATAGCTTGGTATGTATTAAAGGGTGGATGCTAAGGTGTATTTTCGTCTCTCTTCACTTGGCTAGTTTCGTTTGAAAATAAAAACGGCCAAAACAGAAAAACAACACTCACACTTACTAGTAACAAAATTATTTTGCAATGCCTTTGTAGGAAGGGCTGCTCCCTTCCGGTATTTTTTTTCATTGCTACAATAGTCAAAAAATTCACACAGACAGAACTACTACTCAGTGTTCCTCAGGGGAACTCAGGTTTTTTTTCTAGCTCAAACTGTTTAACAATTTTGCAATGTGTCAGGTGGATCCACGATGGTCGCTCCTTTATTTGGACTGCTGTGGGTGTCGAAATCAAAACCTGGTATGGACCTTCCCACTTCGGTGAGGCCCACGTCTTTCTCTTGACAATTTTAACCCACACCCACTCGCCAGCCTTCACTTCCAGGATCCTGTTGTTCTTCTGATCTGAAAAATAATCATTCGTTAGAGAAGTGTTAGTTTTTGTCAGCATTTTCCTCATGTAATCTGCTATCTCTTCACCCCCCTCACGTTCCGCAGGCAAAGACCTTGCCACTGCGGGACGTAATAAGGTCTCCCGTATAGTAGTTCAAATGGTGTGACCCCTTTTGAGGTGGGAGTGGTATGCATGGACAGAAGTGCCAGAGGTAAGCAGTTTATCCAAGACTGATGTGTCTCAGCCATGAGTTTACGTAACTTGCCTTTGAGAATGCCATTATGGCGTTCAACCAACCCTGCTGACTGTGGGTGGTAGGCACAATGGTGTTTTAACTCGATTTGAAAAACGGCAGCCAGCTTTTGAATGACTTGGTTTACGAAATGTGTACCATTATCAGAATAGATGCATGTAGGTAGCCCAAAATGAGGGATAATGTTATTTGTAAGGGCCTTGGCTACCGACAGTGCATCTGGGTGTGCTACCAGAAAAGCTTCTACCCATTTTGTAAAAGCATCAATAATGACTAACACAAATCGCTTCTGTTGAACAGGAGTTAGTTCAATAAAATCCATACAGATTGTGTGAAATGGATACGGAGGCAGCGGAAAAGCTGCTGGGGTGATCCGCACCCCACCACCATGGTATCGTGCACAAAGCAGGCACGATAAACAAAATCGTTTAGCATACGCTATAAAGCCCTTGGTCCAGAAAATTTGCTGGATTATCTGAACCATAGCAGCAGGGCCCAGATGAGATGGGCCATGCGTCACTAATGAGGCATACCTAAAAAGGTTTGTTGGCAAGACATACTTATCATTTGGACCTACAAAAACTCCCTGCTTCTGAATAGCCCCATATTTAACCCATCGCTGTTTTTCCTGAACTGTACTAAGTTCCTGCATTACTTGTAAAGTTTGTAGATCAAATTTATCTGTAGGGTGAAGTTCCTTTTGTGTGGTCTCGAGTGCAAAAGTAGAGGTTAGGGCTACACTTTTTGCAGTTTTGTCAGCTAGTGCATTTCCAAGTGATACTGGATCCTTGGCATTTGTGTGTGCTGCGCACTTACAGATGGCCAATCCCCATGGCAGTTGGACAGCTTGTAAGAGGCTAAGGATTAAATCCTTGTGGGTTATTTCCTTTCCTGAGGCCGTAACCATTCCCCTATTTTTCCATTGCTGTGCAAAGACATGGACCGTGGAAAAAGCATACTAACTATCTGTGTAGATAGTAACTGCCTTATCCTTGGAGATGGTACATGCTCTGGACAAAGCAATCAATTTGGCCGCTTGTGCAGACAGGTTCCTGGGGAGAGGTTTTGCCTCTAATACCTTAGTCTCAGTTGTGACTGCATAACCCACTTGTGTGATACCTGCCTCATTTTTACATGCTGACCCATCTACAAACAGGGTCCAATCTGAATTTGCCAAAGGTTGGTCCTTAAGGTCTGGTCTTGGTAAGACATTAGAGTGTATTAAGTCTAAACACACGTGAGGGGCACCGTCATCAGCTGTAGGTAACAGCGTGGCTGGATTAAGAGTAGTGCATCACTCAATGGTCATGTGTGGTTGTGATAACAACGTTGTCATGCAGGACAAATGTCTGCTAGGAGAGAGAAAGGTAACTTTATCCTGTAGAAGTATTACCGCAACAGAGTGCGGTACTCGTAAGGTAAGGTCATGAAACAAAACTAGGGTTGCAGACGCCTGCACGGCAAGTGCAGCTGCGACTACTGCTTGTACACAGTGTGGCAATGATCATGCCACTGTGTCCAGTTTACTGGAATAAAAAGCTAATGGTCTCAACTTATCCCCATAAGTTTGCAACAGAACCGATGTCATAAAGCCCTGCTTACAATCTACTGTCTGAACAAAAGGTTTTGTATAGTCAGGGAAGCTAAGTGTTGCAGATCCTGCTATCAGTTGCTTTACCCTAGTAAATGCCTGTATTGCCTTATCTGTCCATTGCAGCGCGTCATGTGCTGCCATGGGAAGTGCGAAAATAAGTTCCGAAAGTGAACTTACTTCCTCTGCATAGTTGGGAATCCAACTACGACAAAAATTTGTTATTCCTAAAAATGACATCATTTCTTTTTTTGTACTGGGCATTGGTGCCTGTAAAATAGCTTCTTTTCTACAGCTATCTAGTTGTCTACCAGCATTTGAAATGGTATAGCCTAGATATCGTACTTCAGTTTTACAGAATTGTAATTTAGATTTGTTTACCTGATGTCCCTCTTTCGCCAAGAAATACAATAACTGAATAGTTTCGGACTCACAGACAGCCTCCGTGGGTGCAGCCAGTAAGATGTCGTCCACGTATAATAGTAGATGACAGCCATGCTCTGGTTGAAACTGTGCCAGGTTTGTTGACATTTCTTGCAAAAAGATTGTAGGGCTCTCACAATATCCCTGCGGCAGTCTTGTGTATGTGTACCGCTTGCTCATAAACGTAAAGGCGAACCAAAACCTACTCTCTTCCTGTAGAGGGATAGAAAAAATGCATTACTGATATCAATGACAGAAAAATACTTGTCCGTGGGAAGGATATCATTTAACAACACGGATGGATCTGGGACCACAGGAGCCCTTGATACTACAGAAGCATTCACAGCCTGCAGATCCTGTACCATTCTCCATGTCCCGTCTGGTTTCCTTACTGGGAACAAGGGTGCATTACACGGTGAATCTGTGCATGGAACTAAAACCCCAGCTCTCAGTAGAGCTGTGATCACCGGTAAAATGCCTTCTTCTGCCTTTTTACTTAATGGATACTGACACTTATGAGGCCTAAAATCGGATTTTGGAGTTATTTTAACCTGTCCTGCTGTTCTCATTAACCCAATGTCGTGCTGCCCTAGGGACCATAAGGATTTTGGTAATGCCTGTAGTTTAAATTCTTCTTGTGGGGTCAAAAGGCATAGTCAGGATGGCATGCCTCCTGTCGGTATTAGCCAATCTTCTCGAAGATGTACTGTTGGTCTGGCTTGGGTTACCCAATTTAACTTCTGTACCTGAACTCCCTTACCTGCCAGCTGTTCCGGTGTCAGTTTTGACCACTCGGTAACCTTTTTCCCAACTATATACCATGCCACTTGTTCTTCCCTAGTCACAGATACATGTGGGATTGAGGTATTCCGAAAAAGCTGTTGCATGTCTCTTGTGAGACTACAAGTAACTGCGGAGTTCCCTGCTCTGTCCCAATAAAGATTTTGTAATAGAATCCTAGTCACCTTATGTTTAAAAAATTGTTCTTCATACTTGGGATCGGGTCCCACATTTTTTCTGTAATACATTGTACAGTGTAGTTGTTTGGCAGCCTCTGGTAACTGGATAGCCGTACCGTGTTTGCTCAAAGCTAGATTCGTTAACTCTTTGGCCACGCTTTGTGGTCCTGTTTCAATAAGATCATTACTATACCAGTAATGTAAATCCCCTTGCCCTACCTGCAACATTTCATCCTGAATTGCCATACGCTTAACCAAGATTCCTGATGCAGTTGGTACCGCTGCTATTCCAAAAACATGCATCAAATCTCTTCCTAATAAGTTAACAGGGCAAATCTGGGAGATAATCACTCGAAATCTAATAGTTTGATTAGTTTCAGGGTCCGTAAACCATAAAGGTTTAGACAAAGGTTCCTTATAAATGAGGCCATCGGCCGCTTTGACTAGTACATAGTCATCAGTAGCCACATTGGATGGCAATACAGTATGTTTTAGTAAGGTTTTGGAAGCCCCTGAATCACATAGAAATTCTATGTCTTTTCCTTCAACCTGTAATATAATTAGTGGTTGCACTTCTAACTGCATAGTCGTAGCTAGAGCTGTCAGACTAACAACCTGATATTCACCTTTTTCTGAAAAGTCAGTCATCTCATGTTCCCATCCTGCACATTCCCCTTTACCTTCTTCATTTGCATCCTCAAAATCATCCTCATTTTGCATTACTGGCTCTTGCCAGTCGAGCTCAGCGCCTGGGTCCGGTTCATCCATGCTGCCATCATATAGTCATGCTGAACTATGCTCTGGAGCAGCAGCGGGTTTTCCGGGATTCCGGCAATCCCTTGCGAAATGCCCTTTCTTACCGCACTTAAAACATTCTCCTCTTTTTTTGTCTGCCTTCGTAATCTTCAGAATGTCCTACATTCCCCCTCCCTCTACCTCTGTTGGCCGGATTGTGCACTAACATAAGTGTCCCATCCGCACTCACTGCAAAGGTTTGAGCCTGTTTCCTTTTCCTTTCCTCGAGATATTTTTCTGCATGTCTTGCATACTCCAGTAGAGGTTGCAGACGTGCCGTCCTATGGTCTATCATGTGCTTTTGAATGAAATTACTAATTGCAGTTCTGCACCCTTTTAAAAAGGCATTTTTTAGTTGCTGTTCATAAGGTGAATCCTCTTTTTGATCATGTGGTTTTTCTATTCCACTATGGTTGTCAAAGCACTGGTTAAGTCTTTGTAAATAATGATCTACTTTTTCATCTTCAGCTTGTACACACTGATTAATACAAGTCCAATCTGCCTTAGGCTTCCACTGTTTCATAATACGTTTTAGCAAGTCCTGTGTTTGTGTCTTATATGTTTCAGAACCAAAAGCACGTGGTTTACTATCTGCCCTAGTCAGGGGATCCCAATTCCCACAAATTAAGTGCCAATCTGGGCCTAAGATTTGGCGTATTACCTGTTCCAATTCAACGGAATTTAATTTGTAACTTTCCATCATACCTGCAATGTCATCGCAAAATTTAGTCATGTCTAATTTTGGGTGTGGTATGCCCTCCACAGCTTTTCGGATGTCTTCCCGTGTCCAAGGTCGGTAAACTAAAATAGTGGGATCTTGACCGGGTGTTCCTGCCTGTGGGTTTGCTACTTCTATAAGAGGATATGAGTCTGTAGATACCGTATTTAATTCAGCTTCTTGCATTTCGGCTTCCTTACGTGTCCATTCTGATTTATCTATATTACGGTTCCGGAGTTCCAGGTTTTCACCTACTTGTTTTGTCAGTACTACGGGGGGTACAGTTTTATCCTGATTCTCTGTGTCACCTTCCTGATACTGGGGTGGACTAACCCTGTCTTTAGTGACGTCAGGATACAAGGGTGGGGCTGTTGGTTTACGACAGACAATAGATGTTTCGTCATCTTCTTTGTGGACAAAAAATGCACCTTTTGCACTCGAGCCACTACTTCCCTTATTTGAAAATTGTTCCTTATATCTCTTATTAGCTTCTTCTAACCATTTTTGTGCTTGAGGAAATCCTACCTTTTTTTGTTTCTTAACCTTACCTCCTGTGTCCCTAGGTCTCTCACTAGATTTTGACATTCTGATCTATTTAAGGTACCACTAAACCCATAATTTTTCTTCCATTTTTTCATATATTTCAAGTTTTTCGGTTGTAATTTAAACATATATTCCTCATCCTCAGTCCTTTTATTTAAGCGGCCCTTACTAACACAACAACTGCTTCCTATTCCCATTTTTCTTATTTAAAAGAAAAACTGTTTCCTTTTACCTGAGATCTCTACCGGTCTTTTGTAAAATTTTAAACAAAAGAAATTCCTTTATGACTAGTCCCTTAAAAAACTTTTATAAATAAAAAAAGCTTACCTTACTGTGGATCTTCCACCCTCGTTCGTCACCGTCCCACGGATCGAATCTAAGAGTGACTGGCCTCTACTTACGACTTCTTCGTTGGAGGTCTTTCCATTCAAGGGAACCCGAGATTCATTCTCCCCTTCCTGTACAGGTTTTCAGTCCCTCTTATGCGATTCATACCGTGAAGAGGTGATCCCATGTTCTTGGGCACCAGAAATGTCAAAAGATTTTAATACTCTTAACATATACTGGAAGAATCACGCAGCAAAAAGGTAGGCCAAAAAAGAGTTTATTTTACATGCATGGAGACCTGCCACAAAGTTCTTGGTATGTCAGCAGTCTAATTTCTGTACACTTTACATGGGTTTTTATACCCTCTTCTATACATACACAGCAGCTGGTTACTAGACAAGGAATTTCAGTCAAGGCTATAAATTCACTCACTGGAGCCTTAGATGGTCAAAAGTCAGACACAAGATAAGTTGGTGCCTACATCACGGCAACATCTATGCACTCCTCCTTGGTCAGAGGTCAGTCCCAAGATAGGCCTGTGCCTGGACCAAGGTAACATCTGTGCATTCCTTTCTGGTCAGCAAATTCCTTACAAGAAAAACAACTCATTTTAGCTTATTTCTTTGCACGCAATGCAGTTTCACATTTTAACCCTTCCTGCAGGATACAAAGATGTTGAACATAAAGATTCTTACTACACAAACACATCAAAGTTTCTTGATCTATATACTGATTTTAAAAAATCTGTTGCATTAATGAACACAATTTTTTGTTTGAAGCTTCTGACAGTTTTTCCTGTGGCAGTATTTTTCTTTCTTCTAATTTCTCTCTTAATCGTTTTGTATATCTTGTGTCTGGACATTCTGTGCTTTTTACATAACAGTAACACTACATTATTTATTTCTTATCCTCAATAGTCCACTCTATTGTTTTTACGGCTCTTCTTTGGCCAATCAATCTTTGCCATTTTGTAGACTGCTACTTCCTTCTACAATGGGGGGGGTGTGTCCTCCCTCTGGCTTGGGCTGGCCTCATTGTAGAAATGTTTCCATATTTTGAGGATTCTACACTGTAATTTTTTCCCAGTCCTGGCACCAGTGCACTTACCAGGATTGGGCACTTTTTTATCCTGGATCTTGTGCACCCAGCTATCTTTTTTTTGTTTTTGGCTTACTTCTGTACATGATTTATGCTATGTAAGTACAGTCTATGTATCAATGTCACCTTGGTGAGATTTTGTGAAAAACAGGGTCTACCTTGCAAAGGTACTTACCAAGACTTGAGGATGAATTCAGTTTCAGCACTACTACTCTCCTTTGCTTGCTGACTTTTCATCTCTCCATTAGAACCCCTTGATATTTGCCATGTCCTATTTGTAAGCCATGCAGTCATCCATCTTATTAAGAGTACATCAATACCTAAGTGTACTAATTTATTGATCAGTGATTTGTGTATGGCCCTGTCAAATGCTGAAGTTAAATCTATATAAATTTCATCACAGCACAATTTTTTATTCATAGCTGTTATTATATTGTTATAAAATATCATGTCACAGGTGATAATAGATCTGTTTTTACCATATGTATGCTGATATATGGTTTCAGGTCCCAACCTATCCAGTTCTGACAATAATGTAATCAATATTACCTTCTCCATTATTTTCCACAACATGAAAGTAGACTTAAGGGTCTGTATGACTCTCGGTTTGTCCTACTCCCCTTTTGCTTGAAGACAGGTTTAATAAGCGCATGTCTCCAGTCTTGAGGAATCTCCCCATATTTATATGATCTAGTGAATAATACATATAATGGTACTGTACGTTCTTTCTGAAGTGTTCTCAGGTCATTGTTACTAATTTTGCCCTCCTCCCTGTGCTCTGTTAGGATCCAGTTTGGACAGTTCTTTTTCAATGTAATCTAATTTGATTCCAGTATCTGGGGTTACCTGGGTGTCACTAGAACAACTTATCACCCCTTTTGTGGAGCCAAACTGTATTGCATAAAATTTTTTAAATATATCTATAATCTGTTGTGTCTGACAAATTTTAGAATCTACACACAGTTTATCATTTTGTGTGTCTTTACGTGTTCCACATCTTATGTATCTATAAATAGGTTTCCTATCATGCTCAATATCTTTATATAAATTTTCTTCAAATTTTTCTTGATCTTGTCTCATACTATGCTTAATCTGTTTGCCCAGCTTGTGTATTTCATTTTTCAAAGGTGTTGTTCGACCTGCCTTCCATTTCTTATATTTTTTGTCTCTTACCTTAATCAGATATCTTGCTCTTATGGAAATATATCCCCCTGATGTTGTATGCCTAGATCCTGATGTTAAACATTTTTTTTTTGATTTTCTGCACTCAAACAATTTCTCTTTCAAAACTTGTCACATTCCATCTGCAGTTTTTCCACTGAACACCTCTCTCCAGTTAGTTTTACATAGTGACTGTTTTGCTTCCATATAATTTGTAATTAACCTTCTGTGTGTTGGCAGATTTCAGTTTGGCAGAATTATCTAGCAACAAATGAACATTTATAATCCCATGATCACTGCACATGAATGGTGGTAAAACTTGACTTGAAGTAAAAATAAGTTATGTACTCACTATAACGTTCCATCTGAGTAGTTCTACTTCATTTGTCTTCAACCTGTGGGTCTTCAGATCCACATCGGATCTGACATGGTTGCATTTTCCAGCTATGGCTCTGAGCTTCATGCTCCTCCCCTTACCTATAATGCTCTCCTGTCTCCCTTCTCCCTTCAGATTGAGTTTGCTGCCTAACAGGTATCAGACACCCAACCCAATGACACCTTATCATCAAACATCAATCGTCACAGGAAGAACCTTAGCCTGGACAGGACCAAGGGTCCCAACAATAACTGTCTGGTACAAAGGACATGTCATATCCCAAAGAATAAGGTTAGGGGGAAGGAGGGGGGATGGTTGAAGACAAATGAAGTAGAACTACTCAGATGGAATGTTATGGTGAGTACATTACTTCTTTATCTGAAGCAGTTTACTTCATTTGCTCTTCAACCTGTGGGACAGAGTCCCCAGCTACCTAACTCTTGGGAGGCCCTTATGGAAGGATATTCCGGAGCACCACAGAATCAAAGGATGTTCTACTCCTAGAGACCAAATCCAGTTTATAATTAGAAATAAATGTGTGAGATGAGGCCCAAGTAGCAGCTGAACAAATATCATCCAAAGAGACCCTAGACCAAAGGACTGCTGCTGTAGCCATTGATTGGGTCGAATGAGCCTTCACTTTTCCTGGTAGAGACAAACTTCTTTCTGAATAAGACTGACCAATGCATTGTGAAATCCAGCAAGCAATTGTCACTTTTGAAATAGGTTTACCAAAGAAGGTCTTGGAACAGGACACAAAAAGTTGATCAGACTTGCAGAATGGTTTAGTCCTATGAAGATAAAACCTCAACTGCCTATGTACGTCCAGTAAATGTAATTTGTATTCTCCTTTATTCTGGTAGTTAACAAAATATACTGGCAAATTGATGATCTGATTAATATTGGCTTCCAAAGCTACCTTAGGGAGGAAGGATGGGTTAGTGCATAGTGAGACTCTATCTTTATGAAAGATCATAAAGGGGACTATGATAGAAAGAGCTTGAAGCTCTGACACCCTTCTAGCAGATGCAATGGCAACCAAGAAGGCAGTTTTCCAAGTCAAAAATTGTAGATCCACAGATAATCCAGGCACAAAGGGGAGAGAAACCAATGTCTGCAACAGTAAGGTAAGGTCCCACTGCAGAATCGGGTCCTTAATTAGGGGTCTGAGAAGAAAGGTACCTTTGAGAAAAGTTTTACAAAGTTTAGAGGAAGCCATTGAAGACATGGTTACCTCAACATGAAAATTAGAGATGTGTGCTAGCTGGACTTGCACCGTAGAGGAACTAGCACCTTGTTGAAAAATGCTAGCCAAAAAATCTAAAACTGCTAAAAGCGGAGCAGTGAAAGAATCCAAAGCCCACTGATTAGCACGTATAGAAAAACGTTTCCATTTACTATGGTAGACTTTTCTGGTAGACGATTTATGAGCTGCTACCAGAATGGACTTAACAGGAGATGACAAACCGGGAGTCCTAATAATCATGGGAACGAGAGCAGCCAAACAGTGAGCTTCAGACTGTCCAGATCTGGATGAGGGATCCACGAGGGATGTGACAGCAGATTCAGGACCGAATCCAAGGTCCATGGTGGAACAACTAGATGAGACCTAAGTAAGGCAAACCAAATGTGTCGAGGCCAGAATGGGGTAATGAGGATCACAGTGCTCCCCAGCCTTTAGGCTTTCTGTAGAAACTTTGACATAAGGGGAAGAGGAGGATATGCATAAAGAAGCCCGGGAGGCCAAGCATGAATCAGAGCCTCTTTGGGGGCTTTCCCCGGTGGGGGGGTTCAGAGCAAAATCTTGCTACATTTCATGTTGGAAGGAGATGCGAAGAGATCGCAGCAAGGATGACCCCACTCTAGAAAGATCTGTTCCGCTACTGAAGGATTCAGAGACCACTCATAAGTATCAGGATCGATCTGCTGAGCCTGTCCACTAGAATGTTGAATTATCCCAGGATGTGCTTTGCCACGAGAAAGCGGCAGGTGAAGGTCGCCCATTCCCCCACTCTCATGGCCTCTCGACATATGGGATAAGATCTGGCTCCCCCTTGTTTCTTGATATACCAGACCACTGACATATTGTCTGTCTGAATTGCAGTCGTTCCCAGAGGAAGATGAGCATGAAGGGCCTGCTACGCAATAACTGCTCTCATCTCTAGAACATTTATGCACAGATAGGTCTCAGAAGGGGACCATGTGCCTTGCACTGTCCTTCCTGAACAGTGCTCCCCCACCCTAGTATGGAGGTGTCCGTGGTCACCATGGTCTTGGGGAAAGCTGGTTGAAAAGGACGTCCCTTGAGGAGACCCAGGGACTGAATCCACCACCAAAGGGAGTCCCTGCATGCTTTGAAATTCTCACCAGAAAAGACAATGGAAGGTCTAACAGTGACCACTGAACCACCAGTGTCCACAGCAACACCCTCATAGGAAGGAACACCATTGGAAGAAGATGTATCATGGCCACCATGGAACCTAGAGCCCTTAACACTGCTTCAGCTGTTGGTAAATGGGTTTGAAGAATGTGTAAGACTTGTAACCTCAAGCTGATATGAGGAACACCTTCATTTGTATTGTGTCCAGCCATGACCTGATGAAATCTAAAATCTGAACCAGGACAATAGCAGACTTGTTCATGCTGATTGTAATGCCCAACTTCTTGGCAAGCTGAAGGAAGGAGTCCCTGGCCTGACATAATAGATGTTCTGAAGGGGCAGTAAACAGCCAATCATCCAGGTACATAAAGGCCTGAATCCCCTGGAGTCTCAAGTGAGCCACTACTACCACCATTGCCTTGGCGAACACCTGGGGGGCTGTGGTGAGACCAAAGTGGAGGGCTCAAAATTGGCAATGATTGGCTCCCAGCCAGGAGTGAAGGAACCTCCAGGAGTGCCTGTCCATCTTCATGTGATAGTACATGTCCTGGAGGTCAATCGAGCACATCCGGTCTCTGGCCTGCAGATAGGGTAGAATAGATTGAATCATGACCATCCGGAATTTTGTCTTGAATACAGATAGGTTCAATTTGGTCAGATCCAATATTGGTCTGAGGTCTCTGTCTTTTTTGGCACTAAAAAGAACCTGGAATAAACCCCAGAAATGGACTGGTCTGGGAAGGACCAGTTGGATGACTCATTTTCTTAGTAGTGAGTGTACCTGCACCACTGTCTCCTCCCACTGCATGGGTGGAATGTCCAGGAGGGCTCTGTTGGATGGCGAGGATCCTTAAATGGAAGGAAATATACTCTGGATATGACTCGCAGCACCCATTGATCTGTAGTGATGGACTCCCATGCTAGTGGGTGAAGCAACACGTGACCTCCAACTGCCTCTAGACATGTACATCCAGGCAACCCCTCAGGGCTACTGCCCGGGTCTATCCAAGAAAGGTTCTTGGGACCCAAAATTCCTAGGAACTCCTCTGCATCTAGGGCAGCATCTATCATATCCCCCTCTGCCTCTGGGGGAAGGCAAGTCCTGAGTGTCCCGGGAAAATGCCTGAGACTTCCAGAACCACATCTTCTTCTGGTCTCATTAGTTCCTGGAAAAGGACCTTTGAGGCAGTGAGACGCAGATCCCAATGGCAGACAGTGTCTTCCTGTCCTTCTCACTCTGGATCAAAGTCTCAATGACCGTCTTCCCAAAAAGGGAACAACCATCATAAGGGGCATTGGTAAAAGAAGCCTTGAAGGGCTCCGAGAACTGACATAAGTGGAGCCAGGCATGATGCCTGATGGCAACGACTGACCCTGCCACCACTTAAAGCTCCCTCCATGGCATGGGAAAGCAAATGCATAGATGTGCTGGCTACAGATTTTAGGGTGGCCATTCGTGCATCATATGTGTTCCTGTCCTCTGCCGACATGGACTCTGGGGTTGACTCTTTGACTTCCTTGACTAGATCTCTCTGGAATTGAATGACATACGCATGTAGTTCAGCGCCCTCACACAGAAGGTTGCTGAAGCATAAACTTGCTTCCCAAAATGATCCAATGCTCTTGACCCTCGGTCAGGTGGGTGGACTGTGGATCGCTCCTGGGTGAGTTCCTTTTTGGTGGCTGCTGCCACCATCATAGCATCAACAGGGGATCCCTTGTGCCAGTGTAACTTGTCTGTGGGGGGGCTTAAAACTTTGTCTGGGCACTTGGGTATTGGCTCTATGGTGTCCTCCACTCCCTAGCTGTTATCAAATCCACAAGTGGATCAGCAGGATGGGACACCCATCAAGTAGATGGGCCCGGGCCGAATGCCTCCAGAAACATGGACTCATCAGAGGTTGGTTTTGGGGCATACAACCCCTCCTTTGACAAAGAATCTCAATGAGGTCTCCAAAGGAGACATCCTCGGGGTGATCTTGGGGAACCTTCCCCTTCATCCAGGTCTGTGTCTTCAGTGAGGGCTCTGGAGGAGAGTCCAATCACCTCCTTTTACATCTATGCTTGTGATGGGGGCACCTCAGGGGTCTGCCTGTCCAAGGGTGGAACTTCCTGGTGCACTATGACTATGGGCTGACCCTGAGAGTCAAGATGGTCAGAACCACACTCAAGGCCAGGAGGGTCTGGATGGACTCCAAAGATGAAATGGTCAGAGGCCTCAACCTTGCGAAAACCCTCTCCACCACGTCAAATACCGAGGGGGAACGGACCTCCTGGGCTGACCTACTGGAAGCTCCTCCCCCTTAATCTGACCGGGGTGCCAGAACCGAGCCTCTGGCATCCGAGATGCAGAGAGGAATGCTTCTCTCCAACAAGCTTGGAGCAGAGAGCACTCCCTCAGATCCGACCCCGAGGCTATGGCTCCAAGAGCTCATATTTGATCCAGTGTGATCTGGCACACTCAAGGCACTGCCCGGCATTGAGGTACAGGGTACAGTCAGTGGCGACTCCTCAAATCTGATTGCCCTCGGATCCAATGACTCCAAAACCTCAGGTCAGATCAGAGAAGGAGTGATGGGTCTAAATAATGGCTGGAAGGCACCCACTCCAGTGGGAGAAGGCCCTGGCAAGACCCCCATCTGGATTTGAGTGTGGATAAACCTCCACATCATCTTGTCCATCTCCCTTTCAGACAAGCTCTGAGTAGAGCAGGAGGATGCCACCGAAGTAGGCCAGGAAAGCCGGTGTGCGGAAGCCCTTGGGGTGACCAGCTAACCTGTACCTTGGGCTCAGGTGAAAACCTGGGGAACCTGAGCCAAGTTGTCACTGGCCTGGAAACAGGCTTAACCTTTGGCGGAGAGCCAGCCTTTGACAAGCAGTAGGGGGATCATTTGCGAGGCCGGTCCTTCTTGGCTTTATTCCCTTCCCTGGACCTCTTGGCGGGAGGGTGAGTCCCAGAGGTCATGGAAGGGGAAAATGAAGCAGCAGTCACTGCTTTCCCAGCAGGGGAAGGTGGGACTTTGGTCCCTCCAGAAGAGGGCAACAGTCCCTTTAAGGATCAGTTTGTCTCGCCTGTTCTTAAGTGGTTTGGGATCAAACCCAGCGCAAATAGGACAGGGGGACTGGAGGTGAGGCACCCCCAAGCAAACCACACAGAGAGTGTGGCCATCTGCCAGAGAAAGCTTATGGCCATAAGCTTTCTCTGGCAGATGGCCACACTCTGTGCACCTCTTGAAGCCTGGCTTCAGGGCATCCGCCATGCCTTAGCCAGCCAAAACACACACACACACACACACACACACACACACACACACACACACACACACACACACACACCACAAAGAGGGAAGGAAAAATAGAAAAGCCTACTAATTACTTCTGTTATGCTACAGAGAACCCCGAGAAGGTATAGAAAAAGGGTTGAAGAGAAATAGATAAAAAAGGCCAAATAAAGGAACAATTTACTGTTACAGAAAAACACCCAAATGCTCTGGAGCTTGGACCACTCTGCTTCCTCTCAGGTGGCAAACAAGATCTGAAGGGAGATGGGAGACAGGGGGCATTATGGGTAGGGGAGGAGCATAGAGCTCAGAGCCATAGCTGGAAAATGCAGCCATGTCAGATCCAATGTGGATCCGAAGACCCACAGGTTGAAGAGCAAATGAAGTAAACTACTTCAGATCAGTAATTTCTTTAGGAACACAAACAATGTATAGTATGTTCAGTCCCTTGGCAGTTTTTTACAATCTGAAGCAATTGTTCCTGAATATACTTTGTGAATAATTTACTTACAACATTGTTGAATCAATATTATTCCAGTCTGTTTCTGAGAAATTTAAGTCCCTGGCTAATATTATTGTTCCCTCCTGTCTTTCATGCAAGAAATGTATGAATTCCTCAATTCATCTGCACTTGACTTTGGTTACTAAACATTGATAGTAAAATGGTCAGCATGGGATGTGAAAGCTGCAGTTATTAATGAGTGTTTACACAAATTTTTGAAGAAATATCTCATACTTCTGTATTTGCATAATAATGGAAAAACAGACAGTGATACAGTCATGTTGGAGCTGGTGTATTCAAGCAATGTGTGTTTGTAACAAATGACATTAAAATATGGTGGGTAATGTGAAGATATTCTACGATGTAAATGCTCTTTTAGTAAAACGTTTATGACTATTACCTATATTTTCATAAATGCATTAATTTTATAAAAGCTGTGAGATTTAGAGGTAAACAAATGGTGACATCTTATACAAAACATTAGGGCACACAATGTTTCCAGTGATACTTACCATCTAACACAAATGGTTTTGTTGATTAATATTATTTTGAAATATTGTAAAATTACTACTTGCATAATTTGAATAGATTCTGCAAAATCTCAGAACAACAGTATTATATCCCCTCTTGTCATAAATCATTGGAAGGCTCTTGTAGAGATGAAAAATTCCCTCACTGATAACTTGGATCTGTTATGCACACTTACAGAGATGTAACCTTTTTTTTTACCATAATACCAGTATTTCTGGAAAACAAAATACATTTTTTCTTTCATAAATCTGCAATATAAAATCAGTATTTACAGACAAATCTTTGTTGCTAACACCAGCGTATAGTACATTGTCTACCAAAGAGCTATTATATTTTACATTTTTTGTTAACCATGTCATTTTTCAGATATTATAAATATAATGATGTTTATTTTCAGTAGAGGATATTGGAAAAAAGCTAACCTTGAAGTAATTGATTTATTTGCTTAGAAGATCTCAGGAAGTAAAAGTGTTACTCAGCCTCCTACATTACAGGATTATATGAGTCAATGCATGATCTGGTTTGTCCACCTTCTGAGGCAGAGGATAAAGCCTTTACTGCACCCCAGACAACTCAGGTTTGGCTGGTGGCATGGACACTGGGGGAATGGATGGGGGAAATGATAGGTGTTAGTGTCAGATGCTGACTCACCCATACTGAGTAGTGGGAGGTTGCCAAGATTCACTGCAATAACATCATTAAGTCAGGTAAGCTCCTTGCTGCAAACAGTATACCATTTTATTGGGAAGTTGTACATGCATGACAGATTAATTGCACCTCCTACATTTGTGGAGCTTGTAAGTCTGCTTCATGTGGGAGGGGTTCAGGTACACTCTCAGGCAGCAGTATGATGCTGTGCCATCATCATCATCATCAATCTTCTTGCTATCCCTGGAAATGCGTTAGGCTGAGACTGGGAAAGATTAAAATCAGATCCAATATTGCAGGATCTGATTAAAATTAGATCCAATATCACAGGATCTGATTAAAATCAAATCCAGTATAGCAGGTGAGTGAGGAGAGGAGCAGCTGATGGTCATCTGGGGGGGTGGGAGCAAAAAAAAAAAAAAAGACCTGGCTGATCAAGGAACTGATGATGGTGACAGTCAGCTGACCAGGCAAACTGATCCTGTGGGAAGTAAGACAGTTCAGTCCACTGTATTATTAGTAGCCATTAGAAGATGCATAATTAAGAGCCTTAACATGAGGATTAATCGAGCCGCATGTGCTGGAGATCTTAGTTTGCATGAGTGGAAGTGAGCATATAGATAGCCCTTCACAATGATCACTTGGTACTACCAGTCATATGGCTCTTTCTTCCCATTTCCTAAGTTTATGCTCCATACAGCTAAATATCTCACCTTCTAACACATCGATTAAATGAATCTTCCAAATCCTTAACAGTGTTACTGATTGTCATAAATAATGATAGACCATCTTGTACATATTCCTTTCTACCATTATGCTACAGTTTCCATCACCAACAGTCCTGGGGAGAATGGACACCAATTGTCTCTTGTCCATCTTAAGTCCACAAGTCTAGACATAACCATTTATTTACCATTATGTGCACTGATGGATGCAAGTATAGAACTCATAGCCATCACAAATATCTGCCATCTCAATTGATTGCTGTAGCACATCAAATAGGAATGACCAAATTACCATGTCAAAAGTTTTCTTTATATCTTTTAGGATGATCCCTGCCTTCCAATTCCCATTTAGCTTAGCCTGGTCTAAGAAATTTAAGAACAATTTTCATTGATCAGTCAAAGACCTTCCTTTTATAAAACCTGTCTGCAACTCCACTATTATAGCTGCCAGACCTCTAGCAAACAGCTTTGTATCTACATTACAAGGAGACATGGGGTAAAAGGTAGATAAATCCATTGGCTTCCCTTTTCCTTTTAACATAACTACAATTGGAATTTGCTATATAAATAACAGCAATGTCCCTGTCTCCATTATCTCAGCAACAAATCTGCAAAAACACCTTACAACTCAAAACACACCATTTTGTAAAAAAGTAATTTGGGAAGGCATCTTTCCAGTCAACTGTCCATCACCATAAATATCTCTCCACACCTCACTCACACATTCAACAGCTCTCTGTCCACAGTACATATCAATTCCTTCTCCCATTTCTTACAAATGCTAATGCCTGAAATGATTTCCTCATATAAATCCTCATAAAGATCCCAAAATGCTGCTTATATCATTACTACTCTCTAACCTATCCATTGTCCATGTTAATGCTTCTGATTCTTGACCTTTTTCCTTGAATCCTCCAATCTCATGCTGACAGTGTGGTTTACACATCCCCTTTAGTTCAGGTTCCTATTATTTCCTTGAAGAGGTGTTCTGTCGAATGCCTCTTCATCGAACTTGAAACCACGAAATTTGAAAACATCAAACATCCACATAAGCAAATTCTTTCCTTGGGAAAGAAATTGTTTAGTGATCCTCATCAGTTTGCCATTTCCCCACTGTAGTGCGAAGTTGGAATTGGTTTATTTAGTTGGGGGGGTGGCACAGGCCCCCCACATTGGGGGGTGTGGGGGGCAAAGCCCCCCACTTTGTAGTGTTTGTGGTTATTTGTTGGTCTTTGTAAGGCAAACAATTTCTTTCCATGGGTAAGAAATCACTTATATGGAGGTTTGATATTTTGAAAGTTTTCAGTTTTAGGGTTGATGAAGAAGCGTTTGCTAGAACACCTCTTCGAGGAAATAATATAGACCCTTCAGCTCACAACTTGGCTGCCCTCCTTCTTTACTCTGCTTCAGTTTTGACTGCACTAAGATCTTCAAATCATTCATTAAACCTTTAATACACCTATGCTTTCTCTCACTATTTTTTGCATTTTATTCTCTTTGCAAGTTTCATTGGTTCCTTATCATATCCTGCTGGCTGTTTCTTGTATAAGTCCTGTACCCAATAATGTGACCATTCTCTGTTGCATTTATCCCATTCCATTACTGTATCTCATTATAATCCCCTTTCTTTTGTTTTTAGTTATTGGTTGCTTAATCATGCCTTGCCACCACTAGGTATGAGTTGCATCTCTTCGCGTCCCTGTGTTCAATTACTACAGACCTTTTTCCCATATGCCCCTTTTTCAAGATATTACCACCATTAAGTGATCTGAAATGTTACATTCCAACATTTAAACCAGTAATATGTTCCATGCTATTATCTTATCAACTAATTTTGTATGTAGCCTGTTAGCATGATTATGCCCAGCTTTGAGAACAGTAAACTGACCTAGATGCATCTATTTTTTCTGTCAAATGTCCACTATCCCCAAGTTGTTTGCACCACTTTTTGTTACGATCTCATTCTTGCTATGAAATTCCACTGCCCCTTACAACCTGTACAAATCAGATTCCATCTCAGCATTAAAATCTCCTCTTACTTCTACTCAAACCCAGTCATTTTTTTTTTTTTTTTTTACATTTTAAACTCCTTTAGAAAATCTTTTGACATGCCTTCTTTTTCCATGTTAGGTCATAAAATTACCCTTATAAAATACCCCTCACTTCCATTGCACATCTTGCCACTATCCATCTATTCTCTCCCTCTCAGCTGAAATTGCACCTCAACCCCATTCTACCCTTCCCCTCACCTCTCCTTTACACAGTCTCCCACCACTCTTTGATGCCCCCTTTTTTGTAGTTTGTCATCTTCATGCACCTTCAACTTCAGCTCATGTAAAAAAGCTGCATCCACCTTGTCTTATACTACCTTAGCAGAACACTGTCTCACCTAATTACAGTTTTTATTCCTACCACATTCCACATATATACCTGAAATTCAGTACACCTACATCTTATCTTCCATGGAGCCTCCTGCCACTCCTTTTTACAGGTCCCAGAGGGATTCCTACACCACCACCCCCCCTGTGAAGCAACACAAGCCATCAGTCAATATTAATCATCTAGTTAATGGTGATCCAACTTGCTTCTTTAGCAAGGCAACTGGAAATAATGCTCACAGCAAATCAAATCCCTTCCATGCCTTATTATTTGGCCCACTACCAACTCATGCTGATCTTCTTCTAGAAATATAGACCAAAACCCCCCTTCCACAATTCCTACCATCCTCCATTGTTAGTCCACCCCAACTGACTCTTGCATACAACAAAACATAAATCAGCTACCATATCATAAATTGTCTTGTTTATTTTTACATTATAAAGACATGCATCTGGAGCATTTCTCCCCGGGCCTCTGCTGAAAATTGGCTTTGTTCCAAGTTGGACTTTCCCGGTTAACAAATGTTAAATAAATAAAATAAAAAATTTGAAAGCCATTTGAGGACTACTAGCATGTTCTGATTGTAGCCATTCTTTTTGTAGGTTATACATCTTTTATCTATGCAGAAAATCTCCCAGTAACATAACACAGAGGATTATGAGTGGGTTGGTGATTGTAAACACTTTATTATGTGTTCAAGAGATGGATGCCAAGAAATTCACCTCAAGACCAATCTAGGCATCCATGCTGAAAACACATAATACAGGATTACAATCTGCTGACCCACTTATAATTCTTAGTAATACATGGAGATTTATCTTCTCTATGTAAATACAAATTAACCAAAAGTAAGATTAAAAAATGCAATGTGTTGTTCCAGCTTTAAAAGTCCGTAAAGTAGTGGGAGAGTGCTTGATGTCCATATGTATTCCCAGTCTGAGGGACTCAGTTTAATTAGAAACGATCTGTGTACTTTACAGACAGGAGGCAAAAACAGGAGTTGAAACAAAGCTATTTCATATCCTGCTGCTGCTGTTTTCTGGTCAGCGCTGTCTGCTTTTGTGAGGATCTGACCTTAACAATCTTTAGAGGGTTGCTTACCAGTTGTTGAGCACACCTCTAAAACATTGTTATTACTGGGTCTTGTGCTGTATCAGCACTCAACCAGGAAATAAGTGTTCTTTTGGGTGCAAGCAGGAAGCTCCATGCTCATACATAAATATTATAACATCTTCTTCCCTGGCATATTCAATATGTGTTTATTAGAGCTTTTATCAAGGCCACCAGCAGCCAGTGCTAGTGCTGATCCTAGAACACAATGTAATATAATGTAACTAAAAACAAAAAAAAAACCTCTCCAAGCATCAGCAGTCTCAACTGTGGCAGTGGCATTAGTTATTATTTAGAGGATGAAGACTTATACAGTTGTGGCTGCACAGAAAAAAATTAAACAGTTCACATCTCCAGCATCTAGTCAGACCTCACTTTAGTATTTATCAGCTATCCCTTCCCCATCCTCCCTAAAATTTTAACATTACTGTTTTCATATATGATTCTTTAATTCAAAACACTCCCTAGCTGACGTTGACATATAATAACACCAAACAAGATTGCACTATTAGAATAGTATCCAATGAAAACAGAAACAAACTGTGCAAAAACACAAAGGCTGAATGCAAAACTCATATAACTAATGCCATTTAATAACAGAGATAAGCGCTTTCATCTTATAAAATCCAAAATACTTCATCAGGTTCTAATGAATGCTTTTGGATTTTATAAGAGGAAAGTGCTTAGCTCTGTTATTAAACGGTATTAGTTCTATGAGTTTCGCATTCAGCCCTTGTGTTTTTCACCATTAGAATAGTGCCATATTATTGACAGTATTCTATAGCCTCCTTCACCCTTTCCTGCCTCACATACATTCCACCACAGGGACACACATTGCTAGCTTAAGAACAGTCGCCCCACTCTCACTCTTCTCACACACAAACTCACACACACATCAGTAATCCCACAAACTTAGTGAAATCATAAACATAAAATTATATATACATTTAGTCACTTCTTGAGTGAGTCTATAAATGTACACATTGACCATCAGTTACCTGACCAGATTGACAGTGTCCTTCAACCATAATCAGTCACATTTATGCCGCAGTCCCTTATAATTTACTAAGGAGTTCTTGTTGCCTAGATTTTTCTCAATTTGTTTTTATTTTTCAAATACATTTGAATGAATTCCATAGTATTTATACATAACATCTTAAATGACTATGTACACTATTTATATTAGCCTGACACTATAACAAATCTTAATGTATACAGTTACTTTATAAGTATGTCCAATCCATTATCAGAGTGCCTGATCAATTATTGTATAGTGTCAATCAACAGTAATACGTTTTTCCCAAGGGTTGTTGATAAATGGCTTTGGATAAATTCTTAGTTCTTTAATTTTAATTTCCAATAATGCTGTGGTCTTCAGTAGGCTGTAGAAGTCTTCCAAAATTGGAATTGTGTTTGTATTCCATCTTCTTGTTATACACTTCCTTGAAATTGCAGGTATAGTCTATACTAGATACGTTTGACTTATTCAAATGAGGACCTTCATTCACATTTAATAATACAAGAGCTTTAGTTAAATAAAATGATTCATTAAATAAAGCTTGTAGAAAGCTATTAATACCATTCCAAAATGGCATAATTTTAACACAAATAAAGAAAATGTGGTTCCAATCTGCATTGTGTACTTGCTCACATCTCCAACATGTTCCTTTTATGAAAGAACTAATTTTACTGATTCTCTCTGGGGTTAAGAATGCTCTGTTCAAGCATTTCCAAATAAAAATTTCCAGTATTGCGTAAAGGATGTATATTTCATCGATACTAAGATATTTGTTTGAATATCTTCAGTCAACTGTATTGTTGCTTAGATCTTGATAGCTCAGATGATTTGCCTACTCCCCTACAGACATTCATTTTTCTGTGTTTTCACCCTTGTCCGTAGCTATCAACGTTTCTTGTCTGTTGCACCCCTATGAGTAGCTGTGCATGCAGAGAACAGAAAGATAGAAAGGAATAAAAGCAATCAGCAAAGAGCAGTTCAAGCAATATCCTACATCACCTCTTGTAAGATATATACTGCAAGCAACTGACTCTCTCAACTCACCAGTCTGGTTATAGTAGCAGCTTCAAAGGTCATCTCCAAGCTTTGAGCTACCATAGGAACCAATCCTATTCCAGGGTACGTTCCTTCTCTTATCAGTATCACTGACTAGTGCTCACCATTCTCTCGTCAAGCCACTGCCATTTACACAAGCATTTTCCTTATAATTTTCTATCTCTTAAATCACTGCCCCTCCAGACACATTAATGCCAATGGGCTATCGCTCGATTGCTCTTTATCAGCCAAAGACACTTAATGATAGGCATTGCTTGGGTATATTATTTACTGCTGTCAAGCCTGCCATCTCGGCTATAGATCCTCTATGTGAATTTACAGACTGAATTTTGGGAACTTCAGCAGTATGGTCCATAGATAAGTTATCCAATATGCACAAGATTTTATCTAGCTTTGGATCCACTTTCTGACAAGGATAAAAAAGGCAAGCTTCCTGAAATAAGAAATCAGTCCCAGTTAAGGATTGCATCTTGTATTATAGACTACTCTGTACACTGTGTTAACTCTTACAAAAATAAAGTATTAATTACCAAGTATGCAGCCTCTCCTCTTCGATTCTTGGCTGGAGTGCCTTATGTATGGAGTCTCCATGTCCTCCCTGTGGTTGGGTGACGTTTAAAGACATGCAGGTAGGAAGATGCATGCATAAATGGGTGTGCCTTCTTTGCAGGTTGGGCGTTGGGCTGCAACTTGGCACCATAAAAATCCACTGCCAGTCATTAGCAGACCGGAATTCCACTGTGACAACCCCTAACTAGGAAAAGCTGAAAGACATTACTTTTACTTTTACATGCAGCCTCTAAAACAAGGCTACCAATGGGTACAATCTCCTTTTTTCATAAATCTTGTTAATTTATTTTACAACTTCTCATTGTAATTTCACAGACTAGAATTTTGATTGCCCATAATTTCGAAAAATATATATTTTTTTTACATTTACATAAGGTGCAATAATGAACCTTGAGGTGATATACATTTATATACATATAAATATGCATAAGTTGAAGAAAATGAGGCAACATTTCCTGCAAGGTAGAAGAGAGGATTTATTCCCCCCACAAAAATATTTCAGAGATCCATATTTGCAAAATTATACTTTTCAAAATTCAGGGCTTTGCTATTTTGATACATAGCCTAATTTTACACATCCAAGTACATTGCAGAACTGTTTTTTTCATTTCATTGACTAATGTCAGATTAACTGCTTAAGGTAAATTATAACAATCATCACAAACCATGAATGTGTTATCAAAATGCATTTTACAGTACAAAAATGCTTGTACATAATGTAAATATGTTTTATTTTGTTTCATTATTGAAAATAAATAAAACTTGTTGAAAAAAAAGAAAATGCTGAATGTAGCATGACTATAAAAGTTCTAAAAATTGAGCTTTGATTAGCATCTGAAAATTTTTACCAGTTGTATTTTTATTTTGCTTGTACACCTATCACATATTCACTGTTTGGTCAAAACACACAGCCATACATGCATGAACACACACACACACACACACACACACACACACACACACACACACACACACACACACACACACACACATACAGACAGATCACCCCTTAGATTTAGAATGGTTTATAGCCATAGACTTAACTCTGAACGTTTCCATACACACACACATACACACAGATCACCCCTTTGATTTAGAAAAGACTTAACTCTGAACGTTTCCACATGTAAACCTTTTTGGTTCAGAGACTGATCTTATAGGTTTATAGGTACTTACTAGGACACTGATCTGGAAGGATAATAAGAAGTCTAGCCCTACATTCCCATGACAGTTTTTAGCCCTTATATTTTGTGTAGAGATAACGCAGAGGTGGGCAGAAGGGATAAGTTGGACCTTTTACATGTTCCCCTTATCTATGAGTAACACGTGTGATAAACTGAAGCTGAATTTATGGTATTCCATCCATTCATCTATCTTTTCCCTGGCATGGGCTGAAGTGGGGAGAGCGATTTTGCTGGGGACAGTGCACATAATGTGACAGTCTGAGGAGTCGTCATTATCATCACCCCCCCCCCTTATCCATTTTCAACAACGGGTCAGGGTTTTACATCAACTGTCTCTTTCAACTGAGAGCCACTTTCTTATCTTTTTGACAGTCATACCTGATGGACACAGGTATATAATCACACAATCCATCCAGCTCTTTCTCCTTCTTCCTGTCTGTCCAAATCTTCTTCACCAGATTGTCTTCTACTTTCCTTCACATGAGCCTGAATCACCATGATCTGTACTTTTTTAACTTTTCTGCAATAGGAGCTACTTGGGGTTTCTGCTCTGATGACCTCATTTTGTCATTTGTCCCACAGTGTGCAGCTTCCTCTCCATCTCAGCACTTCATCTCCATCACTTCAAGCTTCCCCAGCTGCTGTACCTTTACTGCCCAGGCTTCTGTGCCATTTAGTAGTACTGGTCTCACCACTGTTTTGTATACCTTAGTTGTTCAACTTCTTTGGCATTCTTCTGTCATGCACTACACCTGAGACTCCATGCCAGTTAGCTACAGTTCCACTGAGTCTAACCTTTTCATTCAGACTTCCTATCTCAGATACCTGAAGCTGTTAACCTGTTTCACTATCTTTCCTTCTATCACAATTTTCAGGTTTTTCTGTTCTCCCAGTTTGAAAAATCAGTCATGCAATATTGAGGACATTAACCGACATGCAATCAATACAAATAATTCATTGTCATGCAATCATACAGAGCTAAATACATATAGACGATTATGTCCAGGTTGCTGTGTATTTCACACTAGGTCTGTAAATATGACCAAATTGTGTGACATAGAAATTAGAATTAGCTCTAGCAACTGGGACTGTCTCTGTGGAATATTCAACTTTACGGACATCAGGAGCATCATCAAGAATGAAAGTAGAAGTTAGAACACATTCTGGAACAGGAACTTTGTCTGGATTGCTCTGAGATCTAGATTCTGTATCACAGGAACAATGCTGTGATATCGATTCTGGTACAGGAAGAATATGTCTGGATTTCTCCTGTACTCCCCACCCTCAGATTCTACAAAGTAAGATCTCAGCTTGATACATATACCTGTTACTTGACCAATATGGTCTAAACCTTTCACTGATTGTACCGTCACTGTCTCTCCTTCTTTCAACGGATGAAGAAATCTGCTCCATTTATTATAGCTGGATTTCTGGAAAGACTGCTTTCCGAATAATTGGGCTCTAATCATTCTGTGATCTTAGCTTTAGCCCTCAACAAACTGGAACTAATAGGTAATGTTTTAGTTTGCCTAGATAGAAGTCTCTGAGCAGGCGAGCCAAGTATATTGTCATGGGGTATGTTTCTGAGATTGAGTAAATTCAAAAAGACATTGGTATTATCACACTTTGACCTCTCAAATAATTGCTTTGCACTCTGTACTGCACATTCAACTACTCCATTTGGCTGTGGAGAACCTGGACTGCTAGTAACATGTACAAAATCCAATTATTTTTCAAATTTCTGAAACAACTGACTAGTAAATTGAATACCATTTCAGAAATAACTTTGTGTGGACTACCATGGACTGAGAAATTATATTTCAACTTGGTGATATCCACAGTGCACATTATATTAGGCAGTAAATCAATCTCAAACCAGTTCAAATAAGAGTCTACCAACACTAAGTAATGCTGATTGTTGCACTCGAATATATCAGTGGCTATTGTTGACCAAGATAGTTCAGGAAGTTGACTTAGCTGAAGTGGTTCTTTTTGCAAATGTGGTTTAATACTATTGCTTACTGAAGAAAAACAAATACTTTATCTATGTATTTTACTAGAGAAAGCCAAAATACTAGTTCTCTGACCCTTCTTTTGGTAGATTCAGAACCTGGGTGACCAGGATGCAAAATCTGAATATATTCTTGTTGTAAGGAAGCAGGAACAACAATTCTAGGACCTTTGAAAATAATGCCATCTTCCATCAACATCTCATCTCTGTAAGGAAAATAAACTTGCCCTTCAGTTGGTACACTAGATTGCTGTGACGGCCATCCAACATTAATGTATTGGTTGAGCTTTTGCAAAATCGAATCAGTTTTTATATGATCTGTCAGCTCATCAAGTCTCGTGGTAGAAAAATTACGCACTTCCATGATGTCAAAGTCAAAATTCTCTGCATGAAGTAGTTCTGTTGTATTTCTAATTGATCTGGATAAGGTATTAGCTGGATAAAGAAGTCTGCCTTTTGCATAGACCATTTCGAAGTTGCACTTTTGCAATTTAAGCATCATTCTTTGTAATCACACTGGAGCTGAATGCATAGGCTTCTTTAGAATAGTAACTAAAGAATGATCAGTTTCAATCTGACTAGCTTGACCATAGATATAATCATGAAACTTTGAACATGCAAATACTATTACCAAAAGTTCTTTCTCAGTTTGAGCATATTGCATTTCAGTTTGGGTAAGAGTTCTAGATGCATAGGCTACTGGTCTGCCTTCTTGAAAAATAACTGTACCAATACCAAATGTTGAAGCATTACAAGAAAGAGTTGCTGGTTTATTGACATTATAGTATCTTAATGTAGGTAGGGTGGCAATTTTCTACTTAAGGTCTTCAATTGCATTCTGGTGCTGTTCCAACCAAGACCATAAAACATTTTTGTAGGTCAGCTCTCTCAAAGGTGCTGTCAACTTGCTGAAGTCTGGTGCAAACATGCCTAAGTAGTTGACCATACCAAGAAAACGTTGTAGAGCCTGAACATTATATGGAGCTGGTATCTCAAGAATGGCTGCTTGCTTGAACGGTTCTGGTCACATGTTAGGGCTAGTAAATAAATGACCAATATATGTAACTTCTAGTAGTCTGGATTAGCATTCAGAGAATTGAGTTTTAAGTTCACTTCATGTGCTCTGACTAAAACTTTGGTTTCTGTCATGCTCTGCTTCACCACTGCCTCCAACCAATAAATCATCTACTATTATGGCACAAGGATAACCTGAAAAAAATCACTCCATTGCATGCTGACAGACTTCACTTACAGAATTTATTCCAAATGGCATCCTGAGGAATCTATTTATGCCAAATGGTGTACTGAAAGTAGTTAGTAATGAGGATTTGTGATCAAACATCACTTGCCAAAAATTAACGTTTTGGATCCAAGACAGAAAAAACAGTGGTGTTTGATATTAGGGCTGGGATTTCCTCCACAGTACACATTGGATGATGCAGTCTCTTTAATGTTTTGTTTAAATCTCAGGTCAATACATATTCTGTTTCATCTGAGCCTTTTTTGTGAGCTGCTACCATGAACGACACCCATTCAGTTGGTTCTGTAACTGGACAAATTACACCTTGATGCACCATTTTATCCAACTGAGCTTTAACTTTATTCTGCATAGCTATCAGAACATTTCTTGCTGGTATGAACACTGGATGACCTCTGGGTCTAACTTCATAAAATACACAACTGGAAGTTTGCCCAACTTATCAGTGAAAACATCAACATACTCTGAGAAAATAGCGTCAGTAAAATTGGAACTAGGATAGGTGCTTATATGATGAACTTCTTTGGTAAAAGAAAGAACATTCATTCTCAAACTGTCTCTGAGGCCCAATAATGACTGCAATGGCCGTTGGACTACATAGAATAACAAGCTGTAACAGGTTCTAGTCAAATAACATGAAAGTACTACTGAGCCTTTGGTTTGAATTTCTTCACCTCCATAAGCAACAGGTTTCACACTATGAGCCACATTGAGTTGTTCATTAGTACTCACCCTAGCAAATGTGTCTGCTGACATAACATTACACTTTGAACCAGTGTCCATTTTAAGCTCGGTGGTTTTACCATTGATCTGGGCAGTACAAAACACTTCATTATTTGCCAGTAAATTTACTGCATCAACCTTTTCACCAATTACTGATACACCATCTACATAGAAAGTAGAATTGCAGCTTTCTATATGATCAACTTGCTTTTTCAAGTGACCCTTCTTTATAACTATGCAATGTTTACTTGATTTGCAAAACTTTTGAAAATGGTTCCATTTTTTACACTTGTGGCACTGCTGACCAAATGCTAAGCATTCTTTTCTTTTAGACTCATGAATGGCACAACAATTGTGGCAGTTAACAATAAAGCTGGATTTGGTTTTGCTAACTCACCCTTGTACTGCACTGAGCATGTTCTTTTCACAGAACTTGCTGGAAAACTATGGGGTCTCCCACGAAAACCCACAAGGGTTGCAGGTTCCATGTCCTTAGGCCTGCTTCTGCTAGCCACTTGTTGCATGCTGTCTACATTTGCTATGAAGCCTGCTGAAACCATGCTCTTATCACTTGCAAACGTACTTGTATGCTTTTCCATAACTTCATGGATTTGACAAATCTCAATAGCATTGCTCAGCATTAAATTACTGTCACAAATCAAAATCATTTCACTGCAGCACTATTAATACCACACACAAGCCTGCCCTTTATCAACTTATCTTTTAAGTCACCAAACTGACACATTTTGGCTTTGTTTCTCAGGTCAGCTATATAAGCTGAAGAAGTTTTCCCTGGTTTTTGATCTTTTCTGTAAAACAAATGCCTCTCTAATGTAATATTTGTCTGGGGTTACACATTTCTCTGAATTTGCACTTTAAACACTCAGGATCTTCCCTTGATTCAGCCTGTACAACAATATGACGGTTTCACCATCTCCCTCATATACTGCTAATGTATAGACAAATGAACACTCTCTTTCAATGGCCTCTGACCTAGCTAGGTTTAGCAAAATGAATGCCCTGTTGCATGCATCTTTGTCAGAATAAGCGGCTTGTATAAAAATATTGTACTCTTGCTCAAATATTCTCCAATTCTCTGCAATATTCTGATCAAACACCAATGGTGATGGTTTTTGAAATTCATCGTCCATATTAACACATACCAGTGAAGGTTTCTGCAAGCATGCATGGACACACACACATATACATATTCCAGAAATGTATGCCAGTATTTGTAACTATGCCCAATAGCACAACAAGCCTCTGAATAACTGAACTTTGCGAAATAAGTCTCTTGGGCACTGTAATACTCTTGAAATCACTGTACTATAAGAAATCAACTTTTATCAGTGTCAGAAACATTTCAAATAACTGCACTGTGTGAATGAACTGGGCAGAAGAAGCTCAGAGTAAGAAACATTACAAAGTAACTGCACTTTGGAAATAACCAGTACATAGCACACTGAAACTTTCCCAAAATGGCTCTACTTTGCTAAATAACTCTTTACTGTGCAAGCAACACTCTGTAATGGTGGCACTTTGCGAATAGATGCACCTAGCATGTGAAACTCTTCAAAATGGCTGTATTTTAACTGTACTTCACAAAATAGTTGAGCTTTGCACACAAATAAGCTCTATGGAATAAATTCACAGTAATAAGCACGCACTGTAGGCACTTTTACATAATTTAGGAAACTTCAAATAACTCTAGTTATGCCCCGAATACAATGTGAAATAGTAGTTATGCCAAAACACAGTACTTTGCCACAAAACCTACAGTCACCTTGCTTTATTTGTGCTTAATGTGCCCTTTTTGCCCTTATTATGTTCTTTCTGCTCATTTAATCTTTTTCCATGTTCATTATACTGTACTTTGCTTGTTTTACTCTAAACATGCCTGTTTTGCTTTAAACATGCTCATTTTGCAATTCCAAGGTAATTCAGATTCCCTTATGTGTTTTTCTGATAATCATTTTATCAAATATCTCAATTTTAAACATCTTATTTAATTAATGAACCTTTTGTGCTTCTTGCTTGTTTAATAATGAAGTTTGTGCCCTTATAATACTCCATTTTATTTATTTTAAATAAATCATTCATGCATGTTTTCATTACATTTGGTTCATTTCTACCCCTTTTTCATGCTCATTTCTCTTAGTTTAACTTCACTGTTATCTCCGCACCTCATAGCTCTGAAAAGCAGTCTCTGGAATCTTGGTTTTGACACCATGTTGCTCGTCCAGTCAGGATAAAATAGACAAGTCTTTGTAGGTTCTGTTCAAGCAGCTTTATTATGTACAAACACATCAGGATTGAGGCTTAATAACTTTAACTTAGATTTAACTTATAAACAAACTAGCTATTACACTTATACATGCTCACTCTCTGGCTGCACTCTCAAAATGGCACTGAAGCTAGCATGTGCTTGCTATTTATATGCACGTGCTGACCTTGAAATGCTCATTAAAAGTACAACACACACACACACACACACACACACACACACACACACACACACACACACACACACACACACACACTATTCTACAAGTGGGAACCCCTCTATGAGTCCAAATGCTGTTCATACTTATGTCATTTGCTTCTTGTACATAGCCTGCTTTAATTCTACAATTGTTTCTTGGATTTCAAACTATCACAGTACTGCCCAAATCAGCTTTCTTGGGAAATTGTCATATGCTTTCCCCAAGTCCAGGAATGACCATTTGGAATATTTCCTCATCTCTGGCTTCTACTCAACTATCTGTCTAACTGCAAACATCCAATCAATTGTGCTGCATCCTGATCTGAGTTCAAACTGCTCATCACTCATCTTACTTTCTACTACTCTGTTTATTCATTTACCAATTATTCTCTCCAGAACTTTCGTGCACTGTAACAGGAGTTTGCTAACTCTATAATACCCACAGTTGTGAATAGTCCCTTTGTTCTTGTACACTGGCACTAGAATGCTTATTCTCCAGTCATCTGCAATGTGCCTTTTGCTCTATACTGCTATGAGTAACCTCCGGAACCATTTATCCTCTAACGTACTCAACATCTTGACTATATTTGCTGTGTCTTCATCTGACCCTACTCCTTTCCTTGACTTCACTTTCTGTGCTGATGTTCTTACTTCTTCTAGGGTGGGCTCCTCTTCTTCTTCCTTTGTAGGCTCTGTCTGGCACAGTATAGCTTCTATGGGGATTTCATCATTCAGAACCTCCTGGAACCTCTTCTTATATCTGCTTTTGATGCCTTGTGAATTGGTGAACAGGTTGTTTCTGGTAACCCTTATGAAAAGTGACTGATGACTATCTTCTTTAGTTTTCTGTCTTTGCCTTCCAACCTGATACAAAGTTTCTTTGTGCCATCTGCTGAGTCTCTTTCCAGAAGCTAGTAAAGTGCCTCTGATGCTTTTTTTTTGCTACTATAACTGCTCTCTGAATCTCTTTATTAGCCACCCAGTATTCCTTCTTAGTCTGGTCTGTCTTTTCTGTCTCCAACTTTTTCTTGCACTCCTTCTTTCTTTTGATGGCATTGTGGACTTCTGCATTCCACAACATGCTTTCCTAATGTACATTATTTCCACACCTGTCTTAGCCACATATCTGTTCTATAGTCTAAATGAGACACTGGTCAGAATGAGATAGTGCTCAATCTTAACCTGGAGAAGTGAGAAGCCAACTTAAGAAAGTGAACCCCAGGAAGACTGCAGGTCCTGATAACATTCTGGGCAAACTATTAACAGAATGCTCAGGCCAACTGTACCTAATCCTAGTTACAGATATTTTCAATAGCTCCCTGGATCTTGAAAGAGTGCCAGCATGCTTCAAGGTAACTAATATAATCCCACTTCCCAAAAAAGCCAGTCCTACTTGCTTAAATCACTACAGACAGGTGGCGCTAACCTCAAATGTCATGAAATGCTTTGAAAGAATTGTGAAAAAGCATCTGTCAGAAGGGCTGCCACCGACATTTGACCCTCTACACTTTGCCTATGAGCCAATCAGTTCCACTGCGGATTCCATTTCGGTGTCTCTGCACCTCTCTCTGGAACATCTTGAAGAGAGGAAAAACTGTGTCAGGCTGTTGTTCATTGACTTTAGCTTGGCATTCAACACAGTGGTTTCCATGCATCTCATAGGCAAATTAATTAGCCTTTAAATCAACAAGAGCCTCAGCAACTGGATCCTTGACTTCTTGATTGGAAGACCAAAGAAGACATGTGCTGGTAACAACACATCCATATCATTACACTCAACACTGGTGTGCCTCAAGGGTGTGTACTTAGTTCTTTACTATTCACCATCCTTACCCACGATTGCTCTGCAAAATTTCCCAATAACCATATCATCAAATTTGCAGACAATATCACTGTAGTGGGTCTCATAAGGGATGATGATGAGAGGGAATACAGGAACTAAGTCAGCTCTTTGATCAAATGGTGCGAAAATAACATCTTGGATCTGAATGACAGCAAAACTAAAGAAATTATCATTGACTTCAGAAAAAGGCCAGCCATTCACTCATCACTTAAGATCAATGGTGAGGTGGTACAGAAAGTACAATCTACAAAGTTCCTGGGGGCACACATCTCAGAAGACCTCTCTTGGTATGTGAACACAGGCCAAATAATTAATAAAGCTTACCAATGCTTGCATTTCCTGAGAAGACTCAAAAGAGCAAAGCTTCCTCTGAATGCTCTATCCACTTTCTATAAAGGAGCTATTGAAAGTATTCTCACCTGCAACTTTACTGTGTGGTATGGAAACAGTACTATGGCAGAGAGGAAGAAGCTTCAAAGGTTGGTTAGGGTTATGGAGAAGATAATGGACACAGATCTTCCAACCATGCAAGAACTTTTTATAACAAGAAGTATAAAGAAGGGCATACAAAATGCTTAGAGACACATCGCAACCAGCATTTGGTTGGTTTGCTAGACTTTCATGTGGCAAGATGCACTGCAGCATCCACCATAGGACCTCCAGGCTCCTGAACAGCTTCTATCCAACAGTAATAGGGCTCATAAACTCTGACATCATCTTGGACGTCTTCTACTTCCAAACATGATCTCACTAGTAATATTTCACTAAATAATACCCCTTTCTCTCCCCAAAGGACCAATCATAATACCAGTAGATTGCCAGGCACCCAGTATTACTGCTGCACAGGTTAAAACAGCACTGTCCAAGGCCAAGAATACAGCTTCTGTGGGACCTGACAATATCTCTGTCTGTGTGCTACATGAACTACAGAGTGAACTGACAGGTCACCTGTATGACCTGTTCAATCACAGCCTCACCTCAGGCTTTGTCCCTACCAAATGACGCACTGCTACAGCCATCCCTTCCACAAAGGAGGAGCAACTATAGACCCTGGGAACTATTGCCCCATTAGCCTGACAAGTCTGATATGCAAAGCTATGGAACACATTATCATGGACCTAATAAACAAGGATATAGGGAATCTCCAAACTCTGGATCCCACAAAGTTTGGTTTTGTGAAGAGTAGATCATGCCTGCTCAACTTGGTCAACTTCTTTGAGTTAGTGACCAGAGCTGTGGATGAAGGCAAGGTGGTTCATACAGCCTACCTTCATCTGGCCAAGGCCTTTGTTACCATTCCCCACTCAGGAATCATAGAAAAACTCACTAAGCTAGACATCAACCCCTATATCACTAGGCGGGTTGCAAACTGGCTCACAGATAGAACCCAGAGTGTGAAAATAGCTGACTCAAAGACAGACTGCTGACCAGTCACGAGTGGACTCCCACAGGGATTGGTCCTGCGTCCTCTCCTGTTCGGTATCTACTTCTCAGAAGCCCAGGTCAACACGAAGGGACTCTGGCTGACAAAGTTTTCAGACAATTGCAAGTTGGGAGCTATTATTAACTCCCTGAGTGATGTTGACATCCTACAAAAAGGACTCACTGAGACCAATGACTGGTGTCAGAACCATGACATTAAGCTCAATGCCAAAAAATGTGTCATCCCCTTTGGGAAAAAAACACTTCCCATAAATTACAATATCAATGGTAGTCCACTAAACACAGAAGGCATTATTTATAAGAGATCTGGGAACACAGGTTGACAGCAACCTCTCTTTTGACCACCACATTGCCAGTGTGGTCAGAAAGTCCTTCTATGTCACACATCTCATTACTAAGGGATTTGCATCCAGGAAGAAAGAGGTCATTGTCACCGTCTACTCTTTCCTCATTAGGCCAATCATTGAGTACAATGCCCCATTTAGCATATACCTCACTAGACACCTGCAACAACTGGAGAGGCCACAAAAGTACCTCACAAAAAGGATCCTAGGCTTAAACACTAGTCCTATATGGACAGACTCAAAAAACTCCAACTATTCCCTGTCTCATATCGCCTACTTAGAGGTGATCTGTGCTTGACTTACAAAGCCATGTCTGACCCAGCTCTGTTAAAAATGCTACATCTAAAGAAATCCCAATCCCTCTACACCACACACTCCGGAGACCTCAGCCTTATTACCACAATTAACAGAACGTGCTGAAGGGACAGTGTCATAACCGAGTTCCTATTATAACCTCGAACTTGTAAAAGTTTGAATGTCACATGGTCGACACCATATGATCGAACTTTTACAAATTCAAAGGTTAAAACAAATGGCTCTATACGGTGCAGAATGGGAAGATTTCCCTTTTCTGCACTGAAGTGCGATCTCGGAGTTGGTATATTTAAGTAGCGGGGGTGTGGGGGATGCAGGGGGCTTGCCCCCCTGCTCAGAGCATTTAGGTAAGTTTTTCTTTTTTATTATATATTTGATGTTTCACACTTCACTCATATGGTGTCAAGTCATATGAGGTTCAATGTTTTGAAACTTCGAGTATATAATATAGACTCTCATAACCCAAAGACTGCCCATGCTATGGAATAGACTTCCCATACATGTCAAACAGAGTACCTCACTGGCCCTCTTCAAGAGAAATTTTGATGAGTGTATGGGAAATAGAAAATTCACCCCGGGGATCACTCCAGTGGCTCTGCTCGACAGATGCACTGGGGAACTAAGGGCGGGTGGCATGATGTCAGGGTAATCGTATGGGCTAGGCTTGTAGAGGCTCCAGGGCCATTAGCCTAGTACACACCTATGAACCTATGAATATCTTTCTCTTAAAAGTGCAATTGCAATAATTCCTCATGTGCAATATTGACAAACTGCCCTTTCCTTTCTTTTCCTGTGTACAGTACTATTTGTTCATATGTTTAGGTTTAGATATATGGGTAGTTTTACCTGACTAGAAATAGGTTATAAAGAAGTATTTTTATGTGTCTTAGTCATTAGAATAGTTGTGTATACATCATGTCTTATTTTTTTATACTTAATTTGCCTCTGTACTCTGATGACAAGCTGATACCTGAAATTTTGTTTTGGTTGCAGTTGAGTTTCCTAAATGACAATAACGTTTTCTTTGAATCTTTAGTGCACACACATACAGTTTTGAGGTGCTGACATTCTTCTTCAACTCCAGCTGTGTCCTCTTCTTCCTGAGGCACTAGAGCCATGAGTATCACCTTGAAAACTTGTGCTTTCTCTCCAGTCAGGTTCCAGGTCTTCAGGCTGGTCTCTGTTGACCTTAGAGCCTTTTTTGACTCCCTACTTGAAGTTGATTGTGGCAACCAGTGCTTTATGCTGTGAGCCAATTGTTTCACTGGGGTTGACTTTGCAATTAGTGATTTTACCCCACTGCCCTTTCCTTATTCAGAGGAAGTCTTCCTGAGCTGTATACCGGCCACTCCTGCATGTGGTCTTGTGACTGCTCTACCATTTAGGCTGTAGTATGATTCACAATATTTTAAAATCTCTTATATTAAGAATGTAGCTGATTAAATCAAGGTTATTGCACTTTACCTTCATTTAGGTAGTTACATTTTTTTTATTATTTTTTATGTATTTTGAAAACTTAACTTGGACTTGCCACATTAACAGATTGCTGTGGTGTTTTAATTTAAAATTCCCAAAACGGAGGCATCTACATATCTTTAGTAACATAAATAAACAAGCAGATGCTCAACCAATTAATCAAGTAAACAATGACACTGTAGACACACATTTCATAATGACAGTGGTAGTGATTTCTTATAGATAACAACAATTAGTGAGTTCAACATTGTGGAGCTGAGACTGGCCTGTGGAGTCTTCATGAAACTGGGACTTGAAGAAGGGCATGGAACCCATGTAAGCACAATTTTAATCTACTGTGACATCATAGTGCCATGTCATTTGTATGTAAATGCTCTGACATTCTTAAATTTCCCTTCATGTATAGTAAGTGCCAGAACTCTTACCATCTTGTTTCCTGGATCCTTGTGCCACTGGTCGTTATAGTCCAAGCCTTGTTCTAGAGCCTGGTAGCACACTGCTGAATGCAGTGCAGAACTGCAGAAAACTTTCCTTATTCTACATCCTCAAAAAGAGTAACTACTTCATAGCAGGGTCGTGCCTGCTCTACATATATATCAGATCACCATAAAGAACTATACAAGGTGCATTTACCTCTGCTATTGATGACAGTGAATCGAACAAGAGCTTCAACAGAAAACAGTAATTAATCAGTAAAATTAGGAAAAGAAATGGCAATGATAACAGAGGTATCGCCTTTCAGATTATTCAACTGGTTTGAGATACAGAATAATTGCCAGTCTCACAAATGTTATTTGTGAATTTGGCAAAATGTCCAAACTTATCCCACACCCTCTTCATGTTCATGCCTTGAAGTAATGTTGATGAGCTCATAATGAATATTCATTAGCTGAAAGAGCTTCATGTGTTTGTGGAGTGAATGAATATTCATTAAGTTACCAAGCTATTGAAAGGAAATTGAACTGGTCAATTTGCAAGATGATTTTCAACTTCAGCCCTACTATTTTAAAATGTTTAGCATTTTAAAATGTAAATTCCTTTAGGTAAACTGCATTAAATTCTTAAGTAAAGTTATTTTGCAAAAATGCCATTCAAGAGTAATGTTCAGTGAATTGTCTGTAAATGCAATTTGCTATGTTCTTCCCTCACCAAAAATAGCACAGCACCCCCTCCCCAAAAAAGAAATCACTGAAAATGAAGTCAAAAATGAATGTAACAAATCTGGATCCATGGTCTGTTAGGATGTAGCCCTTACTACAACCCAACCAAACCAAGAAGACTATCAGCTTGAGAGCTGGAATAGCCAGGGGTAGGGGGTGGGGAAAAGTAGCTTTGGTGGCTGACCTACTCAAGGAGGGAGGGTATGATAAGAACACATTCCTACAATGTGCCATAATTTTGGGCAGTTTACTGGTGAAATTATACCATCGAATGGGAGTGGGGAGTGAAGAAAAATGACATTGTGTGCAGTGATGCATGGGATGTCATTAGCTCCACCCAGTTAGTGCATACCAAAAAATTCTTCCTGGCATGTAGTGTCAGTACATGTGATGCTGCAGGCTGCTTGGATCCCCTTCCCCTTGTCCAACGCAACAATGGCGCAGCCTCAGCCCTTAGGGATAGTACAGAGACACCTAAGGATAAATAGCACATCTGGACAACGGATGGTCAGCAAGGAGCGAGTAAAGGGAGGGAGAATACATTTCCCAAGTTCTGAGAATAGTGCATGCATTCACTCCACATACACAGCATGAATTTCTTTCTGAGCCATGCTGTCTGCTATATAACTTTTCTTCCTCCATCCTCTTTTTATTTACTGACCTTAAAACTGCTTGTCTTAAAACTCATTTTCTCTACCAAATGGTACCATATGCCCTACTAATCAAAATTCCCTTTGACCTGAATTCAGGTACTTGTTTTGCTGTCATGGACTGAAAACAAATCCCCATTTTTTAATTCACATCCCCTTCTACTTTCATTTTATGTAATTTACAAAAATATGGAAATAGATGCAGTTTATGTCATTTTCCCATGTAGCTTAGTGCTCAAAGGTAGCTATTGTGCTACAAAGAATGCTTTTCTGTGAAACTGTTATAATACCTTGCTGTTAAACTTCATTCAGAAAGAATACAACTAACTACTGATAGCGTTAAATACATCTTGTATTCTAACATACCGCTGAACCAAAAGCTGCGCTACAGACAAAAGACATTTTGTAAAATATTTCCTGGCACCTCATTCTGAATTGATCCTCTTTTGTAGAGACTAGCTTGATAACTGGAAACAGTACTTTGGAATGATTAAAACTCTGACTTGCCCACTGCTGACATGAAGTACTTTAATGACAAGACTGGATTGACATATATGTCAGTTATTTCTCATTTAAACATAATGCAATGCTTACATTTAAATATTATTCAATCAGTACTCATTTAAATATGACCAGTGATGGGAGTAATATATTACAATTTGTAATATACTACTGTAATATATTACAGTTTCTAGAAACTATTAATATAACTAGTTACTTTTTCAAAATAGTGACAAAGTAATGGTAATATACTACTTTTTTAAATAACTAGTAACTTAAATGTGAGGTGCTTTTGAGTTACTTTTGCGTAAAACAATGGTTCTCAACATGGGCGATATCGCCCCCTAAAGAGGGATGGAAAACTTCCAGGGGCCCTGGATAGTATGGATAGTAATCAGATGTTATGAGGTAATAGAGACTTTGAAAGGGCAATTTAGATAAAAATTACAACATAGTGTTTGCACAACTCATAGCATGTAGCATTCATAAGAGATCATTAGAATTAGTCTGGAGCAAAATTTACTTAATTCTTTTAGCACTGCAAGGAGGTGAAAGGTAATGACGACCAGACGCCTGCCCTGCCATGGCACTGTAGGACTCTCACCCACTAAAACACCACCTAACACTGGGACAATTCTTCTAGAGATCATATCCTTACCTTGCTGTATAATAAACGCCATTGGTTCTCCATACCACCGTCAGTTGGAAACAAATTCGCCACTCATCAGTTTAATACCTGATGCCCCATCCCACTGCACCAAGCAGGACTCTTTTGGGTAGATCTATGATCAACCAGCTTTTGTCTTGACAATTGTTTGTTATGTTCTATTTAAAATACTTTTTGGGTTTCCATTTGTAGTTGCTGAAAATAGGCAAAATGTGATAGGTAGAATGCATCCTGGGATATTGTCTGGGCCAATGGATGCAGTGTTCTTGGTCTCAGAGAAAGCATTAAGGACCTGTTCCCTAGTGATATCAGGGGGAATTATATTTGATTGTATTTGCAGAGGGAAGGTTAAGGGGGAGAGATGGGTAAAGTTGGAGCTGACTTTATTGGCCAGTAGATTTGCTATATCTTCTGGCTCAGTATAGGTGGCTCCATTTGCAATGAGTTCTGCACACAATTGTGCATTGCCTTTGAGGCTGCAGACATAGCTATAACATGCCTTGAGGTTGTTCTTTGCCTGGGAGGCCAAATTTATCTCAACTTTGGCTTTAGTAGACTTTATTTGTCCACTGAGAAGTTTGTTTAATTTGATGAAAGTGCTTTTATCCTGCTGGGTGCTGCACCTCCTAATTTTTGCCATCATTTTCTTCCTTCTGTTATACAACCTATTGATTTTGTGATTCCACCAGGATGGCTTGTTTTTTGAGTTAGTTCTGTACTTCTTCCTGGTGGGTACAGCTCTCTCTATGCAGCTATTAACATGCTTGTACACAGATTCTGTGAAGAGTTCTGCATAGTGTTCTCAGGGTTTATGAGGGCTTGAAATTTTGCTAGGTTATCACTTAATAGCAGGAGGTTAGCTTTAGAGTAGTTCCTGAATATTCCAGGTTTAGCTTGGGGTCCAGGTTTTATTTTTACTTCAAAGGAGACCATTTTTTGGTCTGACTTTACCAGTGAAGACATTACAGTAGGGGGTGTGCAGCACTCTCCTATATTAGTGAGGACCAGATCCAGTATGGTTGCATCCCTGGTTGGTACTGACTATCTGGTTCAGGGAGTTTGTGTTTACAAAATCAAGGAATCTCTGTGAAAATCAAGGAATCTCTGTGCCTGTACATTTGGTGTCATATAGGATTACCAGTTAATAGTGGGGTAATTAAAGTCACCCATAAATATGGTATTGGGTTGGATGGTGAGTTCTTTTAATAATTTTAAATACATGGTATGGGTTTCCTTGGTCATAAAGGGGGGAATAGCTTGCAAGAAAGTGGTACTGGCTTTTGCCTATGGTGATTTGACATGGAGCAGCTCAAGTGCATTGTCCTGTTTGACCATCCTTGCAGTATATTTATTGTTGATATAAATCAAGACAACTCCACATTTAGTCCCTGTCTATGTAGTAGCTGGTCTAACTGTGTGGAAGGCATTATAACCTTGCACTGTTGGTGTGCTCTCTGAGGCTTTAAACCATGTCTCAGTGACCTCTCAGACATCAGCTTTCTTTAGGGTGAAGAGACCTTCCAGGGAGTGGAGCTTTTTGTTTAGAGTCCTAGCACTGAGCAGTAATACCTTTAGATTTTCTTGGTTTTGATTTGCTATGTTAGAAGTACTTTCAGTTTGGTATTGCCTAAAAAAGCCACTATGGGCAAGACAATGTTTTAGCTAATATTCAAAAGCCTAGAGGGGAGAGGTGCAGACCATCCCTAGCAAAGCAGTGTGGTCTGTTGACCATCTCCTTCCAAGCTGACAAATATTGAATTCCCTTTAGTATGACACCAGAAATTAAGCCAATTATTAAAGTCAATCATCTTTTGTTTGTATTGTGGCATCATCCTTGGAGAAGGTAAAATGCGGCTCAGTGCTAGGCTTGTACCAACCTGAGACACATATTCCAAGAACTCTATGATGCCTCTCTTCATATAGTCTAGGATGGTACATTTCAGGACCTTTACTACCACATGGACTATGACTGAGTTATACTGATACTTATGGTTCAATGAACTGAGTGCATGCATAATGTGGTGGATCCTAGCCCCTGATAAGCAACTGACTGTGACTTTCTTCTTATTCAGCCTGGTGAGAGGTACATCACTGTGTCTCATGATGGAGTCTCCAATGACCAGAATCTTGGATTGTGTGGTGGCTTGCATTATGGGCTTAGAGGTACAGGCTCCATGAGATGTGGCTCTATGTGTTGATGTGTGAGTGTTGTTTTGAAAGAGTGCATTTGGGCTGCTGAGGGCATTTGTTATGTGTACTTCGTCTAGGAGGTCTTTGTGGTTTAGGAAGGTTACACAAGTGCCTCAGCATATGTGGGTCTATATGTCTGCTTTGAATTGCATGTGATGGGTACAGTGCGTGTAATAATGACAACCTTATTGACATTAGGAGTACTTTTATGTGAGAGCTTTGTCCCCAGTGACATTGTGTAAATACATCTCTCACATACCATATCAGTTTGTTTGAGAATTAACTGGTTGTCAGTAAACATGTGACAATTTCTACATTGCCTCAGAATGCCCATATCCACCAAGCTGGTAATGGAGATAGTGGGAAAATTCATATCCATGGCAACAAACATTTTTTCTATTGATTAGATAGCTGGAGTGAGAATATAAGGCAATTCCAGGAGTATTCAATTTGTAACTCTGTGGACAGTGTTTGTCACTGCAAACTAGTTGTCCTGGGTGCAACTAGGTATTGGAGAACTTTCAATAGTGTTTTTACAGGAAAAATGTCACTTAAGGTATCTGTGCCTGTACATGGCACGGCCAAACACTTGAGGGCAAACTAATACGCACACCTTGAAAATTTAAGGATGAGGTATTTAGGCAGATATTCTGAAGTTAGAAACACATCAAGCAGTACTTACTAAAAACAAAGAATTAGATTGCCAAGAATGATGAAAAGAGGGGAGTCACATGAATGGCTACTACTAGTGCTGGTCTCACCACAACTTCACTCTGCTGGGATACAATGCTGCTTTGCTTCTTCTCTCATTAGAAGTGAAACATTAGCAACAATCTCAAGATGAGAAGCAGGCCACAACCTGTTTGGAGATCCACAGCATTGACCCAGATGATGCAAGGATCTGTAAGCTAGTTGTAGCTATTTCCTGGTAGATGCCTTGAATAGCAACCAGACCAATTAGGAACATTAAGCATAGACACTCAATGTCCAATCAGAAACAGTCAGGAATCAATGCACTCTGCTCCTTCTCTCACCAGGAGCAGAATATAAGTAAAATTTCCAAGCTATCACCTATGAAGCAGTTATTAGGCTGTGTGGTGATCAGCAGTCTCCAGGAAATAATGCAACTGTGCTCCTTCCCTTACCAGGAGAAAACAGAAGCACTAATCCCAAGATGACTAATGAGAGGTAGAATGTGGGCTCTCCAATAATTGGTGGTCTTGCAATAGATGTTTAAAGGTAAGATGAAAAAATGGGTTAATGTTATAAACACTGCAGTGTGCACTAAGCAGTTAGATATGATAAGGGGGGTAACTAAAGTTTAAGCTATCTAAGTGGAGAACTGCTAATTTTAAAAGAGCAAGATAGAGTCAAAGGGGGTGGCCATTTTTGTTTTCTGGCTCTATGGTATACAGTGGGATAGCCAATAAATTCAAATAGTTGAAGGGGAGTCATTTCACAAAATGATAATTTTGTGCTTACAACAGCAGATGAAAGGGGAGAGGGAAGGAGATGTGTGGTCAAATTAACATAAGGGGCAGGCAACTAGGAAGACAGTTGTGTTTAAGAACACAACAGCAACAGGGTGTCAGGGTGGGAAAAATTCTGTGTGACTCACAAGAGACACAGTTGTGACCTCTTTCCAAGTTTTAATATGCAATTAAAAGCAAAATACAAGTAAAAATCAACATAAAGAAAACAAATAACAGTATACAAAACAGAAGAAGGAAACAAAGTAATACAAAATACAAGAAATCAAAAGCAAACTAATTTTCCTCAGAGCAAGTTGTGTCAGAGTCTTGGTGAGGTTTTCCAGTAAAACCCAGACAATATCCCAGGATGCCTTCTAAATAGCATGAAACATGACCTATCAGGGCCTCTGGAATTCTTATTTAACTATAGCCTCCAAACAGGCTTCATGCCTCATAAATGTAGAACAGCAGCAGTCACCCTCTGCACAAATGTAGGCCATCTACAGACTCATAAGTCTCACTAGTCTTACATGTAAATAAATGGAAAGAATTATCATGGAAATGATCAATAGTGATATAATAAACTTCCACTCACTGGACCCAACCCAGTCTGGTTTTGTCAAGGGCAAATCATACCTACTCAACCTGTTGGGCTTTGTTGATAAGGTCACCAAAGCAAATGATGACGGCAAAATGGCTCACACTGCCTACCTTGATTTGACCAAGACATTTGACACAATACCACACTCAGGCATTGTTGACAAACTCAAGAGGTTAGGTATAAACTCATATGTCACCCAGTGGATAGCCAGCTGGCTCACGGACAGGACCCAGAAAGTTAGAATTGGGGAGTCCACCTCTACAAAGTGGAGTCCCTCAGGGATCAGTCCTTGGGCTACCCCTTTTTGGCATTTACGTCTTTGAAGTCAAGGCCAATGTCAGTGGTCTCTGGCTGACTAAATATGCAGATGATTACAAATTAGGAGCTGACATTGAATCCCACAGTGACACAAATGTTCTACAGGAAGGACTGACACAAACAAACAACTGGTGTCAGAGCCATGGACTAAAACTAAATGCCAAGAAATGCATAATAGTATCCTTCTGGAAGTCATCCACCCCTGGTAACTATCATATTGAGAATGCATTCCTTAAAGGTGACCCAGTAGTAAGGGACTTAGGAACACACAGCTAGTAATCTAGACTTTGACCATCACATGTCTACATTAGTGAGGAAATCATTCTATGTTCCATAACTTATAAACAAAGGTATGGCATCTAAGTCCAAGGAAGTCATTGTTACACTGCATTCAGCATTCATCAGACCTATCATTGAGTACAATGCCTCCTTTGGTATGTATCTAACCAGACATATCTGACAATTGGAATGTCCACAGAGGTTCCTCATTAAAATAATACAAAGCTTAAGTAAAATGTTCTCTGCAGACCACCCCAAGGCTCTATTCCCTGTATTCTGTCTCCTACAGGCTTTTGAGGGGAGAGATATGCCTGACATACAGGGCATTGTCGGACCCCACGCTGATGGACCTCCTGCATATCCACAAAGCAAACAGTACCAGAATGACCCATTCTAAAGACTTGAATCTTGCCTGTGATAAAAATAGGGCCTGCTGGACAGACAGGTATGTATCCCAGAGATTACCTCATCTCGGGAACAGGCTCCCCATCCATGGGAAGCAGAGTTACTCCCTAACCCAATTCACATGCAACTTGGACAATTGGATTGGAAACAGGAAATTCATCCCTGGTTTGGCACCTATGTCTCTAGTTGACATAGGCAGCCTGTAAATGGTTCATCTCCCAGGTCCTAGCTTGTAAATATTTAATCTCCGAAGCCTTGCTCACACTTGTCAGAGATTTGGGATGCATGGCTAGGCTTAAAAAGGCCCTTGTGGTCATTAGCCTAGTAAACACCTATGAACCTATAGGTCTTGTGCTGCTGGCTGTGTATGGTTTGGTTTAATTATTATTTGTCACTCTCTAGCTATAAAGACTCATCTTCGTCTTTTAGCTGCTCCTGTTAGGGTGACCATGGCAGACCATTGGTCCGCAGAACAAGTGGCAGTACAGTTTTATGGTGTTGAGTTACCAGCCCAGTGGGAAACCTTCCTCAGAAGGCACACAAATGCACAGGCTCACACCTAAGGCCAATGTAGAATGTCCAATCCACTGTACCATATCTTGGGAATGTGGGAGGAAACTGGAGCACTGGGAGAAATGCCACTCGAACACAGGGAGGACATGCAGAATCTGCACACAAGGTACCCCAGCTGAGAATCGAACTGGAGAACCTCTTGCTGTGAGATGACAATGCTAACCACTGTGCCACCCAGCTCTAAAGACTAGTCTGCTGGAGTTTTTCAACTGCTAAATGCTATTCATCATCATTGTAACATTGTGTACACAACTTTAATAATACACATATACATGTGCTTACTTGTATGAGCAAATCTCAATATTATAATTAATTAACTATACTTATATAAAAGTAATGCGTTACTTTAGTAACTAGTAATAGTAATATATTACTTTTTCAGAAGAGTAATAAGTAATAGTATTATATTACTTTCACTGAAAAGTAACTAGCAATAGTAACTTATTACTTTTATAAGTAACTAGCACAACACTAAATATGACAAAACATTGTTAGCATTTACAAATCAATGTAACAAGGCTCATATGCATCTGCACAACCCCACCATTGAAGTATTAACAGCATTTTGTATTTCTCTGCAGTTACAGATAGTTCTATCAAAAGGAATAGGTAGTGTTTAATTTATTTGTTTATTTGCATTTGTTGACTGGGACAGTCCGACTGGGCATGCAGCCACTTATCAGCAGAGGTCTGAGGAGAAAACCTCCAAAAACATACAAAGGAGATTAAAACACAGAAAGGAGATTAAGTTATACAAAATTTTCAAAATCAACATGGTATATGGTTGTTGTTGTGTCTTTCGGCTTTTCCCAGTTAGGGGTCGCCACAGCGGAACTCCAGTCCGCTAATGATTGGAAATAGATTTTTACGTGCCGAGTTGCCAGCCCTGATGCACAACCTTTGATGAAGGTACACCCATTCATATGTCTCCACGCAGAAGACACTCTAACTGAGAATCAAACCGGACAGCGTCTTACTGTGAGGCGACAATGCTACCGCAGCACCACCACCGCGGACAACATGGTATATGGTACACAATGTAAATATACATGGTGCAAAAGGATGATATGGTGTAGAAGGCAAACTACATGATTTAAGGATAGAAGAAATGCAGGTCAATTATTATACAATTTAAAGATAGGAATATGTTTGACAAACCTGTAACGGTTTACATCATAATTGAGTTTAAGGCATACATATTTAAATATCTTCCATGGTTTGTATGTGATTTGCAAAAATCAGCAACTTTTGCTATGTAGTAATACAAATACTATTTAGTCAGATAGAAGAGTAGAGGAGAGTTTGAGCGACTGAGGTAGGAAAAGCTAGTTGAAGAAAAGAAAAGGGAGGGGGCATTGGAAATTTTATGTGAGCAAGAGCTGAGAATGGTGAATGGATATTTGGGAGAGAGATGGGGAGGGGTGATAGAGTAGAGGGAGGATGTGCTAAGTGAGAGAGAAAGTGATCGGGTATAAGTGGTAAAAGGGGAGAAAGCTGATGAAGGTATGTGTAGGGTAATTGTGCAAGATTAGAACATGCCTCCTAACAGATAGTTTGCATTCCTAGTGCAGCAGGAGAATGCCCATAAGTTCAGTAACACTGATAGAAAGGATGTGACACCTCAAAGTATTTTTTTTCTTGCTCTGATAAGAGTCTCTTTGTAGTACGTAACACCAGATGCTTTAGAACAGACCAAAATGCTCCTCCCAGACAATAAGTTTTCTGAACAGATCATGGCAGCATGCAAGAAACTACAGTTTTAACATCAAGACCTATAGCAACAAATCAGGGGATTCTTTTCAAAATTCCATGCCTGCTTTCCATAATGAGATCCAGTAATAGTCTCTACCTTTGATGTAGGAGTACAAAGAAACAGGTTTTATTCAGAAACACCTGCATGTCGCACAGTCTTGTCCTGCAGCACATACGCTAAGCTCATAATAAGGACTTCACCAGTTTGCTGTCATAGTCTCTGTGAACAAATGCTTAAAGTACTTCAGGAAGAGTTTTAAGTTACTCAGAGTATAACAGCACTATGGTGTTTGGAGTAAGTCTCTGTTAAGAGAACAGGGTCCAGTTTAACTCCAGAATTCCAAAAGAGATGGATGTTTTCTATACAGTTGTGTTATCTGGTTTACATACTCAAGTCAGAGGAGATTTTGGAAAGCCTTCAAGGGGTGCAAAGAAGAATAGTCTTTAAATTGGAAAAGTTGTTGCTGTCATATATTAATTCAATCCAGCTAATAAGTGCTGAGATACCACCTTCAGAGATACTTTTAAGTATGTGGATAAAATAAATGAACTTTAAATGACAAGATCATTAACAGAGTATTGTATTCTGCCCCCATATTATCACTTCACTTTTAGTTAAATAGTTAATATATTAGTAAACCCACTTCTTGTAAGTGGTATTTCTTCATTAGCCATAGGATTTTTTATGTGTAGTTGATAGAAATATGAATTTGCCTTTCCCTTCTTTCCCAGTGTTCGCATGTTCTCACAGATTCCCACGTTGCCACTGGTATTTATATTATGGCTGCTGAAATTGTACTGAGTTTGAATGATTTCTCATTTGAATGATTGATGATTCACTATCCTTTAGTTTCCTTCATGCAGCTGTCTGCCTAATTATAATTCAGGAAAGCAAGCCAGGAATATGAGAGAAATGTAATACTTATATTCTTACATGTAGATTCAGGTAAATTGAAAAATGCATGCTATATGCCATATAAATGATTAACAATTTTCACTGTAGGTGGTGGTAGTAAAAAAAAAAATATATATATATATATATATATATATATATATATATATATATATATATATTGATAGATTGATACAGATATATATGTGTGTGAGTGTGTCTGTGTGTATCTGCATATCTGTGTTTATGACTACAAAATGAGACCCCACAGGTTGTGTAACTGTTACAAATACTAAAAAATCAATTAAAGAAAACACAAATGTTCATTACAGTTGCTTAAGTAGCTATCCTAAGATAATAAAGCCAATAGCACTTCATTTATTTCAGGGCATAGTGCTTTACGAACTGGACCTTGGCTTATGAGGGAATATCTACAATGTAGCAAAAGCAAAGTGCACTCAGATAAAACAAGCTAGTTCACAGCAGCAGATAATTCTCCTGTCTGATGACTAATTTGTTTGCATTGCAAATTATCTTAATGTGCATGGTTGACAAGCCATGACATTTGCAAATGTTTGCAAAAAGGAAAGACGGGCAGAAAGTCACTTGTAGAACACCTGAGCCATAAGTTATACACCACTATAGAATTCCCTCGCATTATACCAGTGTATTAATGCACATACTCAAATCAGCCTTAAAATGAACAAAATCTTTTTTTCTGAAGGTGATAAACAAGATAAAACTTTTAATGTGCAAGCTTTTATTAACAAAATACCACCCAAAAGATGGGAGGACAGGGTATAAGAAGGTGTGCAGTCCCCAGCTGGCCTGTCTACAGCTGCCTTCTGATACATATCATTCCAAAGCATCAACGAAAATTGTTCTCTTGTTCATAGCTAACTGTAGTCAGCATTATGTTTGCTATGACTCCCTGCTACCAGGACATTTCCTTGGAGAAATCTGACACTTAACTTGTCCAGTATATAGGAGCAATGAACACAAGATTGCCTCCATGATTCTTGTGTATATGATGTATATTACTGCTTTCATTGTGTAGGATGTAAATGAAATTGGCTTATTCAGTGCTTCTGTTAATGATTCTGTATTTATCCTCTATTAATAGTATCTCCGTACTTCCTCTGTTTGTAATTGTCATATCAAACTAACATGCTGTACTTGATACTATATATGTCTTTGGAGTTTTTTTTCTCCTCAGACCTCAGCAAAATTGTCTTTTATAGCCCAGTGAAACAATCCCAGAAAAATGGAAATCAATAAATAAATAGACAAATAAAGCCTCTTCAGTATCTGACATTCTGTCACTTGCAAAACATACATGTGTTAAACTGGTATTAAAACAGAACTAAAAATTGCACACCCACACACACACACACACACACACACACACACACACACACACACACATACACAAACACACACACACACACACACACACACACACACACATATATCTATCTCTCTATATATATATATATATATATATATATGTATGTATATATATATATATATATATATATATATATATATATATATATATATATATGTATATATACATATATATATATATATATGTGTGTGTATATATATATATATATATATATATATATATATATATATATATATATATATGTATTTATTTATTTGCATTTGTTTACCGGAATGGTCCACTGGGCCAGAAGTACCCATTTTCAGTGGAGGCCTGTGGAGAAAAGCTCCACATTTAAGACAGTACACATACAATACAGAATTTATATTAATATAAAGGCATTTAGTACATATTATTAGCAGCTTCTCGAATCAGTGATACAGTGCATACAGTAAACATGCTCATATCTAAGACAGTATATGAACAATACAGAGAATATAAATGAAAACATTCCATGCACATAGTATTCAGCTTACATAAATATATGTAGAATACATCACGCAGGAAATGCAAAGCAGATACAGGAATTAATTAGAGTCTAGGTAATTCAACTTGGCGATATAACAGAGAGGTAGGCTAAATGAATATTGTTACTGGTATTGTATATATGTGTGTGTGTGTGTGTGTGTGTGTGTGTGTGTGTGTGTGTGTGTGTGTGTATATATATATATATATATATATATATATATATATATATATATATATATATATATATATATATGATTATAGACACTGATCCTGAACTCACAATTTCCTGAACATAAGAAACATAAGAACCACTCACCAAAATTCCATTTTTCCTGACAAATTCCCAAACCCCCATTGCCGAAACTTACACGTACCACACATACCTACATTGTACTGATTAAAACATGAAAAAAATATATAAGTTCATAAGTTCATAGATGTTTATAAGGCTAACAACCACAAGGGCCTTTCTAAGCCTAGCCATGCATCCCAAATCTTTGACATGTCCTGATACCCTTGATAGGTTTAAGCTGTGATGCCTGTGCCCTGGCCCAGCAATCAAGGAGCCTCAATCCTCACCACTAACACCAGAGAAGGCATATGAGAGGAAAGGATAACAAATACACACAGTAAAGTGCAATTTTCCTTAAGAGCACACAGAGATCACAGTCAGTCTGGGGATGGTCGCTTCCTTGCTCCCCAGGTCCCCAATAAGACTCCCCAGTGGCACAGCTAATGGGTCCAAATCTCAGCCTAGCTGGGCAAGCTAAAATCTCCAGCACCCTCTCTGTCCAACCAGTGCTTCATGTCCCTGCCCAAATAGCTGATACACACACAATGAGATAAGAGTTTACATAACCACACAGACACTTCTGGGGAAGGCTGGCATAGGTTCTCCAGCTGTGCCCCTTTTACCCAGACTATATGGTAGTACCTTGCCACCACCCAGCTAATAATTATCAGCTACTCAAAAACCCTTAAAGGGTGTCCAATTATTACTGTGCAATATTATTATCCAATTGGTAGTATGACTAAACAGTCTCAAGGCTTATTAGAGTGACCTGGTACAGGATCCTTATATACATGCAATGTACTCTAGAGCTTAACTTATCTCTACACAAAACCAGCCACAGTTAAAAGGTTTTAAAATATTTAATAATAAATAATTAAAACCACAATACAATACTTTCTACTACACAGTCAGTGCTAGTCAAAAGTTCAGAGATCACAAAGAAATACTTAAAATAAATCAGTAGTACAGTTCTGACATCACAGAAAAACATTTAAGTCTAATATTTCTAGCTTCTAGCTCTCTACAAGAAAACACACTTCTAAAATAACTTACTTACATAGAGCAACAGGCAGTGCTGTGAGTTGGATAGTCAGACAAAAATGCTCAATAATATCTGGTTCTCACTGATTAAATTGAAACTGCAGTCCTGTTAAACATTAAATCATCTTTTCCACTTTCTTGGTGTTCCCAGGCTGACAGAAACTGCATTTGCATTCTTTTACACTTAGAGCAATAAAGGACATTCCACATGTAAATTCTGGTCATTAACTTTAGCCTTAAAACAATAGGCAAGAAGCCTTCATCTAGCTGGACTGGAGCCGACTTGTAAAACATCAAAGGCAGTGATGAAATAATTTTAATTTCAAAGGGCCAACAAGAAATGCTTGATTTAGCTTTCTTTACAGCAGATGGCAATGTTGCTGCATTGTTTTAAGTTCAACATTCATATTTACAAATGATAGAATTATCTGCACAATTCTGTCTGGCTAGGCTGGCAGCCTTAACCCATCTCTACCAGTCTTCACATAAGCATGGGCCTGGGAGATGAACCATTTGCAGGTTACCTTTGTACATTAGAGACATAGGTGCTAAACCAGGGATGAATTTTCGGTTTCCCATCCAATTGTCCAACTTGAACTTGAATTGGGTTAGGGAGGAACTCTCTTTCACATGGAATTGGGTTAGGGAGGAACTCTGCTTCACATGGATAGGGAGCCTGTTCCATATATGGGTTAGTCTCTGGGATACATACCTATCTTTCCAGCAGGTCCTATTTATATCACAAGGTTTAAGTCTTTAAAATGGGTATTTTTTGTACTGTTTGTTTTGTGGATATGCATTAGGTCCAACAGAGTGGGGTCTCACAATACCCTGTATGCCAGGCATAGTTTTCCTCCCAAAAGCCTATAGGAGACAGAATACAGGGATAGGGCCTTGAGGTGGTCTGCATAGGACATATTACTTATGCCCTGCATTATTTTAGTGAGGAACCTCTGTGGACATTCCAGTTGTTGGATATGCCTAGTTAAGAACATACCAAAGGAGGTATTGTACTCAATGATATGTCTGATGAATGCCAAATACAGTGGAACAATGAATTCCCTGGACTTAGATGCCATACCTTTGTTTATAAGTTGCACAACATAGAATGATTTCCTCACCACTGTAGACACATGACTATCAAAGACTAGATTACTATCTATGTGTGTCCCAAAATCCCTGACTACTGGGTCAGCTCTAAGGGGTGTGTTGTCAATATGATAGTTACCAGGGATGGATGACTTCCCAAAGGATACTAGTATGCATTTCTTGGCATTTAGTTTTAGTCAGTGACTCTGACACTATTTGTTTGTCTGTATCAGCCCTTCCGTGAGAACATTTGTGTCAGTGTGAGATTCAATGACACCTCCTAATTTGCAATCATCTGCAAATTTAGTCAGCCAGAGACCGCTGACATTGGCCTTGACATCTGAGAAGTAAATGCCCAAAAGGAGTAGTCCAAGGACTGATCCCTGAGGGACACCACTTGTGAATGGCCTCTTTGTAGAGGTGGACTCCCCAATTCTAACTTCCTGGGTCCTGTTTCTGAGCTAGTTAGCTAACCATTGAGTGGCATATGGGTTTGTAGCTAACCTCTTGAGTTTGTGGGATATTGTGTTAAATGCCTTGACCAGGTCAAGGTAAGCAGTGTGAATAATTTTGCCTTCATCCATTGCTTTGGTGACCTTCTTAAAGAAATTCACCAGGTTGAGTAGGCATGATCTGCCTTTGATAAAACCATAATAGATTGGGTCCAGTGTCTGGAGGTTTACTATATCTGTATTGATCATTTCCATGATAATTCTTCCCATGGCTTTACTTATAAGACTAGTGAGACTTATGGGTCTGTAGTTTCCAGGGTGTGTAGATGGCCCACCTTTGTGCAGAGGAATGACTGTTGCCTTTCTCCATTCATGAAGCATAAAGCCTGTTTGGAAACTATAGTTAAATAGTAATTCCAGAGGCCCTGATTGGTCATGTTTCATGCTATTTAGAAGGCATCCCGGGATATTGTCTAGGCCCATTGATGCAGTGTTCTTGGTCTTACAGAGAGCATTAAGTACCTGTTCCCTACTGATAGTAGGGGGAGTTATATTTGATGATATTTCCTGAGGGAAGGTTGAGGGGGAGAGAGGAGTAATGCTGGAGCTGAATTTATTAGCCATGTGGTTTGCTATGTCTTCTGGCTCAGTATAGGTGACTCCATTTACAATGAGCTCTGCACACAATTGTGTATTGCCTTTGAGGTTGTGGACATAGCTAAATAATGCTTTGTAGTTTTCCCTGACCTGGATTGCCAAACTTACCTCACCTTTGGCTTTGGTAGACTATATTTGTCCTCTGAGTTGTTTGTTTAGTTTGATGAGAGTGCTTTTATCCTTCTGGGTGCTGCACCTCCTAATTTTTGCCATGATTTTCTTCCTTCTGTTCTACAGTCTACAGATTCTGTGATTCCACCAGGGTGGCTTGTTTTATGAGTTAGTTCTGTACTTTTTCCTGGTGGGTACAGCTGCCTTTATGCAGTGATTAACATGCTTGTACAGGGTTTCTGTGAAGAGTTCTGCATAGGCAGAAGTGTTCTCAGGGTTTATAGGGGCTTGAAATTTTGCCATGTTCTCACTTAATAGCAGGAGGCTAGCTTTAGAATACTTCCTGACTATTCCTGGTTTAGCTGTGGGTACATGTTTTATTTTTACTTCAAAAGAGACCATTTTGTGGTCTGACCTTACCAGGGAAGGCATTACAGTAAAGGGTGTGCGGCAGTCTCTCATATTAGTGAGGACCAGATCCAGTATGGTTGCATCCTGTTTGGTTTATTGACTATCTGGTCCAGGGAATTTGTGTTTACAAAATCCAGGAATCTATGTGCATGTACATTTGATATGTTATATGATTCCCAGTTAATAGTGCAGTAATTAAAGTCACCGATGAGTATAGTATTGGGTTGGATGGTTAGTGTTTCTAATAAGTTTAAATACATGGTATGGGATTCCTGGGTCACAGAGAGGGATCTATAGCTTGCAAGGAAGTGTCATTGGATTTTACCTACGGTGATTTGAACATGGAGCAGCTCAAGTGCATTGTCCTGTTTGACAACCTTGAATTATATTTATTTTTGATGTAAAGAGAGACTCCTCCACCATTAGTCCCTGCCTGTGAAATAGCTGGTCTAAATGTGTGGAAGGCATTATAACCCTGCACTGTTGGTGTGCTTTCCAGGCTTTAAACCACATCTCAGAGACTGCACAGGCATCAGCATTCTCTAGGGTAAAGAGAGCTTCCAGGGAGTGGATTTTTTTGTATAGGCTCCTAGGATTAAGCAGTAATACCTTTAGATTTTCTTGGTTTTGGTTTGCTATGTCATAAGCACTTTCAGTTTGGCATTGCCTAAAAAAGGCACTGTGGGAGAAGACAATGTTTTACTTAATATTCAAAAGCCTAGAGGGGAGAGGTGCAGACCATTCCTGGCAAAGCAGCATGGTCTGTTGACCATCTCCTTCCATGCTGACAAATATTGCACCCCCTTAGAATGCCACCAGAAACTAAGCCAATTGTTAAAGCCAGTCATCTTCTGTTCGTATTGTTATTGATATTTATTTTGCAATTAGCCAATCAAAAATGTGAAAAAAAATAACTTCAGACACACTTTGTCTGAACAGTGGTACAGTTATAAAAGGATTTTTCAGGGCCTAATATATAACATTATGGTTAGGGGCAATGGCACTAGGCCTCCATTCACCACCTTACTCATGAATACTAACCCTAACCCTAACAATGCCTTACCCATAATATCAATCCTATACATCAGGTCAAGGTGTTCTGTCAGTTGCCACCATCAATCTTGATTCAGTGCCCATCTCCTATCTTCTTTGACAGTCATGCCTGACTGGGCCCCCTTCACCACCTTTCTCATGAATACTAACCCTAATCCTAACAATGCCCTACCCATAATACCAAACCTACACATCAGGCTGGGAGGTTCTGTCAGTTGCTGCCATCTATCTTGATTCAGTGCCAATCTCCTATTTTCTTTGACAGTCATGCCTGACTGTCTCAGGTCTTCGCTCACCCAGTACATCCATCTCTTTGCTGGATGCCCTCATTTCCTCATGCCTTCTTCCTGTCTGTCCCTTCCAGTCTTCTTCACTAGACTGTCTTCTGCTTTTTGGCACATACCTAAATAACCGCAATCTGTTCTCTTTGACCTTTTCAGTAATTGGTGCTACTTTGGTCTCTGCACTGATGTTCTCATTTCTTTGTCTGTACCACTGTGTGCATCCTACAACCCAACTCAGGCACTCTATCTCCTTCTTCAACTGCTCTGCCTATACTGCCCACATTTCTGTACAATGCTTTAGTATAGGTCACATCACTGTGTTGTACACCTTACTTTTCAGCTTCTTTAGCATTCTTCTGTCTTACACTATTCCTGATACTAATTGCCAGGTGGCTACAGCCCCTCTGATATTAACTTTGACATCCTCATTCGGACTTCCCTTCCCCTCGACCACTTCTCTGAGATACTTGAAGCTGTTAAGGTTTTCCACTATTTTCCCTTTCTATCTAATTTCTCAGCTTATTCTGATTTCCCCCATTTGCTGCCATTACAGCTGCCTTATCTGTACTCCGTTTCCTCCTATGCACTTTAAGCTTTGCATTCCATTCCCGTGTCCTTTGCTGAAATTCTTGACCAAGAGTCTGCCTGCAATACCACATCATCTGTATACAAAAACTTTGTTGATCTGTCTCCTCCAACCTGTTTGCTGATGTAGTCCATCACCAGTATGAACAGCAGTGGGCTCCAAGATGAATCCTGATGCACATCCACTTCCAATGAGAACTCCTCTTTGAGTCCGATCACTGTTCATACTTGAGTCATTAGGTCCTTGTACATAGCCTGCCCTAATTCTATCAATATTTATGGGACTCGGAACCACTGCAGGACTATCCAAATCAGCTTTTTTTTGGAACATGTCATATGATTTTTCCAAATCTAGGAATTTCCAGATGGACTCTTTCCACATCTCTAGCTTCTTCTCAGCTGTCTCTCTCACTCCAAATATCAGGTCAGGTGTGCTGCATCTTTATATAATTTATTTATTTATTTTATTTTTATTTTATTTTATTTTTACATTTGTTAAATGGGAAAGTCCGACTGGACGCAGGTACTTTTTCAATGGAGACCCAGGGAGAAAAGCTCCACATACAGTACAATGCAAGTTAGGATTTCATTTACATCTACGAATATATTGCAGCATCCAATAGTCATATATTAACATCTTGTTATCAGTACTATATACAAGTATATTATAGGCTCATTTCAGCATGTAGTAGGCAGAGTTTTATATTTATGGTAGTAGGTTTATATGCAGCACATTGACAGATTGAGAGTAGTACAGTATTTGGGAAAAACAGTACAAAAGTTTTTGTAGCAGTGGTGGTAGTACGGTTTATATGCAGTACTTTGTCAGATTAGAAGTAGTAAGGTATCTGAGAGAAAAGGAACAAGATGTTTTACTAGGAGTTTATTCAGAAAAGTCTGTATGCTTGGGGTATAACAGGTCTTACCTGCTTAACTAGAGGAAGTAATTGGTGATTATTAGTAGATGAATTCATGCATTCCTGCAACAGTCCTGCAACAGCAATAAATCTCAGTTGCTCATAGGTTCAAAGGTAGGTACTATGCTATTGGCCCAAGGGCCTAAGTAAGCCTAGCCAACAAGGTTCCCTGGCTTACGCCACCCAAGAAAGTTATTTTCCTGTGCCACTGTCAAGCAGAGCCACAGAAGTTATCCCCTGGGTGTATTTCCTATTTCCCATCCACTCATCAAGATTTTTTTGAAGAATGCTAATGAGGAACTTTGCTTGACATAGATGGGTAGCTTGTTCCAGACTATGGGAAGTCTCTGGGACAAAAATCTATCCCTCCAGCATGTCCTGTTTATTGTGGTGACAAGGTTTAGGTCCCTAGAGCATGTAGCTCGGAGGGATTAGGATTTCTTTAGGTGTAGCATGTCCAGCAGCTCTGGGTTTAACATAGCTTTATATGTTAGGCAGAGATCACCTCGAAGTAGGTGATATGCTATGGAGTAAAGCTGGAGTTTTCTGAGATGGTCAGTGTAGGGCATCTGTTTGAGGCCAGTAATCCTCTTTGTGAGGTACTTCTGTGGCCTTTCCAACTGCTTCAGATGTCTTGTAAGGTACATTCCAAAAGGGGTGTTGTACTCTATAAAGGGTCTAATGAGTGTCGAGTACAGGGGAACAATGTCCTCTTTTTTCCTGGATGAGAACCCTTTTGTGATGAGGTGTGCCACATAGAAGGACTTCCTGGCTACTGTGGTGATGTGATTATCAAAGGAGAGACTACTGTCCACCTAGGTCCCAAGGTCTCTTATCACACATTCGGTGTTAAGTAGACTGTTGCCTATGTGGTAGTTCATGGGTGCAGAGTTTTTACCAAAGGGGATAACACTGCACTTTTTGGCAATGAGCTTGAGGCCATGGCTCTGACACCAGGCATCTGTCTGAGTGAGGCCCTTCTGTAGGATGTCTACATCATTTGGGGACTCGACTATGGCTCCTAGTTTGAAGTCATCTGTGACCTTTGTTAGCCAGAGCCCTTCTGTGTTAGCCTGTACTTCAGAGAAGTAGATACCGAACAGGAGAGGTCCCAGGACTGAACCCTGTGGTACTCCACTTGTCACTGGTTTGAAGTCAAATTTGGAGTCTGCAACTTTTACAGTGTGGGTTCTATCAGTGAGCCAGTTGGCAACCCATCTTGTGATGTAGGGATTTATACCTAGTTTAGTGAGCTTAGCTATAATTCCAGAATGGGGGATGGTGTTGAAAGCCTTGGTGAGGTCAAGCTAGGTTGTATGAACCACCTTACCCTCATCTACGGCTTTGGTTACTGCCTCAAAGAAGTCGATCAGGTTCAGGAGGTATGATCTGCCTTTCACAAACCCAAAATGGGTGGGGTCCAGAGTTTGGCGGTTACCAATTTCTTTGTTTATGAGTTCTATGATGATATGTTCCATGGCCTTGCAGACCAGGCTCGTCAGGCTAATAGGGCAATAGTTCCCAGGATCAGTGGTGGCTCCCCCTTTGTGGAGTGGGATAACTGTTGCTGTGCACCATTCAGTGGGCACAAAGCCTGATGTGAGGCTAAGATTGAACATGGTGCTTAGGTGGGGAGCCAGTTCATTCTGATGTTCGTGTAAAATGCAGCCTGGGATGTTGTCTGGTCCCATGGATGCTGTTTTTGGCTTTAGAGAGTGCAGCTTTTACCTACGTAGTTGTGATTATAGGAACTCTGCATTCTTCCTGTATAGATAAGGGCCATTTAGGGGGTGAGAGGGGGGGTAAAGTTAGAATGGAGCCTATCTGCCAGGATGTTGGCAGTTATCAGTTGGTTCTGTAATTTTCATGCCATTGTACTGTAACTCAGAGCAGATCTGGGTGTTGCCATTGAGATTCTTGACATAACTATAGAATGCTTTGTGGTTGTCCTTAGAATCAGAATCTGAACCAACTATTAACAACATGACACAGCACCTGTGTCAGTTTATTATCCGGACGTTATGTTGAAAGGGCTTAACGCTGCTGCTGCTGCTTTTAGTATCCGGACGTTATGTGGAAAGGGCTTAATGCTGCTGCTTTCGGAATTAGCCTAGGTAAGAGAGGCAGAATCTTAACTGCAAATGCTGCTTGCTTGCAAAGGAGTTTGTTCAGGATGTATGTGGAATGGGCTTAATGCTGCTGCTGCCGGAATGAGCCTAGGTAACAGAGGCAGAAACTTAACTGCTTGCAAATGTGCGGGAAGGGCTTGCTGCTTTCATTCAAGGTAATGGAAATTGCAAAGGTGTGTGTGTGTGTGTGTGTGTGTGTGTGTGTGTGTGTGTGTGTGTGTGTGTGTGTGTGTATGAGAAAATGCCTCCTTTATAATACACCTGGTGGCTAGAGGTACTCAGTCTCAAACCCTGTACTCTGGGTGTAGGGTAAAAAGAGCCTAATGTCCCTAGCAACCACCACTTGTGAATTTTTTTGTTCTGTTCCTCATAAACTCTGTGGTTTCAGGCTGTTTATGACAAATCACTGAAGGTTGAATTTATTGAATATGACAGGCATTTGTATTTCAAACTTCATATTCTTCAGAAAATAAATGGTAACAAAAACCTTCTATTCTAGCAATTTTCTAAGTTTATAAGATCAGTATTTTACATTTGTACCTAATTTGGGTCTGTATTTCCCCATTGTTGGCTTTGTCCAGGTTTTTGGTGCTATGCACTATGGTGAGAACTATCTTTTGGGAAACAAGCTGCTGATTTAGCATAGTGGTATGTTGTTCTGACAGTAGTGCACAGAGTCCTGTGTTCAAAACTTGACAATGAAATGCATGGTGGTAACACATTTTATTCTAGCAACTTTACAAAATTATACAAGCAATGTTTAAAATGTGACTGTGGTTTTTGGCTTTTTGTCCCTCCCCTCCAAAAAAAAAAAACTTAAATTGAAAATAAGTGTAAGAAGCTGTGCAATATATCTATGCCTTACACTACTGTCATTCTATTTGTATATGTATATTGTGTGTGTGTGTGTGTGTGTGTGTGTATGTGTGTGTGTGTGTGTGTGTGTGTGTGTGTGTGTGTGTGTGTGTGTGTGTGTGTGGAAGTAGACTTTTTATGATGGAAATGTTCTGAATTGGGCAGCTTTGTCATTACTGTTTCATGCAGTTCATTTCATTGCCTACTGAAAAAGTGTTCAAACAATAAATTTAAAATGTGCTGTCTAACAAGTTTGCTGTATTATACAAGGAATATAATTTACTAAAGTCAGGAAGGTGTATCAAAGAACACATGTAAGTTTCTTGTTTTGTGTGCAAGGGGCCAATGATTTGAAAACAACCCAAAGGTAATCTTTATCCACCACTGGCCAGATGCATTTTCTTTGGATGTGGTGCAGGTTTCAATGCTGTTTCAATGAATGTGAGTTTCAAGGGCAGAGAAGGTTTAATGCCAAGTCTATTTTCATTGTGAGACAGTATTGCCTTGTTTAACAGATGTCTGTTGGTGTTTGTGCATTGTGCTGTAAAGTGTAAAAATAAAATCCAAATAATCATTGTAGAAGTAAAGCAGTATGCAGACATTAGTGTTTATGGTAAATGGGGCAAAATAGCCAGGTAATGGGACATTGGAATGGCTGCAGGGGGATTCTGGTGCCATATTTTGGTTGTCTGTTCTTCAGTTTGCACGAAAGTTGGTATCTCACAACTCCATGGGATTGGGCGGGATTACATAATTATGTATGCACATTTTATGTTAAACAGCATACAGATTTGTACCTATTTTTCATGGGACTTGTCCAGAGTTTTGATGTTTCAAGGTTGAGAGATATGATGGGCATCCTGAGACAATGTTGCAATTGTATCATGTTCATGTACAACTTTTTAATCCTTAAAGAAACCAGCACAGTCTGCAAGAGATGTACATACACAACTTTCTTGGAGTCAAAAATCTTGCTTACAAACAAGATTGTTAAGAACATGTACATTACATTCAGCACACATAGTGTCCACCACACATGCAGTCTATCTTACTGAAAATGAATCCCCCCAACCTGAAAGACCTCCTAAGCCTACAAATGACAACATCTATTCTCAACAATCTCTAAAGCACACATCAAAGCATAGCAAACAGCACACAAAAGCCTATGCTCAGTGACAAGTATACAATCCACCCATGACTCTTGTCATAATGGACTCCATTGTCAACACAAAGATGCATCACTCACCGGACTGGCTAAGGACAAGATTATGGTCAGTTGCTTATCTGGAGGCAGGATCCAACAATTTACACATGCACTCAAGTCTTTGCACCACAAGTACCAGTATGCTCCATCATAGCCTATGTGGGCTTAAATGACCTGAGACATACTTCTCTGCACTATATGAAGAGAGACATTGTGGACATCTCTGAACACGTGTCTCAGGCCAGTATATACCTTGCATTGAGCAGCATTCTACCTTGACCAAGGATGAGGCCACAGTCATCATCATTATCATCATCATCATCATCATCATCATCCCCCCTTTTCCCATTTTCTACATGGAGCTGAGGTGTCCTGTCAACTGCTGCCATCTTTCTCTGTCTATTCAATGCCACTCTCCTGCCTTCTTTAGCACTCATGCCTGACTGTCGCAGGTCTCCTCTCACACAATCCATCCACCTCTTTGCTGGATGCCCTCATTTCTTCTTACCTACTGCCTGCCTGTCCCTCCCAAATCTTCTTTACCAGATTGTCTTCTGCTTTACTGCACATCTGCCTGAACCACCATAATCTGTTCTCTTTGACCAGTTCTGCAATTGGAGTTACTTTGGCTTCTGCTCTTATGTCCTCATTTCTTCATCTGTCCCACAGTGTGCATCATACCACATGTGTCAAGCACTTCATCTTCATCACCTTTATGTTTCTCACTTGCTCTGCCTTTACTTCCCACATTTCTGTACCATACAGTAGTACTGGTCACACCACTGTTCTGTGCACCTTACTTTTCAGCTTTTTGTCATTCGTCTGTCATACACTACCCCAGACACTCTGTGTCAGTTGGCTGCAACTCCTCTGCATTTAGCTTTGACCTCCTCATTCAAACTATCCTTCTCCTCAATGACCCCTCCCAGATACTTGAAGCTGTTAACCTATTCCACTATTTCCCTTTCATCTCAATTTTCAGCTTCTTCACACTTTAACAATTGGCTAAATTTCTGGTGTCAGTCCAGGAAGATTTCATATCTATCAGCCCAGCAGTACATGGTGAATAGACCATGTTGTTTGCCAAAGATAGCCTACACCTGTTCCCTGTTGACTTCCAGATTTTGGATAAAACTTTATCCAACCCCCTTAGATCCTTTTTTAGGCAATGCCAAAGTGACAAACCTACTGACACAGCAAATAAACCCCAAAGGAACCTAATAGCATTACGGTTCAATGCTAGGAGTCTTAACAAGAAAGTCTTCACACTACAAGCTGTCCTCAGTCTGGAGAATATAGACATCTATGCCATTACTGAGACAAGGTTTACAGCTGCAGAAAGTGCTCCAAGTGTGTAAGGTTACAGTGCTTTCAACATATTTAGACCATCAGCTGCAAAGGCCGGGACTAAAGGTCAAGGTGTATTGATCTAAATTAGCAACAAGTTTATCTCAAGGCTGGATAAACAGAATGATACTCTGGAGTTCTTCCATATGCCAGTCACACTAGATAGAGTCTATTACCATATCTTAGCAAGCTATAGGTCATCATCTATGTCACAAGAATCCAACAACTCTTATCTAGACCTACTGGAGGCACTCTCCATCCAACCAAACACTCTCTTCATGGGAAACTAATTAACTAGCTATAGAATGGGAATCACACAGTGCCTCCAGTTTGTAGGCAGAATGTTTCCTGGACTTATTAATATAAATGCCCTTAATGTGTTACATACTGAACCCAGGCTTCATCACTGAGCACCCCCCACCTCAGTGTCACATTCTTACTGATGAGGTCATATAAAGAAAAGAGTTACATATTGGACCCAGGCCTCACCAATATGAGAGAGCATTGCACCCCCCCCCCCCCAACACACACACACACACCTCAGTGTCATATCCTCGCCGATGAGGCCAGATTAAGACAATGTCTCGTTTGAAATAAAAATCAGCTTGGAAAGCCAAGCAAAATCTGTTAGAGTGAGGAACTATTCTAAAGCAAACTACATCCTATTTAGCAACAGTTTGTCAAAATTCAATGTCCCACCTAACCCTGAGTTCATAACAGTCTGTGCAGAATTGTTCACAAAAACACTGTACAAACAAATACATGGCAAGCATAGAGACTTCTGTACCTACCAGAAGCAAGCCCAAAACAAACCCCAAAAACAAATTACACTCATGAACTCCTTATCTTAAAAAGTCATAGCCAAAATCAGAAAAAGCAACTCTCGCAATGACAGGAGTTAATTAATTATACTAATCAGGAAACTAAGAGGACTAATTAAATCCAGTAAGGCCAACTATGAGGTCATGATAGTCTCTCAGGCTAAAGAAAACCATTAGGTCTTCAACAGATATGCCCCAAACTGACAGTAAATGGTACTACCTTCACTGAGTGGAGTGACATAGCAACCCTGCTGGCTGACAAATTCAGTTCAAACTTCATGCCTACTCAACCTGTTAAACTTATTTGATGTAATTAAGGCAATGGATGAATGGAAATGGTGCATACAGCCTACCTAGATATGGCTAAGATGTTCGATACAATACCCCACTAAGGTATTGTGGACAAACTCACTGAACTAGGCATAAATCTGTACATAACATGCTATATTGTCAAATAAGACCCAACAATTCAGGACTGGTAAGACCACCAGCAAGAGGCAGATCACCAGTGGAGTTCTACAGCGCGCCTTGCTGGGTCCACTCCTGTTTGGCAGCTATTTCTTGGAGGCCAAGGCTAATGTCAGGGGCTCTGACTCAACAAGTTTGCAGATGGCTGCAAATTGGGAGCTATCATAACCCCTCCATGACACCAACATCCGGCACAAAGGGTCAATGCAAATAGATGACTTGTGCCAAAGCCACATATTAAAACTCAATGTAAAGAAGTACAATATAGTGCCTTTTGGGAAAATGTCCACCCAGGCAAATTACTCCATTGATAAGACACCACTAAGAGCTGACATGGTAGTTAGAGATCTGGGAACATATGTAGACAGCAATCTAGTCTTGGACCAACACATAGCCAAGGTCGTAAGAAAATCATTGTGTGTCACCCAACTTATAAGCAAGAATATGGCATCCAGGTCCAAGGAAGCTATAGTACCACTCTGCTCAGCCCTTATCAGACCTATCATTGAGTACAATGCCCTCTTCAGCATGAACCATGCATATGCAACAGATGGAATACCTACAGATGTTCTGCACCAAGAGTATCCAGGATAATAACACATCATACTATACAGATCACCTTAGAGCCTGTTCTCTATACTCAATCTCCCACAGGTTGTTGGAAGGCAATCTGCACTTAGCATGTAAGGCAGCCTTAGATTCAGCCCTGATGGAGCTTTACACATCCAGAAAATTAAGAAAACCAGAAACACTAGATGCAAGGATTTAAACATTGGTTGTGACATAAATAGAACATGCTGGCAAGACATATCTCAAAGGATCTGAAACCACATGAAGCAGTGTCCATCTCTAACCCTATTCCATGTAATTGTGACCATTGGATGGGGAATCATAAATTCATTGCCAGGATGGGCCCTGTGTCTCTTAAGAACATAGGCTGACAGTAAACATTCACTAACAAACACTGAATGGAAATCATAAATTCACCACCAGGCTGGTCCCCATGTTCCCTGTAGACAAGAGGCCAACAGTAAACATTCCTTAACTAACATGACCCACCTCACATTACTTATTAGTAACTCTCTAACATTCCCTTCAAATTTAGATGCACGTGTTACAAGGGGATGTAACTGGGTTGGGTAAAAGCCCTAGATGGGCTAGTCTATAGTTATGAACCTATGAACACATGGTGTATGAAAAGAAAAGGGGAATCCTAATGGCATATGCATACCACTGGTTCAACCTCACTTGGAATATGATTCTGTCTTTTACGTTGCTTAAATATAATGAAGTTAGAAATAGTTCAGTGAAAGTCATCAAATAAATTTAAAGCAGAAACCAAAACTCTTTTATCTGTGGTGGCTGATGGTTCTCAATTTATATCTTCTGAAAGACTGAAAAGATAGGATAAAGTATGAAAACACTAAAAATTTCTAAAGGAAATTGTCATTTTTCATTAAAAGGTGATGTTTTAGGAATCCATAGGCAAACAAGGATTCTAACACTCTGTCCTTTCTTTATTAGGTGGAAGTCTACCTGAGTTGTATACTGGCCACTCATATATGTGATCGTGTGACTGCCTCTCTAGCTGAACCATGTGGGGATGGACATTTCTATACACTCGTTTAGATGATCATAGATGTCAGAGCCATATAAAGTGGCCTTAATAAATGAGTTAATAGAGGAGGGTGTTTTAAATGTGTTTTTCCTGCCTTCAGACAGGTAAATTGTGTGCTTTGGCATAATATTGGAATATTGTAGAGTGATAGGGCAGTGTGGTGTTAGTTTTGAGGGCGAAGATGAGCGGCGGTCAGATTAAAGGAGGGAATGGCAGTGATAATGGAAAACACTAGACTGCATCAGTGCTTTTGCAAAACTCTTAGAACATTACAGCAGTTGCAAAACATCTAGGAGCTGCTGGATATTATTCCATCTACAGCTCTCAACTTCTTTGTTTTAGAAACAGGGCCAAAACTTCAGATAATGGGTAGAAAACCCATTACTAATTTATTTATGTATTTATCTATTGCTTTTGTTTACCAGGAAAGTCTGACTGTTTTATAAACTGTTAAGCTAAGGATTCTACCAGTGTGGTTTGTTTTTGGTATTAGATCTGGGCTTACTTAAGTATGACAGCCTTAGTGCAACCAGTTACATATTTGTAAAGGATCTCTCTGAATAATTCTGTATAGGTAGCTGTGGTCTTGGAATTTAATGGAGTAGCACATTTTGACAAACTATCACTTAATAGGATGTAGTTTTCCTTAGAAAACCTCCTAACCGTTACAGGTTAAGTTGGGTTGTCTGTGTTTATTTTTATTTCAAAGGAAACAACTTTATGGTCTACCCTCACAAATGAGAACATAGCACAAGGGTGGGCACAATGCTCCCCATGTTGGTGAGTACTAGGGCCAGCATGTCTGATTCTCTGGTTGGAGTGCACACTGTCTGATCCAGGGTGTTTGTGTTGATAAGACCCAGGAAACATTCTATCTTTGAGTTAGAGGCAGTGTACATTTCCCAGTCTATAGAGGGGTAGTCAAGCATCTCCCATGAATAGAGTATTCAGTTGGATGGTGAGCACCTGTAGTAGGTCTAGGCCGAGCTGTGAACTTTGTGGGTCATAGAGGGTGATCCATAGGAGGCCAGGACATGGTTAGGAAACTTTTCTATGCAGACTTGGACCTGGATGAACTCCAGGGCATCATCCTGCTTAACCAAGCTTAAGGTGTATTTGTTGCTGCTGTTGTCCTAGGTAACAACACAGATGTCTGCATTCTCCAGGGTTAGTAGAGCTTGTAGAGTGTGGAGTTATTTGTTTAGACTCCTAGCACTGAGCAATAACACCTTAAGGTTGCTTTGATTTTTTTTTGTTTGCTACGTTGGTAGTTTTATCATTTTGACATTGCCCAAAAAAGGCTCTAAGGGGGGGGGGGTGGATAAAGTTTTAACTAATACCCAAAACCCCAGGGTGGACAGGTACAGCCAGTCCTTAACAAAGCAACATAGTCTGTTAACTCTGTCCTCCTATACTTATAGATATTGGATCCCCTGGAGTGAGACCAGAAACTAAACCAATTATTAAAATGAAGTATTTTTCTTTTCATACTGTGGTATATGTACCTGTCTGTGACACAGATTCACAGACATACATAATATCAATTTTCATATAGTCTAGTGAGGTATGTCTCAGGTTATTTGCACATTTATGGATTGTGATAAAATCATATAGGTATCTGTGGTGCAGTGACAGTGTGTGTGTGTGTGTGTGTGTGTGTGTGTGTGTGTGTGTGTGTGTGTGTGTGTGTGTGTGTGTGTGTGCGTGTGCATGTGTGTGCATGTGCATGTGCATGTGTGTGTGTGTGTGTGTGTGTGTGTGTGTGTGTGTGTGTGTGTGTGTGTGTGTGTGTGTGTGTGTGTGTGTTCCCCGTGCCTTTGATCTCTGTCTTGAGTGCTGTATACATGCTAGGCTGACTGACAACTGCCATTCATTACATTAATCCTTATCTAACAGATGACTCAGAGAAGCTCGTTCTTAGTAACAGATTCTGAATCATTCAAACTGACATGACCATATCTTTAACGTACTGATTCCTGTCAAAATCAGTCAGTGGCATGGAATGTGTTTCCAATTTGATCTAAAAAGCCCAAGAGGAGAGTCGTATTTACTCTTTTTTCCTTCCCACAGCTGACCATCAGCTGCCAACAGCTCATTTACCAGGTGTATTGTACTGCCCTTAGACTCTCCTTAGCTTAACTTGACCCATGAGTGGGGAGGGTGAAAGACTGCGGATGCTGGTGCAGCATCATACTGCTTCCAGGGAGTGTGCCCTAATTGCTGCCACCCAGCGGCAGCCTTACCAGCACTGCAATTGCAGCCTTCAGCAGATGCATGCATACTTCCCTGCATGTACATCTACTAGGCTAATTGGCAACTCCTTATGCAGTATAGAGTTCACAGGCTCATAATGCTGATTTATTGTAGCAGGCTTAGGCTGCCTGTCTCCTTCCCCAGATGGGTGAGCCAGCATTGACTGCTCACCCTCATCCATCCCCTGTACCATTAAGTGAACATGGGTTGTCTGGGTAGAGTATAAGCTTTATCCCTCTGTAGCAGGGGGCCCTCACAGTATTTACTGATCTTGAACAGTCAGAACAAAAGCAACAGACAACTTTAGTGTAACTCCAGTGGCCTAATGGATAAAGCACTGGCCCCCCTAAGTCAGGGATTGTGGGTTCGAACCCCATCATGGGTGATATAATCTTGTGGGAGGTTGGCATAATGGTTAAGGTGTTTACCTTCCAGATACAAGATGCAGGGTTTGGTTCTCACATGGAGCAATTAGCTTGGCATAAAACTGCCCACAAGGGCAGTTAGCCTAGTATTGACTTATGAACCTTAAATACTGCAGTAGGAAAATATCATCAGTCCCACCTGGGTTTCAGTAGTCCATTACAGAGGGTGACCCAAAAAAGGAAGCTGCAGTCAGTTAGCAGAAGGAAGAGCATATAGCTTTTAGTACTAAGGAAAGAAGCCAACAGTATGAAACAACACTCAGGAGCCAATACAAGAAAAGCAGCAAAGCTTAGAATCACTATGAAATCAGAGAGCATCCTGTCTGCTAGAAACACCAATTTGATACAAGCAGAGGACTTTATACTAATAGGAGAGGGGCAGTATAACAAACTAGATTTAATTAGATTAGGTAACAGGCAGATAAGCAGACTAACAGAACGTTTGCAGAGAGTGTGGCAGAAGAGTCATTGTTTATTGAGAAAGCTGAGAACTGATGGATGAAATCATCAAGTAAAGGAGAGTAGTATTGCTGGAACTGAATTCATCCTCAAATCTTAGTGAGTACCTTCACATGGGACACCCAGATTTCACAAAATCTCACCAAGAGAATACTGAAATACAGAGTGTATTTTATATAATGGAAACCAGTGAGATAAAAAATAATGACAGCTGGGTGCACAGGCCCCAGGATAAAAACATGCCCAATCATGGTGTACCCAGTGGTGTCAGGCCTGGAACAAATGGCAGTGCAGAATCCTAAGGACATGGAAACATTCCTACGACAGGAATGTTGTAATGTTACTATTAAGCGAGAAGATAAGAATTTCCAGAGACAGGATATTTAGAATGATTAAGGGAGAAATTAGAGTAAAGAAGAATATTTCCACAAGAGAAACTGTCTAAAGATTCAAACAGAGATCTGAATTCATTAATACAATACATTTATGAAAAACATTATACAGACAAAGGAGCTTTGAGTCATCTGAAAAAAAGTGACAACTGAAGTGCAAAAATATAAACAATAAAACACAAAATTTTTGAAAGGTATAAAAATGAAACGTACATAGGAATGAAAAAGAGATATGGTATAGTGCAATATTTATGCAAAGAAGAAAGCCAGACTAATTAATACAAAAAAATAGCTCCAAAGATATTTGAAGAGAAATACAGGCAAAGGTACCTGGATATGGAAAGGTTAGCAATACAAAAAAATAATAAGAATAAAACAAAGGAGGAATGTAGAAAAGAGGATTTGTAAGTTAGAAGTAAAACAAATAGAAATTGAAGCTGTGGATTATCTGTAAAGTGAAGGATTGAACACAGGCAGTGATGCAGTGTGAAGAATTACAGGGTCCCCAAATTAAGGTGCAAGAGGTAGAGCAAGAGGCATCTGAAGAAGATTTGCAACATAATGATGTTCTAGAACCCTCTATAGGGGATCTGTAGAAAAGTTAAAGTATCACAGCAAGAGAAAGAACAGGAAACATGGCGACTCTGGCACAGAGAATTTTGCATAGTGACGGTTCATTGGGTTCCTATAGGAAGGAGCAGCCGATTAAGCAGGATACCTCTGAAGAGGATATGTCACTGGAATTTTCTGAAATTTTCTTTAGATTACTTACAGGAAAAAAGACAGCAAAGAAGATGCTTTCAATCCAGAAGAAAATTATTTAAATGAAGACCTGCTTGATTTAATAGAAATGGGTAGACATATTAATATAAATGAAAGAAAAATATTACAGAAACAGACCTAGATGTCTGGCAAAACAGATGAACAAAGTAATCTGGACAATTAAGAGAAAGCTATCTGATATGACAAAAAGAAATAAATGGAATGTGTTACCGTGCAGCTAAAATAAAAATGAATAAAACAAAATCACTAAATTGTAGAGTAACAAAAGAAAGGAAGGAAACAAAAAATATGACCATAGAAGTATCAAAAAAGGAAACAGTAAATCGATTCAGTCAAGAATTATCACTGTTAGAAGAATATAGAAAAGGGTGTAAATCATCAAAAGTACTTAAAAAGATAGATGTGATAAAAGCAACATGCAGTATCAAAACAGACCAAGATTTATCACATACTATTGGCAATAATAAACTAAAGATATCAGGCAGGAAAAATAACTAGAAATTATGCAGATAAATATAAAAGAAAAGTACAAAATAAGCAAAGAACAAATGAATCTAAAAGATTTTATAGGGAATTCTGAAACAAATCAAAAGGAATAGAAACACCACCAAAAATAAGAAATGGGCAGATTTGGGAGAAGTATCTATAAAGACCCTGTTGAACATAATGAATGTGCTGAATGCATAGAAAAATTAAAAGAAACTGTAAGGAATTTCAATGTAGAGGATAGGAAATGAGCTGAAGCAACAGCCAGCGAAATTGAAACAAAATTAAGAAAAGCTCATAAATGGAAAACCCCAGGCCCAGATGCAGTGTATATAACTTCTCGATAAAAACATTAACATCTTCATATAAATTTACTTATATGTGCATCCCGAACAGACACCAACCTGAAAAACAACAGGAACAATGACACTCCAGTATGTCATAGATAGATTATTAAAAAAAAAAAAAAACAAAATAAAAAAACTTTTTGCAGCATCCTACATTCATGGAGAAAGGAGTGTTTACAGATGTGCAAGATACACCCTACATTGATCAAGTACATTGTAGTGACCATGAAATAGTGGCAGATCACCTTGGAAGTGAGCCATGACAAAGGACAAATTATTATCCCAGGGATAAAAATTCAAAGGGGATGTTCCAGGGTGATTCTTTGTCACCACTGCTGTTTTTTTTTTCCTGTTCCTGACCTTTATGCTGTTTGCTTAACAGATTAGCATGAGGTTATAATTTGGCTACCAGACAACCTTGTTTAAACATTTCTCATCTACGTTTTGTGAATCGCTTAAAACATCAGATTAGGAACTGAAAGCACAACTACAGATGGTTAAAACTTACTCAAATAATACAAAAATGCTACGGCACCAAAAAATATCAACTTTGGACAGAAATGTGGTATAAAGGAACTTAGCATAAGGGAGTGTATACATATTTGGGGGTTCCTATGAGTACAATGAAAACACATTATGTCGAATGCGTTTTTGTCGACACATGTAGAGCGAACAGGCAAAACAGTGAAGCGGCTGTTCAGTGAATTCTTTCCCTGGGAAAGAAGTCACTTGACCGCTTTGTTGTTTTGCCGTGTTCTGAAGTGTAGTGTGGTCCGTTGTCCAGTATAGCTCCCGAGCTTGATTGTGCAACAGTTACTGACCTTAGGGTTAGGGTGCGGATTAAGGTAAGTGCATATGTATGAAAGTGTTTACTGTTTTATATTTTGTGTTAGATGTATGGTTGACGTACATGTGTATATGTTTTCGGCTGTTTACTTTTGTTTTGGGGGGGTAGAATTAGGGGTAAGGGAAGTGTGTATGTGTTTGGAGCTGCTTATGTAAATGTGCGAGAGTTACTGACCTTAGGGTTAGAGTGTGGATTAAGGTAAGTGCATATGGTTTAAAATGTTTACTGTTTTTTTTTTCATTAAATGTATGGTTGGGTTATGTGCACATGTGTATTTAGTTGTTTACTGTTTTTTGGGGGGGTATAATTAGGATTGGGTATGTGTGTATGTGTTTGGAAGTGTGTAATGCTTTTTTTTTGTGGGGGTTGGAACAGCGATTTCTTTCCTTAGGAAATAAATAGCTGTTTTGTGGATTCGACATTTTCAGCTTTCACTGAAAATGTGTCGATGTAACATCGTTCACTGTTTTTAGCGTTCGATGTTGCAATATAGACCCCATATTTGGGAATGGGTTAAGGGTTGGCATTAAAACATAAACAAAGCTTACTAAGGAATATTTCAGAAGAATGAAACTGATATTGAAAACTGACTTGGCATCTAGCAATAAAGTCTGAGCTATAAACCAATTTATTCTTCCTGTTGTAACTTACAGTTTTGGAATGATCTAAACAGTATATTATTGACTGGGTACATAAACATGAAAAAAGATTCATGGTTGTCAAAATGATATATAGAAAAATCATTGTGTACCAAGATTATATATATCCCTCTATGTAAAAGAGGTATGGGCCTCCTGAGAACTGATTAAAAGTAGAGATCTACAGTTGTTGTACTGCTTGCATATCTGTGACCTCATCAGATCCAAACACTGTGAAAGTTTTAAAATATGAGGAGAAGAATTCTAAGATGACATCTTTGCTAAGTTTAGCTAAAACATTTCAGTGAAAATTGATAATATAAATCAAACCAGTATGTGTCTTTCGGCTTTTCCCGGTTAGGGGTTGCCACAGCAGAACTCTTGTCCACTAATGATTGGCAGTTAATTTTTATGTGCCGAGTTGCCAGCCCTGATGCACAACCTTCAATGAAGGTATGCCCATTCACGCATGTCTCCATGCAGAAGACACTCTAGCTGAGAATCGAACCGGACAGCGTCTTACTGTGAGGCGACAATGCTACCGCAGCACCACAGCAACTGAATGTGCCACAGTCAGAAGAAAGAATACAAGAAGGATCAGATGAGCTGGAATGAAAACTGGAAAAAATAAATATAGTTGCAAGTACAGACATCTTCTGGAACAACTTCATGTTGACCAAGGTTTGATGTAGGAATTGTTAAGAAGGGATTAACTGAAACCAAAAGATGAAAGTCTAATAATGGTGGTTCAGGGTAGTGGACTATGTTGCTTTACAAAATCCATTGAAAGGTGGAAGAAACAGACAAATGCAGGTTCTGTAAAAAGGAACTGGAAAAAGTCACACATTTTGTTGGATGTGATACAGTAATGGCAGGGGGCCTACATACTGAAGGGAACAATAATGTGGCAAGACTGTTGCATCAGGGATTGTGAAATACAGAAGTAGCTGAGAAGCACTGAAGACATGTCATGAAGTGTATATCACATGGGATCAGCCATTACCAACACTTGAAAAAAATAGATGCAAGAAATCCAGATAATAGTAGTCTGTGAAAAACAGGCAAAAGTAGCACTGATCACTGAAATTGCTATACCTAGAGATTACTGTATTTCTCATACAGATATGCAAAGTCATAAAAAATCAAGATGCAGGTAGATATGGAAGCAATGTGAAAGAATGATAGCCAGACAGTTCCAGTAGTAGCAGGAGCAATGGGTCTAATAAAAAAGAATTTACAGTTCTAATGAGATATAACTACTGATACATTTGATCCCTTATGAGTTACAGAAGAAGGCAATTCATAGCAAATTGTGGGTGTTGAGAATAGCACTTTTGGCTAACATCAAAGACTGAAACAATACTAATTTCAAGAACTCTAATCATACCCTGGCTTAGGAATGGTGTCCATTCCCACTATGATATTATAAACCCAAAATACTTGGAGAAATTAAACTGATTAAGGACAGTAATTAGCCATTGAATCTTAGAATTAAAATAGTTAAACAACATGGTTAGATAGATTTGTTAATTCTTTATGCCTCAATGCTGTTTTATGATTGTATTGTGAATTTCCATGCTATATAAATCCACACTGGTGTTCATAGTTTCATAGGTGTGTACTAGGCTAATGACCCAGGGCCTTTACAAGCCTAGCCATAGGATTACCCTGGCATAGTGCCACCTGACCTTAGTTCCCAGTGTCTCTGTCGAGTACAGCCACTGGAGTTATCCCCAGGATGAATTTTTTGTTTCCCATCCACTCATCAAGATTTCTCTTGAAGAGGGTCATTGAGGTGCTCTGCTTGACATGTATGAGAAGTCTGTTCCATAGCATGGGCAATCTCTGGGTTATGAACCTGTCCCTCCAGCATGTTCTGTTAATAGTGGTAATGAGGTTGAGGTCTCTGTATGTGTGGTGGGGAGGGATTGGGATTTCTTTAGATGTAGCATTTCAAATAGAGCTGGGTCAGACATGGCTTTGTAAGTCAAGCAGAGATCACCTCTAAGTAGGTGATATGAGACAGACAATAGTTGAAGCTTTTTGACTCTATCCATATAGGACAAGTATTTAAGACCTAGGATCCTCTTTCTGAGGTACTTTTGTGGCCTCTCCAGTTGTTGCAGGTGTCTAGTGAGGTACATGCAAAATGGGGCATTGTACTCGATGATTAGACTAATGAGGGAAGAGTAGAGGCAGACAATGACCTCATTCATCCTGAATGCAAAACCCTTAGTAATGAGATGTTCCACATAGAAGGACTTTCTGACCACAGTGGCAATGTGGTGATCAAAAGAGAGGTTGCTGTCAACCTGTGTTCCCAGATCTCTTATAACGCCTTCTGTGTTCAGTGGACTACCATCAATGTGGTAATTCATGGGAACTGGGTTTTTCCCAAAGGGGATGATGACACATTTTTTGGCATTGAGCTTAACGCCATGGTTCTGACACCAGTCGTTGGTTACAGTGAGACCACTCTGTAGGATGTCAACATTACTTGGGGAGTTAATAATAGCTCCCAAGTTGAAATCATCTGCAAACCTTATCAGCCAGAGTCCCTTTGTGTTGGCCTGGACTTCAGAGAAGTAGATACCAAACAGGAGAGGACCCAGAACCAAACCCTGTGGGACTTCACTCGTGACTAATCGGCAGTCTGACTTGAAGTCAGCTACTTTTACACTGTGGGTTCTATCTGTGAGCCAGTTTGCAACCCACCTAGTGATATAGGGGTTGATGTCAAGCTCGGTGAGTTTTTCTATGATTCCTGAGTGGGGAATGGTATCAAAAGCCTTGACCAGATCAAGGTAGGCTGTACGAACCACCTTGTCTTCATCCACAGGTCTGGTGACTGACTCAAAGAAGTCGACCAAGTTGAGCAGGCATGATCTACCCTTCACAAAACCAAATGGTGTGGGATCCAGTGTATGGAAATAATAACCTAACAAACTATAGCCTACCTTTGTTAAGGAGGTTGGATTATAAGAACAGCATGGTATATTAGCCTTTTGTAAGATAATACCAGTTTCCAATAACAAGTAGTGGGAGCTTGCTACACTGTGGACTACAGGAACATGTGGGGTTTAATTAGAGAAGGCATCCTCATGCACATACAACTCAGCACTGGACATGGTGAAACAGTTTTTCCATTCATTTAAAGGCTGTAGAATCATCCTGCCTGCTCACAAGCACTCATCCTATCTGATGAAGCCACAGATAAGATTATGCTGTTTCACAGGCTATCACATGCTATAGTTTATTAGCTATATATGGGGTATATGGCCTAGGACATAGTATATCCATCAGCTGTGTAGCCCCTATAGGTTATGGTGTTTCAACACATTAGACTAGTGCATTGAAAAGAAATAGTATGTGTAGGGGATGTGGACAGAAACAAGGTTTTACTGCCAGCATCAGACATCAAATGTGAATAAAATTATTCTAAAAAATATAAATAAAATAAAAAAATATAATAATAAAATTAAAAAAATAGAGACAGATAAGTGATGTACAAAGAGGTTATAATGAAGAGGTTAAATAAAATCTATCATCTGAGTGGCATTTCTTACGTGGCATTTTTTGGCTCACACACTTTGAACCATAATCATCCTGTTATCGTGATCATCAGGTAAGTAATATACGCAGTGCTAATATCAGCTACCACTAGTCATCTGCAATTGCGGAATCCTGATTTAAAATTCATGAAAAGACAAATATTTTTTGTGTACTGTTAGGGTAATCCTCAGCCAATAAGAAAGAAAATGCAACTTAAGAAATAACTATTATGATAAAAATGAAAAACTACCCCTAAAAGGGATTTGTGAAAAGGATACACGTAACCAAATATGGAGAGGGTACTGTGGTTATAAACACATTTAGAGGCCCATGACTTTGTTATGCTTTATTATTTAGATGTGTTCTTTGCACCACAGTACTAAACTATAGAAGGCAGCAAATTCCATGAATCAAATGGTTATATCCAAGCAGGGGAATATTCCATGCTTGAAAGTGTCCCAGTGATGGAGTATTTCTTCTGTACATATCTGTTTCCATTTTTAAGTGGGTTATAGAAGAACTGGTCCACATGGACCTTTTTCAGACTCAGGTCAGGAGCACTGTCTGGCTAAGTGCCCTGCCAAAAAGTATCCAAACAGAGGCTCTGAGAATCAAACCCTAGACTAGAGAAAGCAGTTCTTTAGCAGCTCATAGCCTTAATCCTGTGTGCTAAAGGCATGAGCATTTTAGACTCTTCCACAATCCAGTATGATCTGCTTATCAGTATTCAGCATCCTTTTCATGCTCCCATATTTATTTTCATTTTGTTTGAAATTTGTTAACCATGTAAGTGGGCTGGTTATTGCATGCTTTTCAGATACAACCTGGTACAGCAAGACAGATACACACTTAGATAACATAAAGATAATATTGTGCATACAAAATCAGAGGTCATAAATATATAAATTACACTATGAGTAAATTTTTTTATTAAACAAGAAACATCTTTATTAAATTTTCACTTATGGCATAGCCGATCATTCATCTATATAAATGTAAACAAACCATATTGACATCATTTTAGTCACAAATGCTATACATCACTTATAATATATCCAGTCACTGTCAAGCAAACATTGCATAGCTCATTTAAATCCTTCCTTCCTTCTTTTAAACATCATTCCTCATCTGCATGTATTGTTCCCACAACTTCCATTTTCTATATGTAATCTGCTCCTACCCTTTTCTAAAGATCACATTTCCAGTTTTATCTCTGTTACTATATTCACCGTTTCTAGTACAGTTAGTTTAGACTTTCATTTCCATTTCCTAGTAATTGCTTTTTGTTGACGGCCACCATAATTAGACTCAGCAAGGCCTTACTATGTCTAGGCAATTCTGATTCTGTATCATAACTCAAAAATAATGTCCTTAATAATACCAATTTGCTTACCCAGTATTTCTGCTAGAGTGGACTGAAGGGAATTTTTAAAGTCTGCCAACTCATTACACTCCCACAAAATATGTTCCCAATTATCACTTTCTTCCCCATCACACCTCCAACGTTTGCTATTTACCCGAGGAAAATTTCTTTGGAGTTTACTTGGGGTAAAAAAATACCTATGTAAACACATCCAAGCACAGATCCTAAATCTTATAGACTTTGTTCTAAAGACATGAATTTTTTCTAAAGACATGCTTCTGGAGCATTTCTCCCCAGGACTCCGCTGAAAACAGGATCTGTGGAACCTAGTCGGACTTTCCAACAAATGTTAAATTAAATTAAATTAAATTAAATTGTTGCATACATGGGAGACACCCCTTATTGTTTCTTTGTGAACTGCTTATCCAATCTCTCTTCACAATCCTTTCTAACCTTCTTTGATTCATTTTTATAGTTATCATGCAATATTTTATATGTTCTACTAAGTGTTCATTTTTTTAACAGCAGTTTCTGTTCTAGATTCTACTAAAAACTGTACCAGTCCTGGTCTTTTGATTAGGATCCCCCTACTTCTTTCTTGTTGCCTATACTCTGATATCAGTCCTTGATAGGGAAGGTAGTCTTTAGCCTGCAGTCCAAATAAATACTTGGCCTCTTCCCATTCTATTACTTTTTCCTCTCTAATTATTTGATCCCAATACCCTGATTCTTTTGCCAGTTTTCTCCAATAAATTCCAGCCCCCTCTTCCCTATTGTCTGTATCGCTAATTGCAGTCATCCCTATTGGTAGAATCTTCTTTCTCCATTCCTGTGTTGGCTTAGTTCTTACAATACGTTCTGCTACTTTATGAATATAATATTCTGTATGGTTGTTGTTATTCTACTTAAGGATCTGCATCCAAAATCACAATCTCGCCTTGTTTCTTGAGCCCCTCCCCCTCCATTTCATAATCATCCCTTTCCACTTTTAATTATAGTTTTCTGCTTGTGTTATGTATAGGAGCCTTAACTGTGTAGCAATGAAAGATGCCTTCAAGTCAAGTAATCCCAGGCCACCTTGTTCTATTGATAGAAACGGCTTATCCCACTTGGCAAATGCCATCTTCCCCTCCTAGATAAAATCCTTCACCTCTTTATTAACTGCTATTTACAACTTCTCCTCTAGTTGATAAAAATATGCCTAACCTGTGTGTAAAACTAAAGGGACTACTAAAAAACATTTAACTGTTTGTATCTTACTATCCATATCCATAAAACAGAGCTTCCAATTTTTCAGTGTTTGTATTATCTTTTATTTAGTCTCTTTCCAAATATTCTTAGATGTACCACCAGAGTCCTTTTTAATCCCTACTCCTAAGTACTTTATTTTATCATGTCCCCATAAATGTGGGTATTGCTGAACCAATGTGTGTGTGGGTACATAGTTTACAGCTATTTCCTTTGTTTTATCATCATTCATTTTGTATCCTGAAAACATTTGAAACTGTCTCAAAATGTTCCAGAACACTGAACTGTCCTTTTCTGGTTTTATTAGGTATAAAATAATGTCATCTGCAAATAAAGCAACTTTTCCTGGCTAACATACCAATTATAACGTTGAATTTCTGAGTCCCTTATTTTCTTTGCCAGTGGTTCTAAATATAATGCAAATAACAAAGAGCAAAGAGATCACTTGACATAACGGCTAAGGTCTTCACCTCCTAGGTACAAGGTTTGATCTAGACGTCTGACCGATGCCTGTTTGAAGTTTGCATGTTCTCCCTATGTCTCTGTGATGTTCCTCCCTCCTCCAGAAAACATGATGAGTGTTTCCATCTCAAACTCACTAAAAACTAGAGCTGTGGGCAGCAGCAGAGATTCTACATGGTGCCCTACAGGGGAAAAGTTATACAGACCAATTGCTTTGGGCATCTACTGTGGTGTGCAGTATCCTGTGCCATGACAGGGCTAGCCACTTGATGGTGTAAAATATGGTTCTAGGGGATTTGGTCAGATTGACTAATGTTGCCAAAATGGGCATGGTAGTAACTGGTGATAAGTGAGTTGAGGACCTGGCCTACTCTGACCACAGTCTGCAGCCCTGGGTCAATAAGCTACTGCTGGAAGTGGATGACATCATGTTACTGAGGAGGCTGAACATCCTATGTATCCACAGACTGGGTGACTTGGATGCACATATGGGGACAGGCAGAACATGATATGAGGAATGCCTGTGTCTGAGGATCCATGTGGGTCAGACAACAGGAATAAAGAAGGAGAGGACATTCTAGGTTGCCACCATTAGCTACAAGCATGGTCAGAGATGGCAAAGTCAACAGAGAACAGGCTGAAAACCTGGAAGTTGATTGGAGAAAGCACAACAGTTCAAGGAATTATTCAGGGATCTAGCAACCCAAGAAAAGGAGGAAATAGTAGAGTTTTAGAAGAATGGCAGCCCCTCAAAACAGCATATACAGGACAGATATGTGGCAGAGCCAGATATGGAACTAAGGTTCATAAGGAAGAAATGCAGGAAGTCATCAAAAGAAAGAAGGAGTGCAGGAAAAAGTGGGAGATAGAAAAGACCGACCAGGCTAGGAGGATACTGGTTGGCTAAGAAAGGAGTTGCAATAACAAAGAACAGGGCATCAGAGGCACTCTACCAGTTCTGGAAAATGACACACAAAATGTATCAGGTTGCAGACAGAAAGAGAAAGAATAGTCAGAATAGTCAGACACACTTCATAAAAGATACCAGCAACAACCTGCTCACCAAAAGTGTTCTTCCAGCAGCTTCTGAATGAAGAAAATCTCACAGAAGCTGTACTGCCCCAAAATAGCCAAAGAACAGGAGCCCACCCAAGAAGAAGTAAGAATAGCACTAAGGAAAATTAAGTCAGGGAAAACAGCAGGCTCAGATGAGGTCACAGCAGATATGATAAAGATGCTGAGAGAGACTGGAGAAATGGCTCCTGAGGGTACTCATAGCAGTGTGGAGAGAAAGGCATATTCCAGATGACTGGAGAATAAGCATACTCATTGCCAGTGTACAAGAAAAAGGGGCCATCCACAACTGTGGGCAGTACAGAGGCATGAAACTCCTATCACATTGCATGAAAGTTCTGGACAGGGTGATTGATAAGTAGAGTAGTGCAATGTAAGATGGTAGATGAGCAGTTTGGATTCAGATCAGGATGCAGCACAACTGACCTAAAGAAGCTAGAGATGAGGAAATAGTCCAACTGGGAATTCCTAGCCTTGGGGAAAGCATATGACTAGGTCTGAAGAAAGCTGAGCAGTTCTGCAGTGGTTCAAAGTCCAAGAAACAGTGGTAGGATCAATGCAGGCTATGTACAAGGACTAAAGCAAAACACCAACCTTCGCACGTTAAGGCTTGCGCGGCTCAAAACCATAGTAGAAAACACACAAGGGCCAGCAAGTCAATTCCAATAGCTTTATTGGCAAGTAGAAAGGTGCAAAAAATACACCATATAAATCCCTATAATTCAAATACTCATATTTCAAGTCCTCAAACTAGTTTCGGTATAAACCTTCTTCAGTGAGGAAAAATAAGAGAACCACATTCACCAATGAAAGTACACAGTATATATAACCAGCAATAGCCAATAAGAACATGGTATCATCCAAATTATGGATAAATGTAAAAACAAATTGTGCAAAGCTGATGTTTAGTATACACAGCATATAAATCACCATATTTCAAATAGTCAGTGGGTGACATATCAAAATCAGCTCTGTATCATATGTGAAATAATATAAACATAATAAGCATTAAATTTACAATATAGATACAGTATCCTATATAGTGCCAAATCTGAGGAAATCTGCTAAATTATACAATCTGGATATCTGATAACCTTCATATATCAAATAGGTTAATATGATATTTTTCAATATTTGTCCCTATAAGTGGTCATTAAGTCCTGGTGGAAATAAGGCCCCTAAGTGTATTATCCAGTATCTTTCTTTGTGGCTGAGAATGCTTTGCCAACCAAGCTGGTTATGTCTATTGCCCTGAATCTTGTCAATAACCGTGAACATAAATTTGGCTGATTTATGTTTGATAGAATGTTGGTATAGGGCATTACTTGGTTTCTGATTGCGAATATCACTGCGATGTTCACCTATTCTGATTCTTAGGGAACGTGAAGTTTTACCCACATAAAAAGCTTGACAATGGCATGTAGCCAAATAAATCACCCAACTAGATGAACAATTACCAAAGATACGAGTGTCAAATATCTTACTAGTATTGGCACTTGTAAATTGTTTCAGTTTATTAACTTGTCCACAAGAGGTGCAATGACCACAAGGGAACGTTCCCAATAATTCATCACCTGAAATGGTCAATTGTCTATAGGTAGCACCCCCACTGTCCTGATGTTTGTAATGGGAGAATAATGTACCTAAAGTTTTGCCTCTCCTGTATGAGATGGAGCATCGATTAGCCAATATATGACGAAGGTAATCATTAGCCAAAAGTATATTCCAGTTATTATTAAGTATGTCCCTAACTAGTTGATGATTTTTCCCAAAAGTGGTAATAAATCTAATAGTTTCATCATGTGTGACATCCTTCTTCTCTTTATATTGTAATAGATCTCGTCTGTCTTGTTGATCCATCCACACCCTCGCTGTAGATATATCCACACTAGAATAACCTCTATCCAAAAATCTCTTATTGAGATCCTGTTTGGCCTCCTCATAATCCACCAGGGAAGAGTTAATGCGTTTCATCCGTAGATATTGTGATTTTGGAATGTTGCGGATGGTGTGACGCGGGTGCATGCTGGAAGAATGGAGTAATGTGTTAAATTGTGGGTATTTCCTATGTATTTTAGTATTCAAGGTATTGTCTTCATTACGATATATCGTAACATCCAAAAAGTCAATAACTGACTTGTGATATGTTATGGAAAATTCAATACCCCAAATATTATTATTCAAATGTTCAACAAATTCCAGCAAATAATCTACATCCGCACGCCACACCATCCAACAATCATCGAGATAACGCCTCCAAATGTCCATCTCAACCAAATAAATGTTGTGAAGGGGATCGTAAATAAGACATTCTTCCAAATAAGCCATAAATAAATCGGCATATATTGGGGCAAAGGAGGCGCCCATGGCTGTACCTCTCAATTGCCAATAACAATCACCCTGAAAGAAAAAAACATTCTTGTTGAGGACATGCTCGGACATACATATTAATAAGGTGTTAAATCCTGGTGGATATAATTCAGCTTTTTTCAGCCAAAAATCCAAGGCTTGAAGGCCAGCCCAGTGTGGGATGCTAGTGTACAAGGATTTCACATCTAAAGTACACATTAACCAATCTGGATCAAGTTGAGTATCAGCAATGATATTGAGAAATTCCGTTGTATCCTGTATACGGGCTCTAACCATAGACAACAGTGGCTTCAAATATTGCGTTAGGAATACAGATAGAGGTTCAGTAAGAGATCCATGACCCGACACAATGGGTCTACCTGGGGGATGAGTAATAGATTTGTGAATTTTGGGTAACAGATATAAAATCTGTTTCTGGGGGTCACTAACTTGTAGATGTTGGACCGTCTTTTGTGAAATAATTCCTTCTTGTAGGGCCTCATTGAGAAACTGGTCAATGTCCTGTTTAAATCGAATGGTTGGATCAATCCCCATGTGCATGTAGCAGTTGGTATCTGATAATTGTTTAAGTCCTTCCTGTACATAGTAGTCAGTATTGAGAACAACTACAGCTCCACCTTTGTCTGCTTGGAGGATCACTATTCTATGATTCTGTCTGAGTTCAGAAAGTGCCTGTCTCTCCATAGGAGTGATGTTATCCTGGGCTATATTGGTATCAAACTGGGGAAAATGCAGGTCCTTCAATACGGCTTGTTGGAAAATCCCCACGTGTTTGTTCATGGGGGGTTGAAATGTTGATTTTTTAAAAATAAAATCAGTAGATCTTTAAAACTAAGTTCCCTTTAGGCATGGCAGGAAATCCCGAGGGGGGAGGAAGCACAAGAATAGAAATAAATACAGATTCTATGACAGGACTAGTTCAGGCATTGTTGAACCAATAATTGAACCATTTGACAATGTTTTAAATTTGTCGGACCATGTACTCACACAAGATCAACATTGTATTCTTAATAAAGGAATGGGTTTTGTCCCTAGCTTTTTCTCTGACCATTATTCAGTTTCGGTGGATGTTATGGAATTCTGTAGAAAACTTAATTTAAAATGTTTTTTCTCTGATCAGGATCATTCTTCCTTTCAAAGATCTACTGATTTTATTTTTAAAAAATCAACATTTCAACCCCCCATGAACAAACACGTGGGGATTTTCCAACAAGCCGTATTGAAGGACCTGCATTTTTTTTGCAGTTTATACCAATATAGCCCCAGGATAATCACCCCCCTGGAGAGACAGGCACACTTTGACCTCAGACAGAATCATAGAATATAGTGATCCTCCAAGCAACAAAGGTGGAGCTGTAGTTGTTCTCAATACTGACTACTATGAGGAGGAAAGGACTTAAACAATCAGATACCAACCGCCACATAACATGGGGATTGATCCAACCATTCGATTTAAACAGGACATTGACCAGTTTCTCAATGAGGCCCTACAAGAAGGAATTATTTCACAAAAGACGGTCCAACATCTACAAGTTAGTGACCCCCAGAAACAGATTTTATATCTGTTACCCAAAATTCACAAATCTATTACTCATCCCCTAGGTAGACCCATTGTGTCGGGTCATGGATCTCTTACTGAACCTCTATGTGTATTCCTAACGCAATATTTGAAGCCACTGTTGTCTATGGTTAGAGCCCGTATACAGGATACAACGGAATTTCTCAATATCATTGCTGATACTCAACTTGATCCAGATTGGTTAATGTGTACTTTAGATGTGAAATCCTTGTACACTAGCATCCCACACTGGGCTGGCCTTCAAGCCTTGGATTTTTGGCTGAAAAAAGCTGAATTATATCCACCAGGATTTAACACCTTATTAATATGTATGTCCGAGCATGTCCTCAACAAGAATGTTTTTTTCTTTCAGGGTGATTGTTATTGGCAATTGAGAGGTACAGCCATGGGCACCTCCTTTGCCCCAATATATGCCGATTTATTTATGGCTTATTTGGAAGAATGTCTTATTTATGATCCCCTTCACAACATTTATTTGGTTGAGATGGACATTTGGAGGCGTTATCTCGATGATTGTTGGATGGTGTGGCGTGCGGATGTAGATTATTTGCTGGAATTTGTTGAACATTTGAATAATAATATTTGGGGTATTGAATTTTCCATAACATATCACAAGTCAGTTATTGACTTTTTGGATGTTACGATATATCGTAATGAAGACAATACCTTGAATACTAAAATACATAGGAAATACCCACAATTTAACACATTACTCCATTCTTCCAGCATGCACCACACCATCCGCAACATTCCAAAATCACAATATCTACGGATGAAACGCATTAACTCTTCCCTGGTGGATTATGAGGAGGCCAAACAGGATCTCAATAAGAGATTTTTGGATAGAGGTTATTCTAGTGTGGATATATCTACAGCGAGGGTGTGGACGGATCAACAAGACAGACGAGATCTATTACAATATAAAGAGAAGAAGGATGTCACACATGATGAAACTATTAGATTTATTACCACTTTTGGGAAAAATCATCAACTAGTTAGGGACATACTTAATAATAACTGGAATATACTATTGGCTAATGATTACCTTCGTCATATATTGGCTAATCGATGCTCCATCTCATACAGGAGAGGCAAAACTTTAGGTACATTATTCTCCCATTACAAACATCAGGACAGTGGGGGTGCTACCTATAGACAATTGACCATTTCAGGTGATGAATTATTGGGAACGTTCCCTTGTGGTCATTGCACCTCTTGTGGACAAGTTAATAAACTGAAACAATTTACAAGTGCCAATACTAGTAAGATATTTGACACTCGTATCTTTGGTAATTGTTCATCTAGTTGGGTGATTTATTTGGCTACATGCCATTGTCAAGCTTTTTATGTGGGTAAAACTTCACGTTCCCTAAGAATCAGAATAGGTGAACATTGCAGTGATATTCGCAATCAGAAACCAAGTAATGCCCTATACCAACATTCTATCAAACATAAATCAGCCAAATTTATGTTCACGGTTATTGACAAGATTCAGGGCAATAGACATAACCAGCTTGGTTGGCAAAGCATTCTCAGCCACAAAGAAAGATACTGGATAATACACTTAGGGGCCTTATTTCCACCAGGACTTAATGACCACTTATAGGGACAAATATTGAAAAATATCATATTAACCTATTTGATATATGAAGGTTATCAGATATCCAGATTGTATAATTTAGCAGATTTCCTCAGAGTTGGCACTATATAGGATACTGTATCTATATTGTAAATTTAATGCTTATTATGTTTATATTATTTCACATATGATACAGAGCTGATTTTGATGTCACCCACTGACTATTTGAAATATGGTGATTTATATGCTGTGTATACTAAACATCAGCTTTGCACAATTTGTTTTTACATTTATCCATAATTTGGATGATACCACGTTCTTATTGGCTATTGCTGGTTATATATACTGTGTACTTTCATTGGTGAATGTGGTTCTCTTATTTTTCCTCACTGAAGAAGGTTTATACCGAAACTAGTTTGAGGACTTGAAATATGAGTATTTGAATTATAGGGATTTATATGGTGTATTTTTTGCACCTTTCTACTTGCCAATAAAGCTATTGGAATTGACTTGCTGGCCCTTGTGTGTTTTCTATGTACAAGGACTCACTGACTCAAGGATGGACAGTGTTCGGCCTCAAAGATGGCTTCCCAGTAGGAGTGGGTGTGCATCAGGGTTCACCTCTGAGTCCACTGCTGATCATACTGGTGATGGATTGCACTAGAAAATATGTCAGAAGGGACAGATCAACAAAGTGATGTATGCAGATGATGTGGCATTACAGGCAGACTGTGAGCAAGAACTTCAGCAATGTAAAGCACATGGGATGAAACTAAGCACAGATAAGAGTAATGGTGGGAAATTGGGGAAATCAGAAGAAGCTGAGAATTGAGATAGAAGGAAAGATAGTGGAACAGGTAAAGAGCTTCAGATATCTGAGAATGGTGGTTGAGGGGAAGGGAGGTCTAAATGAAGAGGTCAAAGCTAGAATAAGAGGGGCTGCAGTCGAACAAAGAAAAGTCTCAGGTTTAAAATGTCAAAGAAAAGTAAGGTGTGCAAGACAGTTGTGTGAACAGTACTACTGTATGGTACAGAAACCTGGACAATAAAGGCAGATAAGGAAGCTAGAGGTGATGAAAATGAAGTACCTGAGAAGGGTGGTAGGATGCACACTATGGGACAGATGAAGAAATGAGGACATAAGAGTAAGTATCGCCAATTGCAGAAAAGATTAAAGAGAACAGATTATGTTGGATCGGGCACATGCAGAAAAGCAGAAGACAGTCTGGTGAAGAAGATTTGGAACAGAGGAGTAAGGTAAGAGGAAACGAGGATGTCTAGCAAAGAGTGAATGGATTGTGTAAAAAAAAGATCTGCAACAGTCAGGCATGAGTCGAAAAGAAAGCAGGAGTGTGGTATTGATTCGAAAGAGTTGGTTACAGTTAACACGATACCCTGACCCCATGTAGAAAAATGGGATAAAGTGGGGATGATGATGATGAAGAACAAAGGGGAAAGAGAGCATCCCTGCCTGGTTCCTCTATTCAAAGAAAAAGTATTAGAGAGGAACCCACACACTTTAATTTTCACCTCTGATCACTCATACAGCTTTCTAATCAACATTATAATTTTATCAGTGAATGCAACTGCTTCTATTGCTCTGCTCATAAACTCCCAGCTTACTCTGTCAAATGCTTTCTCTGCATCAAGACCTACCAACAACAGTGGTATTTCCTTACATTCTGCTTCCCTCTGGATCATCAGTGTTCTGTTACTGTTGTTAAATGCCTGCCTCCTCTCCACAAAGCCACATTGATCCATATCTATCAATTTTGGCATCACTTTGCTGTTCTTTTAGCCATTATAGACATAAACATTTTATAATCATTGTTTAGGATTGAAATGGCCCTATATGAAGCTAGATCACTGCCACCATTACACTACAATAGACTGAGGTGTTCAAATTAGCAATAACAGATGATTATCTAATCAATATATAACCTAATGTAATGTGTTGCAAGTTGAACCAGTCCTACTGATCTGCATGCAAATGTAAGGAGCCCTAAAATTTCCATTGCCTCCTTAATCCTCATCTTTTGCATCACTGACTCTACTTTACCTCTCATTTTCTCTAGCTTGTTATACGACAGCTTGAACATTTCCAGGTCTGAGTCTAGCTCTAAAGCTAAAAAACGTTATCATCTTAGCTGGTCTCTTCATGTTGTTCTTAGCCGATGGTAACTCACACCCCACACACACTTGCGCAAACAATCTCATTCCCTTGACCACCTCTTCCTTTCCTACCACAATCAACAAAAAATCAGCTGCACTTATCATCCAAACTCAAATTGCTCACCCGTGTAAGTCAGCATCTGACATGATATTGCCTAAGTCTCCCTGCCCTGAAAACATGTTATGATCAGTACCTTTCAGCTGCTGGGGTTTATGCTAGTTTACTGAAATTTTACTTTGTTGAAAATCATATGGTCGGGACCACATGATCAACTACATAAAATATCAAAAACTAAATGGAAATGGAATTGCACAGAGGTTGCAGTACAGTGGGAATCAAGAAATGTGCCCTTTCCCCCACTGTAGTGAGACCTCAAAATTAGTATATAAAATTAGCAGGGGGTGGGGGAAGCAGTCCCACACTTGGTGGTGCAAGGAGGCTTGCAGTTTCCATTTTTTAGTTAGGTTTTGATATTTTCAGCTGTCAATCATGTGGTCTCGACCATATGAATTTCGACAAAATATAATTTTGATTAACATAAACCCAACTGCTGCTGAGACATTAAGGCCATCTTGGTCAGATGCCTCTGTACCCTTCCTGCCAGCACCTATAGCTCTTCTGGATGCATCTCTGTCACAGCCCTACGAGATATTCCGGATCATTTTGCTGTAGAATCAGAGGCATCTCTTTCTACCACCTCTGGCTGGTTCTGCCTGGATAGCCTTTTGTGGCAATTGTCCCTGCACTTGCACCCTTTGAAATAACTCATCTGTCTGCCAGGCCTACTCTTGCCACTTCCTTGCTAGATCCTGCACTTGAGCTGCCTTGCATGAAACAAACGCAGCAGTGCATCAGAAACCTGCATCTTCCAAAGGTAATATCCTCCCCCTACCTCCATTATCTAGCACCTTACTCTCACACTTGTATATATATTTATTATTTATATAAACATATATATATATATATATATATATATATATATATATATATATATATATATATATATATATTCCATACTACAAAACCAGTGTATGAATTGCTGAAAGGAATGCCTGGGGAAAATAATAATTAATAACTTTTAATCTGCAAATGCAGTAAATATTGAAGATTTCAGATAGTTTTTTTACCAATATTAAATCATTAAATCTGACAAAATTTTTACATCTGTCAACATACCAAATGGTGAAAAAGTATTTGAATGATGTGGGAACATATTTATTTCTGTTTTTCTTTCTGAATCTCTAGGGGGATGTCATTTAACTTCTTCATGTTTGATATGTTTCTTAAATTGGACTGTACATTTAAATGTAGGGCCATTTCCTGGTTTCTGCTGATGAAACTGGTTTGTTTTGCCTGATGCCTGGTTCTTTTATTACAAATGCTCTGAGTGCTCTAAATGTTTTGAATAAATCTTCAATATTTACTGCATTTGCAGTTTAAAAGATTTTTCCAAGGAGGTGCTGGAAATGTTGGATTGTTGTTAATTACCATTTTTCCAGGGCACTCCTTTCAGTGATTCATGCATTCATGCACTAGTTTTGGAGTATGGAATATCTGTCTATCTATCTATCTATCTATCTATCTATAAAATAAATATATATACAAGTGTGAGAGTAAGGTGCTAGATAAGGGAGGTAGGGGGAGGATATTACCTTTAGAAGTTGCAGGTTTCTGATGCACTGCTGTGTCTGTCTCATGCAAGGCAGCACTAGTGGAGGATATAGCGAGGAGGTGGCAAAGTTAGGGAACGCAAACAGACAGATTAGTTATTTCAGAGAGTGCAATTCGTGCACTGCTTTTGTAGATGGACTGTATACTGTATGAGTGCTGATCACATATTCAAACATGGATTATTTTATTTTATTTTCAAGACAGCCATTTGGTTGGTGCATACATATAGTTGTGGCACTTATTGGTACTCTTTTGATGGATTATATGTTACTAAGGTTGTTTCCACAGTAAATTGCTTGACTGCTGAAAAATAAATCTTTTGTATTTATGGCTTGTTTATTATAACATTGTACTGGAAATACTAGCAAACATGTCTGAAGTTGAAGATCTGAGGTTGTTTTTGAACGATCTTTGAGTGATAAGGATGACTTCCTGATTTTTACCAATAAAACAGCTTATGCATCTACAGAGAGTGTGGCCATGCAGTCCAATATGAAGAAGGAGCTTAAAATGCTTTTGGATATTACAAGGAAAGTGAGAATTAATGTTTGGCACAGTAGTCTTTTAAAAGCTTATTAAAATTCTGATATTACTCCTAGAGGAGAACCGTGGGTTGGAGCTGATAATGAAGTTTGTGTGGATAAATGGCATAATGTCCAGAAAACAGTCTTAAAATGTTTATTAGTTTGTTGCTTGAATATTATGACCAGCAACTAGTTACATTGAAAGAAACACTTAATGGGAATTATGATAATGTGCAGAAATTTGTCACAAGATGGATAGAGTGAAAAATATGCTGATTTCTTAAATGAGGTTAAGAATTATGAAACGCAGTTATGAGGCCATAAAATAAAGAAATATCAATGTGATATGAAAGATTATCAAAGTAATGCAGCATGCACATGGAAGAAGATTAAAAGTCCAATACATTTTACAGACAGTGTTAAAAAGAATGCCAGAACTAAGAGAAAGATGCATGTTTGATTTTAAAGAAATCCTCTGGGGCAAATAGTGCTGAATCTAATGCCTCAGAGCTCTCATGTAACTGTTCAAATACTGATACTGTGACTGATACAGATGAAGTATTTGATCTTAATTCACCTGTTAACAAACAATCTAGAGGCCCTTTAGTAGTGGTGGAAGGAAACACAGGAAGAGAAACAATGGAAGAAATATTCAAGAAGTTGATGGAGAAGTAAATCTTGATTTTACAAATAATGTGAGTGATGCTAAGTTGGAAAATGAGAACAATAAGAACCAGCTAGTGGTTAATTTGACTTCAAAAAAAATTTCAAAGGACAAAATGGATGTATTAAATAAAGGGTTGCAGTTCATTCCATCTTTCTATGCCAACCAGTATTCTGTTGTTATGGATGTAAAACATGTTTGCCGAGGTTTAAATTTAAAATATTTTTATGGTCACAGGCAGCAAGTAAGTAATATCAATGATGCTTCCTTCAGGTTTAAATGTTCTACTCGGTATTGTCTTTGAACATAATGTGTTTTGATATAAAGCTGACTGGTTCTTGAAAATAAAGGATACAACAATGGGTGCTATTTTTGCCCCATATACACAGATTAAATATATGGGGTATTTAAAGCTTTATTTGATTTACAATGCAGCAAATCCCCACAAAAATATCTAAATATGTAGCAGCACTTTCTTGATGACTATTGGTGTGTTTGGTGTGGTACATTGGATTTGTGGGGACAGTTTGTTAAATATCTAAATATATAAAAACAAAAAATATATACTTGTTTTCCCACCTTTCTAAGCTAGTATAGTCCAGTTTTCAGGTTAGTTCTGAATTCAGGGCTGTGTTACAAGTTTCTGGGTTTGCCCATACCTTACTTAGAAAGAAGGAAGTTTCTCTGTTCACTGTGAGAGAGGGAGCTTTGAGCAGCCTATCTTTCCCTGGAGGAGTGGTTTCAGCCCAGAAATTAGTAGTTTATTGGCCATTTTGGGCTAATTTCTATCTCTTCCATTTCCCTGCTATAAAACCCGCATTTGCAAGCTTTTTGTGCTAGTATACAGCTCAGCAAGCTCCTGCCTGGTGCCCTGCAGAGTTCTATAGCAGCAGAGAGACAAAAGAGAGACTTTGGAGTGATTATGTATCATATTTCTACATTTTCTTGCTGCCTTTAGCTAATTCTGCCTAAAATGCCAATTTTCTAGAGTTTCTGTGATATAAAAAGCTTGTTTCAGCTACATATTGTACTTATTTTACTGCCTGCACTTTAACAAAGTCATTTTTGTGTTTAAATTACCTGTTTAACTGTTGTAGGCTATACACTCAAGTGTGATAGCCATTTCTGTGCATTTAAAGTGTTTTTTTGATTGTATCTGCTTTATTTTCTGAAAAAAAACAAAAAAAAACGAAAATAAAATGCTTGTTTTCCCGCCTTTCTAAGCTAGTATAGTCCAGTTTTCAGGTTAGTGCTGAACTCAAGGCTGTGTTACAAGTTTCTGTGTTTGCCCATACCTTACTTGGATAGAAGGAAGTTTCTCTGTTCACTGTGAGAGAGGGAGCTTTGAGCAGCCTATCTGTCCCTGAAGGAGTGGTTTCAGCCCAGAAATTAGTAGTTTATTGGCCATTTTGGGCTAATTTCTCTTTCATTTCCCTGCTATAAAACCCGCATTTGCGCAGTTTTGCGTGCCGGGCAGTACTGGTTAGCTAGGGTATAACTATTCTGGGCTCCACAAAGTCTACTCTTCAATTTTTCCCTTGGAACTAGACAAACTTTCAACTTAAGCACTCAAACCATTCACTTCTCATCCCAGTACTTGCTCAAAACTCATAGCAAGCACTAATAAACCTTAGCACTAGACCCCCTATACTGTAGAGAAGGACAAGGCTCTCTATTCAACTTTACCAGCCAATCAGTAAAACAGTTCACTATACCTATCCAGGCATGCCCAAAGGGCAGCTTCAGGTGTGCTCTCTGGTCCATCTGGTGAATCTGGGCATTTTGTGGCAATGTTACAATTGCCTCATGTACACAGACAACCCTCTCCTCCTTCCACCAAACACTAATACATGCGAGAGATGAAATTATACAGGCAAACTGAAGGCTAAGCTCTCTCAACCCAAGACTGGACCAGGCAGTCAAGAGGAGAAGGGAATTACTTGCATCACGCCACCAGTCTCACATAGACCTATGAAACCAGCACCGGCAAAAGACACACAGAAATACATGAAAACATACTCGGATTCTCTAAATAAAAATCTGCAAAAGCAACAGAAAACTCCAAAGCAGACATCCAAGCAACCTCCACCCCCCCCCCCAACACAAACCATGAAACACATACTTTACAAAACCAGTGTGCCACGCAATCACAGCCCTTAAGGCAAAATAACATACCCAACACACTAGTGATAGGTGACTCTATAGTCAGGCACACTGATGTCCCACTCACTAGGCTGAACAAGGAAAAGGTTACTCTTAGCTGCCTGTCGGGTGCCAGGATCTGCCACATAACACAAGCACTCAAGTCACTCCAGAACAACTACAAATATGTCCGTGTTAGTGTGAATGACCTGAGCCATACCTCCCTGGACTACATGGAAAGAGACATGGAGGAGCTCTCTGATCATGTAGCCCAGGCCGGTATGACCCTGACCCTGAGTAGCATCCTACCCTCACCAAGAATGATACCACAGTATAGAGAAAAAATGATCAATTTCAACAATTGGCTAAGCTTCTGGTGTCACTCAAAGGGGATCCGGTGTCTGTCAGCCTGGGATGACATGCTCGACAAGCCACGCTGCTTTGCAAGAGATGGCTTGCACCTGTCACCCTTAGGCTTTTGAATACTGTCCAAGGCTCTTGCCAGCCCCATAGTGCCTTTTTTAGGCAAGGCTCAAAAGACAAACCCACTGCCATAAATAGCACAAGTAACAAAAAACTGAGGGTAATGCTACTCAATGCCAGACTAAACCTCAAAATGCATGCACTCGAGGCACTCCTCAGTATGCAGAAAATCGATATATGTGTGGTAACAGTAATCTGGTTTAAGGCTCCAGAGAGCACCCCAGCACTACCAGGCTACAACTTATACCTACATTTCAGCCACAAAACCCAGACCGAAATACAAGAGGTGGGGGAGTATACATATTCATCAAGGATACCCACACCTCCAGGTTTGTGGCACAGCATGATGCTTCAGAGATCATCCACATGCAACTAACAAATGGCAAAACTCCTATTAAAATTATAGCTTGCTACAGATCACCCACCATGTCCCAGGACCCCCACTCCATATTCCTGGAAACACTGGGAAACATAAAGGTCCTACCAAACACCCTGATATTGGGTGATTTCAATTACCCAAACATTAACTGGGAGAACTACTCAAGAACAAATTCCCTTGCCCAACATTTCCTAGAATTTATAAACTCAAACACCCTGGATAAACTGGTCAACACCCCCAGCGGAGGTGACAACATATTGGACCTGGTCATCACCAACATGGGCAACTGGTGTTCCACACCGGAGGTCAACCCCTCGCTGGTTAGATCTGACCATAAACTAATCACTCTGGATATCCACATACCGCCATCACCCCCAGTCAAAGAAACCACCGTGAAAAACTTTTCAAAAGCAAGCTTCGCATTACTTTAGACCGAAGTGGGAAGTTTCAAAGCCCCCATGCTAAAGGATAATGTTCTCCAAGCTGCAAAATCCTTTACTAATGCACTCTACAGGCACCTACAAGAATGCATGGATCATGCTATCCCAAACAAAACCAAGACTCACTCCTCCAAGAAAATGAAACCAGTCTGGTGGACCCCTGCCATAAACAAGCTATACAATAGAATGAGGAAACTAGTACAGAAAAGAGTAAAATCCCAAGAAGGGAAGACATCCCTGATCAGTTTCAGCAAGAAACTACATTCCCTCATAAAATCATCCAAGGCTAGCTTCGAAAGAAAAATTGCCATGGACTCCAAAGATAACCACAAGGCATTCTTTAGCTATGTCAAGAATCTAAGTGGCAATTCTCAAATCTGCTCAGAGTTAGTGCAGAATGGCACAAAATACACTGAACCGACCAATATAGCCAACATCCTGGCAGACAGGTTCAGTGAAAACTTCACCCCCCTCTCACCTCCAAAAGGTCCCATAACTATACCAGAAGAATGTAGTGCCACTGAAATCACAGACACTCAGGTTAAAACAGCCCTCTCCAAAGCCAAAAACATAGCATCAATGGGACCGGACACTGTCCCAGGCTGTGTCCTACATGAGCTCAAAGATGAACTAACCCCTCATCTAAACGGGTACACTTCACATAATTGAATTACTGGAATCTCGAATTTCGTATGGTCGAGACCATATGATCGAGATTTCAGTAAATCGAATATGTGTAGTGTTTAAAAATAAAAGTTTACTTACCTTAATACATTGTGTACACACAGAGGCAAGGATTCTTGTACGCTCTGTGTTTACGTAATGTTTTATTTTTTTGTGTGGTGTTGACAGGAAATGAGAAATCTCCCGTTTTGCGGTTCCGCATACAGCGCAAGATGGGAGATTTCCCATTTCCCCACTGTAGCGCGATCTTAGAGTTGGTATATTTAAGTAGGGGGGGGTGTGGGGGGCACAGCCCCCCACATGGGGGTGCAGGGGGGTGAAACCTCCCTGCAAAAGCAAAGTTTGTCTTTTTTTTTTTTTTGGTTTCATTTCAGAAGTTCGAGTTTACAAAACTCGATGTTTTGGTTTCGGTTATTTGAAGTTCGAGATTTTGTAAATTCGAGCTTCTGAAGTGAATCCATCTAAACACACTGTTTAAACTCAGCCTCTCCATAGGCTACGTGCCCAGAGAGTGGTGCACAGCAACAGTTATTCTGCTCCACAAAGGTGGAGCCACAACGTACCCCAGGAACTATCACCCTATAAGCCTGACTAGCTTGGTCTGCAAAGCTATGGAGCACATCATCATGGATCTCATTAACAGAGACATTGGGAACCTCCAAACACTGGATCCTACCCAGTTCAGCTTTGTTAAGGGTATATCATGCCTCCTAAACCTGGTGGACTTCTTAGAGACAGTTACCAAGGTTATAGACGAGGGGAAAGTTGGTCTACACAGCCTATATAAACCTTGCAAAGGCCTTCAACACCATTCCCCACTCAGGTATTATAGACAAGCTCACCAGCCTGAACATAAACCCCTACATCATGAGATGGGTTGCCAACTGGCTCATGGACAGAACCCACACGGTAAGAGTTGTGGGAGCTAGGTCTGACTCTAAACCAGTTACAAGTGGCATTCCCCAGGGCTCAGTCCTAGGACCCCTCTTGTTTGGCATATACTTTTCAGAGGTACAGGCAAGCATAGGGAGACTATGGCTGACAAAGTTCACAGACAACCGCAAACTAGGGGTTATAATTGACTCTACGGCTGACACAGACATCCTCCAAAAGGGTCTCACTGAGACAGATACCTGGTGTAAAAATCGTGGCTTCAAGCTAAATGCCAAAAAGGGCACAGTCATCCTCTTTGGAAAAAACAAAGTACCCACAAACTACCACATAGGTGGTAGCCTCCTAAATACAGAAGACATAATAAGGGATCTGGGGACCCAAGTAGATAGTAACCTCTCCTTTGATAATCACATTGCCAAAGTGGTTAGAAAATCCTTCTATGTGGCCCACCTAATCAGAAAAGGGTTTGCATCCAGATTGAAAGAGGTCATAGGGCCCCTCTATGCATCACTAATCAGAAACCATCATAGAGTACAATGCCCCATTTGGGATGTACCTTACAAGACACCTGCAACAACTGGAAAGACCACAGAAGTACCTCACCAAGAGGATCACTGGCTTTAAGCAGATGCCTTATGCAGCTCGACTGAAGAAACTCCAGCTGTACTCGGTTGCATACCGCCTACTCAGAGGTGATCTCTGCCTGACATACAAGGCCATGTCCAACCCAGAATTGATGGACATGCTCCACCTAAAGAAAACAATATCCCCTCGAGCCACATGCTCCAGGGATCTAAACCTCACCGCAACAATAAATAGGATGTGCTGGAGGGATAGATTCCTGTCCCAGAGACTTCCCATGCTCTGCAACAAGATTCCAATCTATGTTAGGCAGAGGTCCTCGCTAACCCTCTTCAAAAGAAACCTTGATGAGTGGATGGGAAACAGAATGTTTACCCCAGGGATCACTTCAATGGCTTTGCTGGACAGAGGCACAGGAAACTAATCTAATGGGGCGGTGAAAGCCAACACATTCCAGCTAGGCTTATAAACGCCTTAGGGCAGATAGCCTAGTACCTACCTATGAACCTATGAACCTATAATCAGTTTGGCCTTGTTTTTGTTAGCAAAATAGATTTGTTTAATGTAGACTTTTTGGATGTTAATATGACAAAACTTATTCATGGGAGCATAGCCACAAGTTTATATTGTAAATCTTTTAGTAAGAATTCTTTATTACATGCTTTGAGTTGGTAATCCAGACCATGTTACTGAGAATATTCACACAATTTTTACAATTGAGGAGCATATGTAATTCTGGTGAGGTATTTAAATTAGAGGCCTCAAAAATGGAAAAAAGATTTGAAAAAAGGGGATATAAGAAAAGCTTAAAAAGAAAGGCTCATAATGTAGCTACTAACTAATCAAGGGAAGCTTTGTTGGAAAATAAGGATGAAGTAGATTTGATGGCCAAGGTATATGTACACCTAGGTTTATAACCATGTTTGGGACAAATATCTTTAAGGTTAAAGAGTGATCAATAAACATTGGTATCTCTTGAAAATAGACCCATTTTTTGATCAAAGTGTGGATACCCATTGCCATTTTAGTTATCAGAGGGGAAAAACCTTAAAATCATTTAGGTCAATTAATACATCCAAGGTTTATGATATTAGAAATTTGGTAACATGTACTAGTGAGTGGGTAGTTTATATGGCAGTCTGCCAATGTGGTGCCTTCTACGTTGGTCAGACATCAAGACTTTTTAAACAGTGAATTGCAGTTCATCTAAGTGAAATTAACCGTAGACGTCCCAGAAGCTCTCTTTTTAAACATCAGCTTGAACATTCTACAGCCCATTTTATTTTTGTAGGTATTGATTTGGTAAAGGGTGAGGGTTTGTCCAATATTTCCAAACATAAAATATTGTTGCAAAATGCCAGAATATAGATTATTAACTTAGGTACACTATATAAGCCTGGACTTAATGACCAGTTGACATATTTGCTTTGTGATTTTTTGCATTATTATGTGCTCCATTTAGTAGGTTGACAGATGAAATAATTTTGTCATATTTAATGGTTTAATATTGGTGAAAACCTATTTGATTCCTTTAATTGGGTCTATTCATTCAAAATCCTAATGCTATTTGAAGTTCCTGCATCCTTTGTTCATCTCCTAAAGAATATATATACAAATAATTTAGCATATGTCAAGTTAGGTCCTTTTACCTCTGAATGTATACATATAACAAAAGGCACTAAACAAGGATGTCTCATGTCAATGATTCTATTTGCTCTGGCTATTGTAATATTGGCATATTCCTTTTGTAACAATATAAAAATCAAAGGAATAGATGTTTATGAAGAATACAATGTTATTTGCTGATGACATATTACTAACATTATCTAATACAAAAAAGGCATTAAAAATTGATATATTAATTGACAAATGTCACGTGACTTGAGGACTCCATTTCAATAAATCAAAATCAAAATTTTTATTTTTGAATAAAAAAAACTGCAGACTAAGGGGGATGACATCATAGGGAAACAAGAATCAACCTTAAAATATATTGGAATTGAGTTATGCAAGGATAATAATGAATTAGTCTCAAAAAATGGATTGGACATATTTATAAAGTAACTGTATACATTAATGATATGATCATAGCATCCAAACGTTGTGGAGTTGCAATTTCATGTGATCATATGGTCACAAGGGGGGGGCCTACCAGAGCCACCACTGACTGAAACAGAAGAGTTCTTTTCCACTGTCACAAATCCAGACAGCTCAGCAGAGGGTTCACACAGAACCATTGATGTTGGGGCTGACGTGGAAGACACCCCAAAGTATGTCTACTGCAGAGCTTCCAGGTATGAAATATAATTAAATAATTGTCATTTCATATATAGATATAGCCAGAGAGAAGTGTGGAATAGAAGAGACACTAAGGGTGAGGGAGAAGGAGGGGGAAGGGGGAGAAAATCAGCTGGACAGTAAAGCTTTGCATGAGGTATGTCTTTTCTGCAGCTGTGAAGGGAATGTTTTCTGTTTCTTGTGTTATTTGCTTTGTGAAGCTCACCATCCATATTTCATTTACCTTTCTTGTATCTAGGCACATCTGATTCTCTTTTTGCATGGCCATCTGCATATGCTACGCACACCTTCTATATTGCTAGTAATGTACAGAAGGTAGACGTGTGTGTAACTGAATGTTATTTGTTTCATTGTACTAGAAGCTCTTCATTTTAATATATGTTCCACATAAAGTAACATTGGATTGATCAATGGTTATTCTATTTTTCTCTTTGTTGTGTTGATTATTTGTTAGCAGCATAGGTGATCCTGCCAGTGGCACTGTGGAATTCCTACTGGCTGATGTCATAGTATCAGCAGCCACTGATGATGATGGCAGCAATGAAGAGGCACAGTCTAAGGGTTCAGTGGGTCAGTCTGACACTGAGGTTGTGCCTCCAACATCTCCTGCCCCTATTTCAGAGGCAGTCAGTATGCCTATGCATACACATGACACAGAGACCTTAGACATAGGACAGGATAAGGATGACAGAGATAATCATGGTAGTGTGATTACTCTAATTGAGGACATGGTTAATTGTCCCTGTAGCATTGCAAAGTTGAGGTGCCATGCAGATGGGTGGAGTTTGGAAGAGGCCTGCTGTCCACCCTTCTCTTAATGTTGTTGTGTCAGTAGGTGACATACAACATATGTATAGGGTCATCATGGGACACGGATGCACAAGCACATTCTACAAGGGCCTCAGGAGAGATGGTATGAGTACCAGACACTGTGCATTCTGCCTTGTGGGACTATCTGAACCATGTGGGTGACTACTTGGACAGGATTAATGACATTTTTTGAGCAGTATCTGTAATAGGGCATCTGCTGTGGGAGGGTCAGCATCCATGTGGCCATAGAGCTGCTACTTCATCTGGTATAAGCCAATATGACTGTGCAAGATACCTCTCCCATAGTGGCACTACTTCCACTGCTTGAGTATTCACATACATGTGGTTATGGTCCAGGACATAATTGTGATGACAGCTCATCTAGTGGACATCACCCGTGTTCAGGTAGCAGCCCAAATTCTAGCCAGAGCCATGAAACTAGCAGTGAACTCCCAGCACAGGTAGCTCTCATAGTCAGGAGTGATGATGCTAAACTGAGTAGTCTACCATGCGTCATCACTCACACTTGTCTGAGATGTCTGGATATAGTGCTAGCACAGTGCTTGATTGTGTGCACATAAAGGCCCACACATTTAACAAATACTTGTCTATACCACCACACACACACACACACACACACACACACACACACACACACACACACACACACACACACACACACACACACACACACACTACTTATATAAGCAGTATTGTTGACTGCTATACCTATCTTGCTACTGGCCCTGTAAATGGATACTTAAAGAATAAATTTTTGATTTACTTGCAAACACTCACTTCTTTGGTGTCAGCTTTGTCCATCTGTGCCCCCCCACCACCATCTTCAAGTGATGATGACTGAGCCCTACCCTTTGCACATTTCTCTGTGACTACAGGTTGCATATATGTCTGATGCACAGAGTGGCTAGCTATTACTTGTTTATTGAGAACCTTCCTTTAATGTAAATTTATTGCTGAATAAATGTTTTTAGTCATCATAGTGTCTGTGAATGACTGCTTCAGTAATTGTTGATTCTTACTGTATTTCTGTTAGTGCTTTTACTAATGCAGTCATTTAAGTATTGCTCACTGTTACACTTGTGCAAATGATGCTACCATTGGCCTGCTCACTAGTTTATATATAGTGGTCAGCTGAAATGCTTGATACACAGTATTGGGTAAAATCCATAGCTGTATATTGCAAACATTAGTCATAAACTATTACTGATATTACTGTACACCTGGGACATGTTCCACCTTAGGGATATATGAGAATTTGTATATGACAGTAATCACTTATATTGTGTTTTTTTTTCTATACAGGTTCCAGTTTACCTTGTTTATACTGCAGATACAGCATGTGTCCTTGGCAGCTGTCTCTACCTGATTCTTACAGAACACAACCATTAGATGACTAAGTAAAGGTTGTGTAGTTTTGCAGGCATCAGCTTTAATAATCTGTACGTACTTAGAGTCTTAATTTGTCAGTTAGGTAGTGTGTTTGCTGTCCTTTGCCTCTTAGGAGAGCCATGGCATATATGAGCACTCCTACATCTGCCAGAAGCATCTGTGGCTGGTGGTTCTCCCTCAGACTCCACACCTGTAGCTGCTGGCCCTGCCAGTGGCACTGGGAATTGTGGTTTTGCCCCTTGTTGTCCTTGAAGTTCTTTCCTGAGAATGATATTGTGCAACATGGAACAGACTGTGAGTACTCCAGCACTGGTTGCTGGTTCATGCTGGAGGGCACCTTCTAATGTGTCTAGACACCGAGACCTTGATTTGAGCAACCAAATACATGTTTTATGATATCTCTAATTTGAATGTGACCATCATTGTATCATTGCTCAATGGAGTTGATGATTTACATCAGCCAAGATTCCAATGCATAACCTGCATTCCCCACAAAGTGCCCATGTGGAAAGTCACCTCTAGCAAACCTTGTGTACAGCTCACAGGTGTGCCATATGTATGAGTTGTGAAACCTGCTTGGACTAACTGTACATACATTGCAGATAATTCCTAGGGCATTATAGACAACCTGTCAGCTTATAGAGTGGTATCGTTTCATGTTAATGTACCTCATTCCCTGTTCACTGGGTTGGGATTTTATTTCTCTGTGAAGGAAATCTCTGCCCCTCCGCAATTTATGGGAAGTGTGCTATTGCATAAAATTCCTGCATGGTTCTTGCTCCCTGTTGTGGGGTTCATGGGAAATAGATATGCTCCTTTGCATGTTGCAGCATTGCATTTATAAACTGATTTAATATGGAATCAGAGGCCTGTGACACCCCTAATATATCCCCTGTGAGTCTCTTGAAAGTGCTTGTGGCTAGATACATAAAGTTACTCATATCTATTTTTCCACTGGAATGGCTTCTCCATGATTTTCTTGGAGCATCATGTGAGCATGGCAGAGGTTGTATATTTCTTCTAGTGTTTCCCTATCAACCCAGTATTGCTTTAGAGTCCAGGGTAGATCAAACGTGGTATAAACACCCTTCTTCTTTTTGGCCAAGGTCTGTCAGCAGAAGCAGAACCTTGAATTAAAGTGTGTTGCACACATAGGTTAATGATCGCAGCAGCAACCCATAACATCTTTTTTCTAAGTGTAATTGTGGCTGTAATCCAAAGAGTTTTGAATTTTAGGGCAAGTGGCCACACTTAGTGCACATGATTGCTTTTTAGGTTCCAGAATAACTCAATGTTGGATTGTTAATTAGCATGTAATTTGGATACTTATGATTTCAGTACCATATTCTGCCATTTAACCTTGCTTTGAGGCTCTACACTAAGTGTAGAGCAGTTTAATGAATACTAAATAGTGTTTTCTGTTGTGCACGATGTGATACACTGCGTACATTATCGATGCACTTAATGTAGCTGTTCGTGAATCTGGCCCATTAACTTTTATTCAATATAGAATGGCTGTGCAGTAAGAAGTATGTCAGTTGTTCATTCACCGTGACTACGGGGTCAAAGACCCTAAAAGCAGTGCAGTATGGGATACAGTACTTCGTAAAATGGTATTATAATACAATTGTCCTAAAGTGGCTGTGGCTATAGTACTTGTTCACAATGTATACAGACACAAGCAGCTCTGCACTAGTTAACATAATAGTGGTATATTAAACCATTAGGTCAGGGAAGTAATTTGCTGAGCTGGTGCAATTAACAAATATGTGAGACAATGATGCTGTCAGTAGTGAAGCCTAATTCAAAATCAGTGGCACAAAATCAGCTGTAAAAAACAATGTGCATGTTCAGTAAAACATTTGCCTTTTGTCTTCCTTCCTTCCTTTACTGGTAAAAGACATGGTAGTTATCTGCCATTAAACTTCACTACACTGCAAAAGCAAATAGATTTTTAAGCTATGCCAAATCCAAAAGTGTATTCTCCAGATCCCATTTAGTAGTATACGTCAGGATATTTGTACTGCAAATCAAAAATCGCCAGCATTCTTTCAACTTCATAAATGCCTGTGAGATTTGTAGTGTCTGTCATACATGATTTATGTTTTTCACAACTTCAAAGCTCCAAATTCAAAGCTCAGGTAGAGACACCCAGGAAACTAGGGCTGCTAAATCTTTCAGGTTAAGGTTGTTTTAGCAGCTGCAGCTGCCCTAAGACCCTTAATAATAAATAAACCTTCTTCATCTTACTCTCCTGGCAAAGAAAATGCATACAAAATGTGTTACATATTACAGAGTTGAAGGCTTGGTCCTCATTGTCCATAATAAAAGATTCTGTTTGGCCAAGACATCTGCATCAGCTGTAGTGTTCAAGTCTTGTTTTTTTTTTTAATTTATGACTTAATTTTCCAGTTGCTATTAGTAGTTATGCTGCCAAGATAATTTTTTTTTAACTACTGCTCCCACTCATTACATCCTAAAGAGCATACCAGAGCCTTTGACTTCATGGAAACTAGAAATGCAGGTTTACAAATCTTCAATTTCTTAGCAAAAACATATGAAGTCACACTGACCCTCCCCCCTTCCACAAGTCAGAGCTGCATTAACCTGCTGGTTCAGGATAAAGTCAATTAAAATAATGGCAGTGGTCTAACATTAAATAATAGTTTGTGTGTTGAACAATCAGCTGGAGCATACCTCTCAACTGTCCAGATTTTCACAGAATGTCCAGATTTTTGCCTCACATTTTTGGTCTGTTCATCATAAATGTTGTGGTTTTCTGGCAAATCAATGACCGAAGTCACTAAATAATGGCTTGCATTTGAGTTTCAGACTTCATATCGTTTAGAAATTGAATACTAACACAAATCCTGTTATTCTAACAACTTTCTATGTTTATAAGTGCAGCATTTAAAATTTGTTAGTGACCACCAACCCACCTACTTACTAAAATGCAAAATCCATGCCAACTCTACCCCACTAATACAAACTATCCAGAACAAAAATAACTTTGACCCTAACAAATTCAAACTCAAACAAAAATACCATAATTGGAACATACTAAAAGAAGTACCCTAGAAGAAGCTGTAATCCAATTCAACAACACCTTTCTAAAAATCCAAGATGCTCATGCCCCACCTCGCACCAGAAAACTCAAACTGAATACTGTCCCTTGATCACCAAAGAGACTAAAATAAGATTTCTCAAAGGAATAGAGTTTGGCATCACTGGAGAGCCAGAAAAACTACAGCAACTAGAGAACAATTCCAAAAACGTAGAAACGAAACAAAAAAAAAAACTATTCTCCAGGATAAAAAGAATTATTTCCTACATCTGCAAATCACGCACCAAAAGAACCCAAAAGAATTCTGGGCAGGAATAAATAAACTACTTCACCCCGGCAAACCCACCACCCCATCGGCAACCTTCACAGGCGAAATCACCGGCATACCTGAATCATTCAACAAATACTTATTAGAAACCATCTCTAAACTAGTTCAACAACAACCCACTACTACTGCTACCAATATCCCCAAGCCTGCAGTCAGTCCCAAAACTACCTTCCAATTCCAACCAATCCCTACCAATTATGTCAAAAAATTAGTATCCGAACGTAAACCTACTACCCTACCAACAGATGGCATCCCAGCAGAATACCTCCAGTTGGCTGCTAATGAAATTGCCTACCCAATGTCTATTTTACTTAACAGATCTCTATCAGAAATAACCATCCCACCAATCTTGAAAACCTCCTACATCGTCCCTTTACATAAAGGTAGAACATCCACTGACCTCACCAACTATCGCCCTATTTTCATCCTGTCCCCACTAGTAAAAATTTTTGAAAAATGTATAAATTACCAACTTATGTCATACCTACTTAATAACAAACTTCTCTCTCCTACCCAGCATGGATTCTGCCCTGCCCACAGTACAACCACAGCCCCTCTTTCCTTTACAAACCTCATCAACCAAAACAGGCACTTAGGTAAACTAACATCTGCCATATTCTTGAACCTGTCAAAAGCCTTTGATATGGTCAACCATCCCAAACTACTCCACTCCCTTACTAATCTTGGCCTTAGTGGTCACACTCTAGCCTGGTTTCAAAACTATCTACATGGTAGACAACAAGCTGTTTGATGGGACAGCAACCTATCCTCACTGCTACCTGAATCCCACAAGGTTCCATTCTGTGACCCCTTCTATTCTCCATCTTTATTAATGATCTCCACAGCATATGCCAAGATGCAACTGTTATACTTAACATTAGTCTGCTCAGCCAACGACCCACACAAACTCCTCTCCATTACCCAAAAATCCTTACAAGTTAGAGAAACCTGGTTTCTTAACAAAAACCTATTACTTAATCCAAAAAGACCAAATTGTTGCTATTTAAACCAAACAAATCCATCTCAATGCCCAACACATTCAATATTGTGTCCAGAGATGGGACTATCATCTCTCCAGACACTCATACTAAACTGCTAAGAGTGACCATTGACAACAGCCTCAAGTCTGATCTACATATAAATTAACCTATTAAAAACATTCACAAAACACTGGGCAGTCTTTATAAAAACAAACCATTTCTAACCCAACCTGCTAGAATAAACATAGCTCAAACCCACCTCCTCTCCACACTATTCTATGCCACTCCCATCTTCACCAACCTACCCAAAACTGAAATGGCCAAGCTTAACATATGCTACAATCAAACTGCCAAATTTGCTACTGGTGCCCCTACTGTGCCCACCACTGTCATTCTCTAAATCAACTTAACTGGCTTGTATTCCCAAAGCTCCTCTCATTCCATCAGCTTCCATTCGCCCATAAACTCCTACTACTTCCTGAAAAAAAATCAGCACTATCTAATCTACTTAAACTACAAACTAATACTAGACAACTTCGCTCTAGTGCTAAAAGACTAATCAAGGTGACCAAAAGCAATAACACAGCAGGTGACTCCCTCTTCCCTAACTGCATCGGTGAAATTTGGAACTCATTACCTTCTGCTATTACCTCAGCCAACTCAATGGTTACATTCAAAAAGCTACTAAAAGAACACCTAAAACTCGCATGGCTATGCCCTTGCTACCCATATTATACACACCCTCTGACCCACTCGTGTTCCTTTTCACTTCTATCCCTTCAAGAAGAATCGTGACTCCTCCTTATAGTGCCACACCTGCGAAGACCCATACCAACAGTCAGCAATTATACACATTCCAACTTTAAACCCCACCACATCTCACAAAACTAGCCCTAACATCTACTCCCAACCTCCTTTTACTTACATTTGTCTCAATCAATGTTATTACTGGAAACCAATACATTCTAAGTACTACTTTACCCTAAGTTAAATTAGGAAATTTTGTTTAAACTTGCGACTACCAAAGAATATTGTACTTTGTAACTTTAAAACTATGGAATCTTGTTAAATCATGTGTTTTCCTATGAATACTTGCTTGCTATGTAGAAATCTCATAGTTATTTGTTCTTAATCTGTGTAGATTTTCTCCCCGGGCCTCCGCTGAAAATGGACATGTATCCAGTCAGATTCTCCTGGTCAACAAATGTAAAATAAAATATAAATAAATTGTCCCTACTTTTGAGCCTTTGTCTCCACATTATTTTATGCTTTGTCCAGATTTCTTGAGCTGACAGGTTGAGAGGTATGAGCTGGAGAGGAGGAAGCTTGACTATGTATCAGAAAACTGAATACGTATTACACAGCTGCTTTCTCACTCAATCTCTCTGTCTCTTTTGTAGCTTACTTTCCGACTTATGCGATATGAATTGTGCTTCCCCACAGCTGAGGGCAGAGTGACAGCCCTGGATCATAGCTAGCAGTAAGTAAAGCCCAACTCTAAACACAAGAATGGAGTGTGCATGCCAAGTTGTCACAAGACATGCATGACCCAAGAAGGAAAATGGTACGTAAGAAAAAGTCTCTTACACTCCCTATGATGGACTCTTGACCCTGCCATGTAGCTCAAACTGCCTCTCCCAAAATGAGCCAGAAAAGCAAACTAAAAGAACACATGACGGTCAATGAACCATGACTGAAAGACGGCGTCACATGTAAAAAAGTGCGAATGAAGAACAGATACTTTAAAAAAAGAAAAACAACTTGCAGGATGCATTTTAAATGAAGGAAGAAGGAGCTTTGTCATTTACAAAGCACCTGCACCAACTCATAATTTTTAATGTTTACTGCCGTTGTTCCCATTACAGCTTAAATTTCCTTCATCTCAGTGTAACTTGTCCTCTCGCCCTTCCCACTCTTGTTGTCTAATCATTTTCAGTATTACTAGCATTAACCACAATGTATTTTTCTTCTAAGACTGGTATTGATTTTGTTTCCCTTAGCTCTCATGTGCTCCACATTTTTAACAAGTCTGGAGGTTGACCTTATTTTAACAGTAAGCAAACTGATAGGTATCTGTCACCGTAATATACCTTCAGTGGTGGTGAAAAGAGTAATAAGGAGGCACTGATGACTGGCAAGAATCGAGGCAGGGACAATCATACCTCTCTGCTTCTTTACGAAGGAATTCTAGACAAAGCCAAACATCACTGGAGGACAAAGGCCTAAAAAATAGGGACATTTTTTTTTAAATATTGCTCTTGTAAACTTAGAAAGTTGCTAAAATCAAAACATTTGGATTAACATGTTTTTTTTTTAAGGATATGAATTCTAAAACTCAAATGGCTGCCATTATTTAGTGACTTCAGTCCTGAATGCCTTGTCAGAAAACTCAATCATGTTATAAGGAATATACCAAAACGTGGGGCAAATATCTTGACATTCTGCTAAAATCTATACAGTTGAGAGGTTTGGTGACAATGATTCCTGAGAGGTAAGGTGGAGTGTTACTCTGATCTCTGACAGGCTGTATGACTAAGACAAGGGACAACAATTCCTGACTGGAGAGGAGAATCCCAAAACACTGAAAACATAATGGAAGGGGGTGGATCTTACATTAATCTTGATATCTGGCAAGATGCATAGGGTGTTGGATCTCTAATATCTGTAGACTTCTTGTCCAGTGATTAATGCTAATGAACTGTTAAGTGACAGCAAAACAATGAGCTCTATATTTATGCAAGCCCAGCTAAAATAAATGTTTGCCCTAAGAAAACAATTGAATGTATAGCTCATTGTCTTCAGTTTTTATTTCAGAGATCAGTCAGCAGTTAATTTGTATCAAAAGTTTATCAGGAAACTATAATACCTATTTTCATGGAGGGTAAATCCACAGCAATAATAATTATCAATCTATTAATTTAATATGTCATAGGTAAATGTTTTCAACATGTCCTGTGTAAACAAATGTATAGGTGGTTGAAACCAGGCGTGGATATTTACCAGACAGCGCCCCTTTTGGTATGTACCTCACAAGACATCTACAACAACTGGAGAGGCCAAAGAAATACCTCACGAAGAGGATTACTGGCCTTAAACAGATGCCCTACGCAGAGCATCTCAAAAAACTCCAGCTTTACTCCATCACATATCGCCTACTCAGAGGCGATCTCTGCCTAACATACAAAGCTATGTCAAACCCAGAGCTGTTGGACATGCTCCACTTAAATAAATCCCAATCCCTCCGAGCTACACGCTCTAGAGACCTAAACCTTGTCACCACAATAAACAGAACATGCTGGAGGGATAGATTCCTGTCCCAGAGACCTTCTATACTCTGGAACAGACTACCTATCTATGTCAAACAGAGCTCCTCATTAGCACTCTTCAAAAATCTTGATGATTGGATGGGAAATAGGAAATTCACCCCGGGGATCACTTCTGTGGCTCTGCTCGACAGGGGCACAAGAAAATAATTTTATTGGGTGGCGAAAGCCAGGGTACCTTTTTGGCTAGGCTTATATAGGCCATAGGGCCAATAGCCTAGTATCTACCTATGAACCTATGAACCTATGAGCATGGATTTACTGAAAGATGTTTATGCCTGTACACCCTGTGAAATTTTTATCAGTCTGTAATGTAAGCAATAGGTCAAGGTTTACTTGTTAAAATAGTATAAATGATTTAACTAAAACTTTTGACCTAGTACCCCATGTCATGATAATGATTGTTATCTGTAAACTTAACATTAATGGATACATTAGTAGATAGATAAAGAAATGGTGAAAGGGGAAACATTTGCATTGTTGCAGAAGCTACATCAGAGATAATGCCATTTACTGTTGGAGTAGCACAGGAGTCAGTGTTGTTTATGTTGGACTTTCCATATCAGAAATGCTTGCGAGTTAGCAAATTTGTGAATGATGTAAATGTAGTGGTAATAATATTAAAATATGAGTGAACAAATCAAAGTCCAGTAATATTTTGACAAAAGAGATGTATGGTCAAGTTTAAAAATATGACATTTAAAGTAAAAAAATCTAAGATACTTCACTTTGGAGTTAATCACTGGCTTCAGTCTTTCCATGTAGGACTTGTTTTGAACAACCTGTAACATCCTGGTAAGAAAACTCTGGGTTCGCTCCAGCTGTTGCAGATATCTGGTGAGGTACATGATGAAGGGTGCATTGTGCTCAATTATTTGTGTGATGAGGGCCAAAAACAATGGAATTATTGGAATAATTTGATCTGGATGGCATGCCCTTGCTTATGAGTTGTGACACACAGAAAGATATTCTCACCACTGTGGACACAGGGAGGTTGAAGTCCAAATTAGTATCAACCTGAGTACCCAGATCATTAGGTGCTGTATTTTCTTTCCTAAAGGGAATAATTATACATTTTTGTTCACATTTAGTTTCTCTTCATGGCTTTACAACAATCATTTGTGTGCATTAATCTTTTCTGCAATATTTCAGTATCATTCGTGAATTCAGTGATTCCACCAGTCTGCAGACATCCACAAACTTGATCAGACAAAGACTGTCTAGGTTTGCATTGACTTCTGAGAAATAAATACTGAACAGGAAAGGGCTTAGTACAGAACCCTGTTGTACTTCCCTGTGACTGGCCTCTTCCTAGAGGAGAATTCACCCACTTTGGCAGTATAAGTCCTGTCAGTCAGACATTTTGCTATCCACCTGGTGACATAGGGGGTTAGGCCCAGTTGAGGGAGTTTCTCTATAATACATGAGTAGGGAATTTTGTCAAATGCCTTGGCCAGGTCTAGTTAGGTGTGATACAACAGTCCTTCCCTCACCCATGGCCTTGGTGACTTTCTTGAAGAAGTCCACCAGATTTAACAGACATGATCTGCCGTTAATGAGTACAAACTGGGTTTGTTCCAGAACTGGGAAATTAGCTATGTCCTTGTTGATAAGGTTTGTGATTATTTCCATGGTCTTACTGATGAGGCTATTCAGGCTTATGTGTCTATAATTCCCTGTGTATGTTGATGGTCCCTCCTTGTGCAAAGGGATGACTGTTGCTGTCCACCATTCTGCTGGAACATAGCCTGTCTGGAGACTGTGCTTAAATAGGGATACAGGTAGACTATTAGGTCCAGTGTGAAGTTATTTCAAAGACAACCTGGGAAATTGTCAGAGCCCATTGATGCCATGTTTTTAGTCTTAGAGAGGACAGAGATGACCTGCTCTCTTGAGATAATAGAGTGAGGAATGCTGGCAGGTATACTTTGGGTGACAACTGGTGAGGACAGGAGGTTGAAGTTTGAGCCAAATCTGTCAACTAGCAGGTTGTCTATTTCCTCTGGATAAGTATGGATATTGCTATCCACAACTAGTTCTGCACATAGCTGGGTATTCCCCTTAAGATTTCAAATGTAGCTACAAAATTCTTTGTGACAACACCTCCAAATACAACGTTGAGTATGAATCACATGCAACACAGTGGAACCATTAACACAGTCATACAACTCAACCTATTTCATGTTATTGCATCAGCTATACATCATATGTTTATCAGTGAGAATGTGTGAGTGATGGCCGTGACACCATATATGGACACATTACAACTGAGGTGGATGTGGTTCATGCAGAACATTTAATGACAGAAATGCTGACAGTCCCACAATGTTGCTGTGAAACATCTCAATAATTATTGTGAATAGCAACACAATTATGCATACAATGAATTCCCCAAGGTTGCGAGTGAATCTGAACATGTTATATGTTTGTGCATATAACAGCATTACAACATGTGGATTAATCCAGGTGTATTCACCCATGTAATCAGTATGATGTAATACCGATATATGTCAGATACCAGAACACATGCCTTAGTAAGGAAACAATATATATAGCATCATCCCATGTCAGCAGTCCTCCGGAGACATATTACTATTGCTGTTATGAAAGGAACATGTAAGCAAATAGCAAAAGCAGCCATCAATACAATAGCTGAAATCCCAGATTGGAATAGACTGTGGTAGGGTTACAGTACATCCACACTGCAACATAGCACATGTGGATGACAACAACATCGATATGTGCAATCATCAGGGGGTCATACGGCATTACTGGACTAATGGTCAAGAGCACATAAAATCCTAGACATCATTATACCATTTAAACCAAAATTGCTATATCTATGTAATGGAAGATACTAGGTGAATGTGCATATGTGTGTATATGTTTGATTTAATTACAGACTGCCTCTGTCCATAAATGACATGCGCACCACCACATCACAAAATTAGAAACTAACACATCCAGTGGTCTGCAGATGGCTTGCACAAGGAGAAATGTAGGGGGTCTGCTTCACAATGTGCATATGCATCTTTGAGATGATGACACCCTCGTATTTCACAGAAAGATGTTATTTGTACAGAGAGAACAGGGATGTTGGATTCATTAGGCTATGTAAAATGTTGTCCTGAGTGGAAGTCAAACTTAAAGAGATTTAAAACATCATATTAAGACTGTAATATACCACTAATCACAAACATACACAACAGTTGACTGAGATCAGATTCAAACACGACACCTGTGTAGGTATACAAGCTGGATTCCATGCAACATAAGAGCAGCAGTACCACAGATGTCAGAATTTCACTTTAAAGAGGATGGCATCACCATTGTCTGCTGTGAAGATTTTTTGAGGGAGTGTCTGATAAGATGTGGACTCACATCCCTACATAAAATTGTCTCGACACTGATGACTGAATGAAAACACACACTCAGACTGACTGCTGTGAGATTAGTATCCCTACATATCTAGTTATACAAGGTAGAGGACACATTTTTTTAACTCTAGCACCAACATCATTTTTAAACCTTGTATACTACAGGATCAATTGTAAACTATTGGATGAAGATAACATGTTTGCATTATCCATCAACAGAGTCATGCCAGTATGAAGAAGCAATGAGATGTTACCTGTACATCCATCACATGTAAAAAGGTGTGGGAGTGAAGGGATGAATACAAAGATAAATAAACATAAACATAATGGTTCATAGGTTCATAGGTGTGTACTATGCTACTAGCCCCGGAGCCTTTACAAGCCTAGCCCATAGGATTACCCTGATATCGTGCCACCTGACCTTAGTTCCCAGTGCCTCTGTCGAGTAGAGCCACAGGAGTGATTCCTGGGGTGAATTTTCTATTTCCCATCTACTCATCAAGATTTCTATTGAAGAGTGCCAGTGAGGTGCTCTATTTGACATGTATGGGAAGTCTATTCCATAGCATGGGCAGTCTCTGGGTTATGAACCTGTCCCCCCAGCACGTTCTGTTGATTATGGTAATGAGGTTGAGGTCTCTGGAGTGTGTGGTGCAGAGGAATTGGGATTTCTTTAGATGTAGTATTTCTAACAGATCTGGGTCAGACATGGCTTTGTAAGTCAAGCAGAGATCACCTCTAAGTAGGTGAGTTTTTTGAGTCTGTCCATATAGGACAAGTGTTTAAGGCCTAGGATCCTCTTTGTGAGGTACTTTTGCGGCCTCTCCAGTTGTTGCAGTGTCTAGTGAGGTACATGCCAAATGGGGCATTGTACTCAATGATTGGCCTAATGAAGGAAGAGTAGAAAGAGACAATGACCTCCTTCTTCCTGGATGCAAAACCCTTAGTAATGAGATGTGCCACATAGAAGGACTTTCTGACCACACTGGCAATGTGGTGGTCAAAAAAGAGGCTGCTGTCTACCTGTGTTCCCAGATCTCTTATAACGCCTTTTGTGTTCAGTGGACTACCATCAATGTGGTAATACATGGGAACTGGGTTTTTCCCAAAGGGGATGGTGACACATTTTTTGGCATTGAGCTTAAGGCCATGGTTCTGACACCAGTCGTTGGTCTCAGTGAGGCCTTTGTGTAGGATGTCAACAACACTTGGGGAGTTAATGGTTGCCAACTTGCAGTCGTCTGCGAACTTTGTCAGCCAGAGTCCCTTTGTGTTGGCCTGGATTTTTGAGAAGTAGATACCAAACATGAGAGGACCCAGGACCAATCCCTGTGGGAGTCTACTCATGACTGGTCGGGAGTCTGACTTGGAGTCAGCTACTTTCACACTGTGGGTTCTATCTGTGAGTCAGTTTGCAACGCACCTAGTGATATGGGGTTGATGCCTAGCTTAGTGAGTTTTTCTATGATTCCTGAGTGAGGAATGGTATAAAAGGCCTTGGCCAGATCAAGGTGGGCTGTATAAACCACCTTGCCTTCATCCACAGCTCTGGTGACTGACTCAAAGAAGTTGACCAAGTTGAGTAAGAATGATCTACCTTTCACAAAACCAAACTGTGTGGGATCCACAGTTTGGACATTCCTTATATCCTTGTTTATTAGGTCCATGATGATGCATTCCATAGCTTTGCATATCAGATTTGTCAGGCTAATGAGGCAATAGTTCCCAGGCTCTGTAGTCGCTCCTCCTTTGTGGAGAAGGATGACTATAGCAGTGCATCATTTGGTAGTGACAAAGCCTGAGGTGAGGCTGTGAATGAACAGGGCACACAGGTGAGGTGCTAGTTCACTCAGTAATTCATATAGAATACACCCAGTGATATTGTCAGGTCCCACAGAAGCTGTAATCTTGGCCTTGGACAGTGCTATTTGGTTTAATGTAGCATTCTTGGACATGTTCTTGTTTTGTTCCCTTTCTTAAGCTGCTATACTGTGTACCATTAAGTAAGACACATATGGGTAAAGAAGGCTTAGATGAAGGACATCCTTCATACATATGACAAGCAGAACAATGCTGGATAAATATGTTATAGTTGTGGGTTTTGATGTCACTTCAAATGCTCTTTTTTGGCCAAGACTGCAAGGCTATGGAGTGCGTCATCATGGAACTCATTAACAAAGACATTGGGAACCTCCAAACATTTGACCCTACCCAGTTCGGCTTTGTTAAGGGCAGATCATGCCTACTAAACCTAGATGACTTCTTTGAGACAGTCACCAAGGCCATAGATGAGGGAAAGGTGGTTTACACAGCCTAACTTGCCCTTGCCAAGGCGTTTGACACCATACCTCACTCAGGTATTATAGAAAAACTCACTAGCCTGAACATAAACCCCTACGTCACAAGATGGGTTGCCAACTGGCTTACAGACAGAACGCACGCAGTAAGAATAGCAGGTTCCAGGTCTGACTCTAAACCAGTCATAAGTGGTGTCCCGCAAGGCTTGGTCCTGGGACCCCTACTGTTCGGCATATACTTCTCAGATGTACAGGAAACACAGGAGGACTATGGCTAACCAAGTTTGCTGAGGACTGCAAACTGGGAGCCATAATTGACTCTCTGGCTTACATGGACATCCACAAAAAAGGCCTTATTGAGACGGACGCCTGGTGTCAAAGTCATGGACTCAAGCTAAATGCCAAAAAATGCATAGTCATCCCATTTGGGAAAAACAAAACACTCATGAATTACCACATAGGTGGCAGCCCCCTTAATACAGAAGAGGTAATAAGAGATCTGGGGGACCCAGGTGAATAGTAATCTCTCCTTTGACAATCATATTGGAAAAGTAGTTAGGAAATCCTTCTATGTGGCCCATCTAATTACTAAAGGGTTTGCATCTAGAAATAAAGAGGTTACAGTGCCCCTCTACTAGTCACTCATCAGACCCATCATAGAGTGCAATGCCCCATTTGGGATGTACCTCACAAGACGCTTCCAACAGCTGGAAAGACCACAAAAGTACCTCACCAAGAGGATTACTGGCCTCAAACATATGTCCTATGCAGACCTACTGAAAAACTCTGGCTGTACTCAGTGGCATATCGCTTACTCAGAGGTGATCTCTGCCTGACTTACAAAGCCATATCCAACTCAGAATTGATGGACATGCTCCACTTAAAGAAATCCAAGTCACTGCGAGCCATGCGCTCTATTGAGCTAAACCTCACCACAACAATAAATAGAACATGCTGGAGGGATAGATTCCTGTCACAGAGACTCCCCATGCTTTGGAACAAAATTCCTATCTACATTAGGCAGAGCCCCTCACTAACACTCTTCAAGAGAAATCTTGACGAGTGGATGGGTAACAGAAAATGCAACCCTGGGATCACTTCATTTGCTCTGCTTGACAGAGGCTCAGTTAATTAATCAATGGGGCGGCAAAAGCCGACACACTCTGGCTAGGCTTATAAATGCCCTTGGGCAGATAGCCTAGTACCTACTTATGAACCTATGAACCACACACTTACCTCAGGAATGTACAAGGGTGCATATGTGTTCTCCAGCTGTTGCCACCATATATATGGACATGGCCCAACAGTTGGTGTGGCAGTCCATGACATGACTGGGATGATAGCAGTAATGCTAGCGGTAAATAATGATAGGCCATTACCTAACAACCCTTCCTATATCACAGCGGGACAAAGACTGGCATATATGTGGAGGACAGAGGCAGGGACACAGGGCCATATTTTCATTATTGCTGTTACATACCCTGGAAATTGCTGGTGTTACAGGATTCATTGCAGCATACCCTTATGCAGGGATACAACAATGAAATACAAATGGATGTAGCCATGTACTGATAGCACCCAGACAGAATGCCACAGATGTATTCGGGACAATACCTGTGTGGTGCACAGACAAAACCTAACAGCCAATCCCCCTGGTATTATATGGATAGGCCCACAGTTGAGAGTTATGTAGGCAGATAACATTCCATGAAAAAGTACCATGTACACAGAAACCCAACAGTAAGATACATTGTACACAATAACACTACTCACGCTGTCTGTAGGTCTGGAATCTTACCCAAATGTGGATTTGGCCTGTGTCTGCAGGTTCTGCTGTAAGAGGTACTGCTACTTGCTGTCTGTAACACTGATGTCCACACACAGGAAGGATGTCATCCATACTGTAAAGGTGAAGGGACAACACCCACAGAAGACAGCAATTTATAGCTCAGGGTTGCTACGACAGTGGTTATCTGATGTACTACACAGCAGGCTGCATGTAATTAGCAACTGGTGGACACTGACTGTTGCAGAGGCCACCACCTGATCATGTGCAATACCAACAAAAGCATGCTGCAATTTATTCAAAGCAGCTCAATCACTCTACTGGAGAGACTGAGAGAGAGAGAGCGAGAGAAAAAAAAACCTTCAAGAAAGTTCACAAAGCTCAGGGTTGTGTTACAGTGGAAACAACATAACAGGTATGTGAAACTGATATGCATTTTCTGGCATGTAGTATATGGCATAGAATAATCGGATGTATACTGTGAAAGGATGTATATGTGCCATCAGTACTTGTTCCTGTAATGATGTTGTGTTCAACAACTGCACTGGACAGTAGCATCAGTCCCTGTGGGCAATGGGACATACCTGTCAAATGTGCAGACCAGCAGTGAATGGCAAAGATGTGCCCCATGATATCTGTGTTCTGTAAATTACTGTGGCCAACGGCTGGTGGGGGTATTAATACCGCCATGATAGACACATGAGTGAGAGACCACACCACCTGCAGGACAGTCATGTTAAAGTGTAGCATAGCATGCCCAACTGCCATAGCAGTATAATATGCTTATCTAAAGTTTGTCACCATATATACCCCCCTAATGTTAGTCTGTGTTCACATGTGACACCTGTCTGTGTTGCAGCAAGGCAGAACAGTTCAGCTGTGAAGTAAAGAGGGTACATGAGTGTGGTCCAGATGTTCATATGCACCCCACATACAGATACATATATGTGTGATACATATTCACAGCTGTGTATGTGTACAGAACCCCAGATAGTTATACATTTATATAGGTATATAAACAACACAAAATGATATCTACACATATATGCACATATGTATATATACATATATATCTATCTATATATATATATATGTGTGTGTATACAGACACATATATGTGTGTGTGTGTATATATATATATATATATATATATATATATATATATATATATATATATATATATATATGTATGTATGTATGTTTTTGTTGTTGTTGTTGTTGTTGTTGTTGTTGTGTCACTGTGGACCTCCCTATGCCCAGTACCCGCGACCTGCCTGGGTGACAGACACATCTGTGTGTGCTCCATGGGAGGGGTGCCATCCCCTGAGGTAGTTCCACATGAAGGTAGTGATGGAACAGTAGATAATGAGGTTCCATGGTGGGTCACGGATGTGATGTGGACTGATAACCTGCACATTAGGTTGGAGTGGTGTTCCTGCTGGCAAATAACCCCTACACATACTGGTATGTAACTGTCATGGAACATATGTGGGCTGTAATAGTTCACATAATGTGTGGTGTGATAAGAGACCTTGGGACACAGGTGGACAGTAATCTCTCCTTTGATAATCACATCGCCACAGTGTTCAGGAAATCCTTCTACGTGGAATACCTCATCACAAAAGGTTTCTCATCCAGAAAAAAAGAGGTCATTATTCCCCTCTACTCATCACTCATTAGACCCATTATAGAGTACAATGCCCCTTTTGGTATGTACCTCACAAGACATCTACAACAACTGGAAAGGCTGCAAAAATACCTCACAAAGAGGATTACTGGCCTCAAACAGATGCCTTATGCAGACTGTCTGAAAAAACTCCAGCTTTACTCTGTCACATATCACCTACTCAGAGGTGCTCTCTGCCTAACATACAAAACTATGTCAACCCAGAGCTGTTGGACATGCTCCACTTAAAGAAATCCAAGTCACTGCGAGCCATGCGCTCTATTGAGCTAAACCTCGCCACAACAATAAATAGAACATGCTGGAGGGATAGATTCCTGTCACAGAGACTCCCCATGCTTTGGAACAAAATTCCTATCTACATTAGGCAGAGCCCCTCACTAACACTCTTCAAGAGAAATCTTGACGAGTGGATGGGTAACAGAAAATGCACCCCTGGGATCACTTCATTTGCTCTGCTTGACAGAGGCTCAGTTAATTAATCAATGGGGCGGCAAAAGCCGACACTCTGGCTAGGCTTATAAATGCCCTTGGGCAGATAGCCTAGTACCTACCTATGAACCTATGAAGCTATGAACCACACACTTACCTCAGGAATGTACAAGGGTACATATGTGTTCTCCAGCTGTTGCCACCATATATATGGACATGGCCCAACAGTTGGTGTGGCAGTCCATGACATGACTGGGATGATAGCAGTAATGCTAGCGGTAAATAATGATAGGCCATTACCTATCAACCCTTCCTGTATCACAGCGGGACAAAGACTGGCATATATGTGGAGGACAGAGGCAGGGACACAGGGCCATATTTTCATTATTGCTGTTACATACCCTGGAAATTGCTGGTGTTACAGGATTCATTGCAGCATACCCTTATGCAGGGATACAACAATGAAATACAAATGGATGGAGCCATGTACTGATAGCACTCAGACAGAATGCCACAGATGTATTCGGGACAATACCTGTGTGGTGCACAGACAAAACCTAACAGCCAATCCCCATGGTATCATACGGATAGGCCCACATTTGAGAGCTATGTAGACAGATAACATTCCATGAAAAAGTACCATGTACACAGAAACCCTGTAAGAACAGCAAGATATATTGTACACAATAACACTACTCACACTGTCTGTAGGTCTGGAACCTTACCCAAATGTGGATTTGGCCTGTGTCTGCAGGTTCTGCTGTAAGAGGTACTGCTACTTGCTGTCTGTAACACTGATGTCCACACACAGGAAGGATGTCATCCATACTATAAAGGTGAAGGGACAAAACCTACAGAAGGCAGCAATTTATAGCTCTGGGTTGCTATGACAGTGGTTATCTGAAGTACTACACAGCAGGCTGCATGCAATTAGCAACTGGTGGACACTGACTGTTGCAGAGACCACCACCTGATCATGTGCAATACCAACAAAAGCATGCTGCAATTTATTCAAATCATCTCAATCACTCTACTGGAGAGACTGAGAGAGAGAGAGAGAGCGAGAGAAAAATAACTTTCAAGAAAGTTCACAAAGCTCAGGGTTGTGTTACAGTGGAAACAACATAACATGTATGTGAAACTGATATGCATTTTCTGGCATGTAGTATATGGCATAGAATAATCGGATGTATACTGTGAAAGGATGTATATGTGCCATCAGTACTTGTTCCTGTAATGATGTTGTGTTCAACAACTGCACTGGACAGTAGCATCAGTCCCTGTGGGCAATGGGACATACCTGTCAAATGTGCAGACCAGCAGTGAATGGCAAAGATGTGCCCCATGATATCTGTGTTCTGCAAATTACTGTGGCCAACGGCTGGTGGGGGTATTAATACCGCCATGATAGACACATGAGTGAGAGACCACACCACCTGCAGGACAGTCATGTTAAAGTGTAGCATAGCATGCCCAACTGCCATAGCAGTATAATATGCTTATCTAAAGTTTGTCACCATATATACCCCCCTAATGTTAGTCTGTGTTCACATGTGACACCTGTCTGTGTTGCAGCAAGGCAGAACAGTTCAGCTGTGAAGTAAAGAGGGTACATGAGTGTGGTCCAGATGTTCATATGCACCCCACATACAGATACATATATGTGTGATACATATTCACAGCTGTGTATGTGTACAGAACCCCAGATAGTTATACATTTATATAGGTATATAAACAACACAAAATGATATCTACACATATATGCACATATGTATATATACATATATATCTATCTATATATATATATGTGTGTGTATACAGACACATATATGTGTGTGTGTGTGTATATATATATATATATATATATATATATATATATATATGTATGTATGTATGTTTTTGTTGTTGTTGTTGTTGTTGTGTCACTGTGGACCTCCCTATGCCCAGTACCCGCGACCTGCCTGGGTGACAGACACATCTGTGTGTGCTCCATGGGAGGGGTGCCATCCCCTGAGGTAGTTCCACATGAAGGTAGTGATGGAACAGTAGATAATGAGGTTCCATGGTGGGTCACGGATGTGATGTGGACTGATAACCTGCACATTAGGTTGGAGTGGTGTTCCTGCTGGCAAATAACCCCTACACATACTGGTATGTAACTGTCATGGAACATATGTGGGCTGTAATAGTTCACATAATGTGTGGTGTGATAAGAGACCTTGGGACACAGGTGGACAGTAATCTCTCCTTTGATAATCACATCGCCACAGTGTTCAGGAAATCCTTCTACGTGGAATACCTCATCACAAAAGGTTTCTCATCCAGAAAAAAAAGAGGTCATTATTCCCCTCTACTCATCACTCATTAGACCCATTACAGAGTACAATGCCCCTTTTGGTATGTACCTCACAAGACATCTACAACAACTGGAAAGGCTGCAAAAATACCTCACAAAGAGGATTACTGGCCTCAAACAGATGCCTTATGCAGACTGTCTGAAAAAACTCCAGCTTTACTCTGTCACATATCACCTACTCAGAGGTGCTCTCTGCCTAACATACAAAACTATGTCAACCCAGAGCTGTTGGACATGCTCCACTTAAGGAAATCCCAATCCCTCCAAGCTACACGCTTTAGGGACCTAAACCTTGTCACCACAATAAACAGAACATGCTGGAGGGATAGATTCCTGTCCCAGAGATTTCCCATACTCTGGAACAGACTACTTATCTATGTCAAACAGAGCTCCTCATTAGCACTCTTCAAGAAAAATCTTGATGATTGGATGGGTAATAAGAAATTCACCATGGGGATCACTTCTGTGGTTCTGCTTGACAGGGGCACAGGAAAATAGTTTTCTTGGGTGGCGAAAGCCAGGGTACCTTTTTGGCTAGGCTTGTATAGGCCCTAGGGCCAATAGCCTAGTACCTACCTATGAACCTATGAACAATCCCAGAACATGTCCAACAGCATGCATTGATATTCCCAATACTACAGAATAGCAGATGTGTAGCAGTCACATAGCAGACCTACCACATGCGTATGTGGAAACATAGTGGCAGTGATAATGGCATGCAGGTGAAATACCCTGTAACAGCCCTGCAACTCTATTGTCCCTACAGGGAGCATGTCTACAACCACATAACAGAAAGTGTTGTACAATACAATATATGGCTCAATGGTACACATACCAGGCACATACCACTAGCGTAGTGTGAACATTATGTTGGAGCTGATACGGTGATGGGAGACTGATATGTGTATTGTATTATGGTAAACTTGACATATGAGTTGCTCAGACATATTTCCATCATTATGTCTTTCAGGGAGTATGGCACACCCATGAAACCCCACATACAGTGCCTCTGAGGAGATCATCATCACCAGCAATCATCCACAACTATCAGCTGCTCTTCTCATGGACAAGCATGAACCAGCAGGAGAGAAAAGCCATGTGGACTGATGTGGTCCACAGGGTGAATGAGGTGGGATTGCACAGCTGAACTTATAAGCAGGTCCGCCACCATTGTAGTGACCTGCTCCAGCAAGTACGATGTCATGTCGCTGCCATGCGCGGTGACCACCTTGCAACAGAGAAGGGCCATAACATCCACCCCCCCTCACCAGAATGGAGGAGCTGCTCATCAGCCTGGTAGCACCTGCCCACCCGCAAGAGCTCCAGACCAATACGGTCATGGAGGTGGATGCTACTAACACACCACACATTGAGCATGCAGGTAAGGTTCCAGGGCATATCAGTAGACTACTGTAGTGTATGCATCTGTGCAGGTAGACCATGCATGTATGAGATGTGGGGTATGTTAAGTAGCACAGATAAGCAGTAATGCATAAACTGTAGTACTGTGGACTTCAGCTGTTGTTGTACAGTAATATTGCAGCCACCCTGTAGCAATGCCACAGCTGTGGCCACTGACATCAAGTCTATCCCATGTCAATGTAGGTAGCTCTGGGATACCAGCAAGGCAATGGCTGGATGCCGGTAAGTATGGTTTAAGGTTATGCTTGGCAATTCACTGTGCATGCCATAGCTAAGATGTAGGCCATGTACACATCTAACACACCTACCCATAATGCATGCTGTATATGTGCACTGACACAGCACACACCTCACTAATGGGATTACCAGCCTCAAACACATGCAATACACAGTCCATCTCAGACAACTGTGGCTACACTCCAGTGGACATTGCCCAGGCATAGATGACATCTGCCCAACATACACAGCTATGTCATTCAGAGAGCAGTTGAACATGCTACGTATAATGATATCCCACTCCCTCTGCTAATACATGCTCCAGGGTCCTAAACCTAATAAATACATTACACAGAACATACTGGAGGGATAGGGCCCTGTCCTGGGGAATCACCACACTCTGGAACGGGCTACCCATACATGTCAAGCAATGCTACTCAATAGCCCTCTTGACAGAAACACATGGCAATTGGATGGGGAATGGGGAATACACCCTGGGTAACATCTGTGTGCCACAGCCTGACAGGGGCACAGGGGAATAACATTAGTGGGTGTTGCATGGCAGGGAACCACTGTGGCTAGTCTTATGTAGGTCCCATGACCAATAGACCAGTGCTCAACTATGAACCTATGTGTACCACAGGCAACATCAGCCAGGGCCCAATCATGGTCAATAATGGTCTCTACATTCACCATAGGTACAGTACAATGTCTCTGTTTTCAGTCTAATGGTAATCTACCACTCATACATGCACCACTGATGATGTCATATGTGAATACACATCAAGCAGTCACTAAACACATGTGTCCACACGTGATCCAGGAACACACAGAGGCTGTGAGCAGCAGCGGAAACACATCTGACACACATAGACACATCCTGCTATGGTGTGTACACCTGTGAGGTATGGTGCACAGGACATGCCAGGGTGCTGAACAGATGCACAGCAATGTTGTGGACATGGGTACAGTGGGTTCCAGGGGGAGGGCCATCCACATACAAACAGAAGCCATGCATCACAGCCATGTATATTGTTGATAATGGGGATTGACTACAGTTGCACTGCATGCTGTTCAGCCTCACATGTCCTGCATGCTGACATGCGTGCAATTACAGGTATGTGTGTGATACTGTACTGCACCAACGCCTGCTATTGTGTGTGTTATGGGGTTGTGGGAGCTGTCTGTAGGTACTGGCTGGTGTAGTGTATGGGTTGCCATGTATGTTGACTGCATGTGTGTATGTCTGTGTGTGTGGCCATGTTTGCACACATGTGTGTGTGTGTGTGTGTGTGTGTGTGTGTGTGTGTGTGTGTGTGTGTGTGTGTGTGTGTGTGTGTGTGTGTGTGTGTGTGTGTGTGTGTGTGTGTGTGTGTATTTACTGTTTAGTGGTGTTGTACAGGTCTTACAGTCTGTTCCCTGTTTTCCCCTCACCAGTGGCGAGGTGGGGCTAGGTCCCCCACAGGGAATCTGATGTCACTGATACAGACAGTGACCATGAAGATAGGTGTGTTGAGGCACAGGAAGGGTCATCAGGGGCTGCAGCTGGGCCACCAATTGACAACCCACATGTATCCACACCTCATCACCATTGGCCCAGCTGAGGGACAGCCTATGGTTGGCATGGGCCAGGACAGTGTGCTATCTATGGCATGTGTGTCAGGACACAGCAGCTATAGCCAGATGTCTGGCAGGGTATCGCATAGGCAGATGTGCAGGGGTGCTCATAGGAGCACTGCTGGTCATCATGCCCCTGGCAGACATGCAACATCTATTTCAACCACATGCACGTTCCAGACTGTCATGGAGGCACAGGCATAAATGGAATGGTAACCCTCGAAATGCAGGACACTGTATTCGGTACAATAAAGGCTGTCTTTAAGCTTATACCAGGACTCGAAATATCCAGACCAATGCAAAGGTCTTCAAAACAAGGTATATTTATTACAAAAAGCCCAAAGGCTAAAAATAAAACAAAACAATAAACGAAACATATAGTTCACTGATTACTGATTTAGCGCTTTCATCTCCTATTCGGAGACTTCTTCAGAATCAATATATCCTAAAAATTCCATAATTTATACAATTTTCAAAAACTTGTTAGGCTGTGCAATTGGCTGGCATTTAATTACCTCCTGAATTGAAGGTTCAAGTTTAAAGGCAGAATGTCCACATAAATGCAAAAGACTTGAATATACAAAAGGGCATACATAACAATCAACTTATTGTTCATTTCTTATCTCAATCTTATTGAATACAATAAATTCATTAAATAAATACATATATATGATTAAATATATATATTAAATATAAATATATATATATATATATATATATATATATATATAAATTAATAAATACTATTTAAAAAGGTGTTAAATAAAATAATGTTGAATAAAATGTTAATATATATAATGTATAACAATGAATATATATGGTAAACTGGTACCTACTCATAAAAATATAAAATATATATATATATTCCAGTAATATTCCTAAGTAATAATTATTGTTGTATCACTATTATTATTATAGTTATTATAGTTATTGTTGTTATTATTATTATTTATTGTTGTTATTGTTATTATTTCACCCATGTTTCTTCGGATCAGCTGCAAGTAGTTTTAATGCAGGGGTGATGGAAATATGGTCATTGAGACCTTTGCCACAACATGCATCAAGTCTCAACTGCCAAATCATCTCACGAAATTCCAATAATGTTTCCCAATCACCCCCTCTTTCTGGATATGCAACTTCTTCTATAACCCAGAATTTGTAATTAGCCTCCTTACATATTAGTGCATGTCTGTACAGTGTGTTATTTTCACAATGTTTATTAATATCTCTGATGTGCTCATAGATTCTGGTCCTAAGGCGGCGTTCCGTTTTACCTATATAGTAACTCCAACAAGTTTTACAGAAGGCCACATAAACTACTCCTTTTGAGTAGCAACTATTGTATTTCTTTCCCCTTAAAATAATTCCTAAACTGGGGATACTAACTTCTTTACTACCAGCAATATAAGTACATTGAGCGCATCTCCCACATTTGAAAGTTCCTAGTTTAGTACATGTCCCTCCTACTTTACTATTATTGCTTTCAATAATACTCTTAATATTCCCCTTCACTATGAAATTATGAACTTTGAGAAATGCATTGTCAATAGAATTAGGAAGGATTACAAGAAGGAACATGTGTCTGACAACAATTTAACTAAAATTGAAATGGAACTGCTAAATGAATTAAGTTATAATGAAAGAATTAGCGTTATGAAACCCAACAAGGGTGGAGGGGTTGTAATCATGGACAAATGGGATTATACTAGAAGGATGATGGATATTCTCGACAAGGAGAATCAATATGAACTTGTTTCCAAGAATGAGATAAACATTTCCTACAATAAAATAGACTTGATATTGGAGGATAATTTATTACAAGGGTTGATTGATAAAGAATTATACGAATTTTTGAAAGTACCTAAACCTGTCATACCTGTTATCTTCGGTATCCCAAAAATACATAAGTCCCTATATGATCCACCTTTGAGGCCGATAGTTTCTTCACAAGGTTCCAAGACACAACCATTGGCGATATATGTGGACATTAAGTTAAAGAAATTATATGATGATTATAAACATATTTTAATTGATTCATGGGACTTTTTGTGTAAAATTGGACAGAGTCCTTTTATGGATGATTTTATTTTTATTACCATTGATGTAAGGGACCTTTGCTCAGTCATTCCACAGATGGAAGGATTAATGTGGTTTGAAAAGATGTTGACAGAGACAGATGTTTTAACAGCAGATAAGTATAGATTGGTCCTTGAAAACATGGAATTAGTTCTCAAATATAATTATGTATATTTTCAAGGGGATTATTATCACCAAAAAGAAGGGGTTGCAATGGGGTCAGCATGCGCCCCAATATATGCCAACATTATCATGCTCTGTTGGGAGAGACAGTACATTTTTAGTTCAGATTTTAGTCAACACATTATTAAATATTTTCGTTTCCTAGATGATATTTTTGTTTTATGGAATGGTTCCTATGACAGTATTAGTAAGTTTATAGAATACATTAATAATACCACTAGTTTCCTACAGTTTACATATCAAACAGGGGAAGATACGACACATTATTTAGATGTTAAATTAGAAAAAGATTATCAGAATAAATGTTACAAATCTAATATTTATAGAAAAGAACATTATTCTAACTCGTATCTACATTTTGATAGTGATCATCCCCACCAACTAAAAAAGAATATAGTCAAGGGACAAATGATTAGAATGGCTAGAATGATCTCCGATACCAATGAATTTCTAAATGAAATCAATAATGTTGAAAAGATGTTTTTGGAAAGGGGATATCCATCTGAATTTATTAAACCAATTAAGGAATACGTTCAGTTAGGAAGGGGTAGTAAATATGTCCCTTTGTTGTACAATGATGATACTTTGATGATGGATACTAATCAAAACAGGAGAAGAAGATCCTTCAGTAGGCAGGAATCTAGTAACACAGATATGACACCGTATTTAACCTTGACTTACTACAAAGGAATTAGATGGTTAAAAAGAGGTATTAATGAAATTTGGGAAATGTTCCAGAATATGCCTACTAAAACTAATGTATTTCAGAGTGAAATAAAATATAGTTATAGGAGGAGTAAAAATATTAAGAATATTATTGAAAGCAATAATAGTAAAGTAGGAAGAACATGTACTAAACTAGGAACTTTCAAATGTGGGAGATGCGCTCAATGTACTTATATTGCTGGTTGTAAAGAAGTTAGTATCCCCAGTTTAGGAATTATTTTAAGGGGAAAGAAATACAATAGTTGCTACTCAAAAGGAATAGTTTATGTGGCCTTCTGTAAAACTTGTTGGAGTTACTATATAGGTAAAATGGAACGCCACCTTAGGACCAGAATCTATGAGCACATCAGAGATATTAATAAACATTGTGAAAATAACGCACTGTACAGACATGCACTAATATGTAAGGAGGCTAATTACAAATTCTGGGTTATAGAAGAAGTTGCATATCCAGAAAGAGGGGGTGATTGGGAAACATTATTGGAATTTCGTGAGATGATTTGGCAGTTGAGACTTGATGCATGTTGTGGCAAAGGTCTCAATGACCATATTTCCATCACCCCTGCATTAAAACTACTTGCAGCTGATCCGAAGCAACATGGGTGAAATAATAATAATAACAACAATAAATAATAATAATAATAGTAACAACAATAACTATAATAACTATAATAATAATATTAATACAACAATAATTATTACTTAGGAATATTACTGGAATATATATATATATATATACATGTTTTATATTTTTATGAGTAGGTACCAGTTTACCATATATATTCATTGTTATACATTATATATATTAACATTTTATTCAACATTATTTTATTTAACACATTTTTAAATAGTATTTATTAATTTATATATATATATATATATATATATATATATATATTTATATTTAATATATATATTTAATGATATGTATGTATTTAATGAATTTATTGTATTCAATAAGATTGAGATAAGAAATGAACAATAAGTTGATTGTTATGTATGCCCTTTTGTATATTCAAGTCTTTTGCGTTTATGTGGACATTCTGCCTTTAAACTTGAACCTTCAATTCAGGAGGTAATTAAATGCCAGCCAATTGCACAGCCTAACAAGTTTTTGAAAATTGTATAAATTATGGAATTTTTAGGATATATTGATTCTGAAGAAGTCTCCTGAATAGGAGATGAAAGCGCTAAATCAGTAATCAGTGAACTATATGTTTTGTTTATTGTTTTATTTTATTTTTAGCCTTTGGGCTTTTTGTAATTAATATACCTTGTTTTGACGACCTTTGCGTTGGTCTGGATATTTCGAGCCCTGGTATAAGCTTAAAGACAGCCTTTATTGTACCGAATACAGTGTCCTGCATTTCGAGGGTTACGTTTTTGTGTGATCTTGGTTACATGAATGGAATGGTACACCAGGCAGGGTCTAAGGGCACAGAGGGATCATCACACCTCTGTAACTGACAGCATCCATGACCTAGCAGGTGCCATCCATAATTACACCGAGATCATGGATAGACAATGGGGTGAGACATTAGAACTCATCCAAATTGTCATGTCCATGCATCAGGACAGGGCGGGACAGTTGCGACGGCCACGTGGATGTATGCCAGCAACACCAGCAGCTGGAGGTTGCCGTGGATGTCCAAACAGTCACAAAAGCTCCCGTAGTGGCAGTACCAGCCCCAGCCCCAGCCCTGTGGGGGGGGCTGTCCACAACCCATCATAGCAGACCACGTGCATGTGGCCCTGGCCAGTCCCAGGAGGGACCTGGGTAAAGTGGATGTCTGTCAAACTCGAGGGACAGTACTCTGTCCGGCTCCATACCTGATGCTGCCTATGGCACCCCTGCCAGGCACAGGTCCCATGTCCGTGGACGGAGACGGTGAACTGAAACCCTGCCAGGTACATTCTGCAGCTGTCCCAAAATTCCCTGTATAGGGAAGCCACACGGAGGAACTGTGTGCATGCAGACACACACACATAAACAACGAACCTAGGGCAACCACATGCCTGCACACATGACATCACCAGTGTCCCATAACAATACTCACACACACATGTTGTCTATTGCATGGCTCAGCCTAGGCCTCTGGCAAACCAACAACACACCCTGTGCATATGATGATACCTGTGCCACTGCCTGACATCTGTAACATCAATGCAGGGAAAGGCTAACATGGTTCTAATGCACAGAGTGACTGTACAACAGTGTAGCAATGGAATGATGTGTAGCATGTTGTCAGCAGTAAAATTAAATGCTAACATCTTGGAAGGTGTAGCTATGCAGCTATGATGCATCATAGCTTTAATTAACAATGTTGTATTGTTGTCACCAATATCTGTTCAGATTGTGTTGTGTTTGTCCATGTGCCACATGGCTGATGGGTGTAGAGGTGTCAGCAGGCCTTCTACAGTGGACACCAATAAGTGTAGTGGGTGGTACACTTGCCATGGATGGGTACAAAACACAGTGCCTTTGGTTAGGATGCAGTACAGGTACAGGACTGTACACATGGAGGTATGTTCCCATGCAGGCAACACATCTATTGCACATGTAATCCCACCAAGACCAGATAGGCACAACCACATAGTGCTATATATGCAGTCTGCAATGTGGATGACATTGAACATGCTAACAACAGGGTGTATGTCCCTCTTCCCACTCGACTGCCATCCTCACCTAAGTGACATGTGTGTGCCAATGCCGGTGGCATAGCCCTACCCTTAGGAGGGTGTGAGGCGCTCAATTACTGTGACTGGTGTAGACAACAACTAACAACCTGATTACATACACTGTACAGTAATACAGACAGCTACGTGGGGGAATATATGCAACAGTAACTGCAATTATGGCAGTCGTGTCCACAACAGCCACACCCAGTGAGTTATAGCAACCCCAGTAGTGCTGCACACCAGTGTGGAGGAGGGCATTGACACATCTATGACCTGTGAAGGACTGCATGCCCACAGGATGGCACCTGTGGTATGTTGGCATATGCCAAGCATTCCTGGTGGAAACATATCCTGTGAACGGAGGTAGATCCTATAACAACTACACACATTCCTACAAGTGGGATGGTGTACAAAAGCCTGCTATGATTGACATATGCATTGTGCACCTCCTAATCCTCATCTACACCTGTCATGATTGGGTTAAGGAGGTATACCAGGTTCAGGTTGTATTCTCTGCCTTTGACAAGTCCAACATTGGCGGGGTCCCGTCTGTTGAGATAACCAGTGACATTGGCCATGGGTTCATTGTTGGTATGTTCCATGTCCCTGCAGATCACTGTCATCAGGCTACTGGGTGGTAGTTCCCAGCTGACATGGTGGGTTTGTGGATGTCCTTACCAACATTGGTGAAACCATTGTCAGGTGTAGGGCTATTGGATTATATGAGGGGATCCCAGCTACGTACTGCACCTACCCAGGGGGTTCCCCCAAGCATGACATGTCACTTGACTGTACTGCATGATATGTTAGTAGTGCCAGCCTTACATCCTACAGGTGGGATGGAGTACTGTTAACATGTACTGCCCTTGTCGTGTAGGGTCCTACTTATGGGATCTGCTATGGTTGGTATTGTATTGCAGGCCAGATGTATTTGGCTGAGGGGGATACCTATCCTTGCCAGATGTATGTTGTTTGGGTCTCTCAAAACCATCAATGGTGCATGTGGACATATACGTTGCAGTTACATTCCCAGTTCCATCTACAGATGTATGTCCATATATGCCTATATTGATATATATGTGTTCACCTTTGACAGGGGGACAATCATTCCTTTGAACATCCCTTTCTGCAAACCAAAAGGACTAACCCGTCATTTCTTACTGCACCACAGTTAAAAGAACTGCAGTTCTAAAGGCACCCTCGCTGACACTAGAACTACAAGTTGGAATACATATCTTAATGATGAGGAGCATGACTCCCTACACCCCCTTCTGGGGGGGCTGGGCCCCCCACAGCCCCCCTACTGTGATATATGAACTCCAAGTGTGCACTACAGTGGGGATAGGCAATTATTCCCAATCCCCACTATAGTGGCATCCACAACCAAATTGCCTAATCTGCAATGAGCGAATGCATACTGACATTCGCACATTGCACATTCTATGCATGTATTGCAGGATTGTGTAATGATGAGAACATACTTTAGGCTTACCAGCTTCCGGACACATGGATTTCTCCCTTTTAAAGGTGAGCCATATATATGCTGACATATATGCATTCCTAGTGCTGTCTATATGTGGACATGTGGATATATACATATATATTGATGGCTGTATGTGTATCTGTGTATATATGTATGTACTGGCTTATATATATATATAGATATATATATATATATATATATATATATATATATATATATATATATATATATATATATACATACATATATATATAATATATATGTATATAAATATATATGTATATGTATATAGATATGTCTATACCTATATCTACCATTCAATGATGAATATATATATATATATATATATATATATATATATATATATATATATATATATATATACACACACACACACACACACATACACACACAAACAAATACATGTACATGGTGGAATACATTCCCTGTAGTGTTGTATACATGGGTTGGATGACATGTATGTGGAAACATCATGATTATGCATATCTGCCATGGCTTAGTGGTAAATCACTTTGTGTATGATGTGCAGAGTCCTGGTTATGAGCCTGGCAGGACCTGTTTATTTTGTTGCTGGGCAGAACACACAAACCTGCTTACAACTGCTTTACGGTGCCTTAATCACTCTCTATCAAACGGGCTGTGTTCTGGCCAGCAACAAATTAAACAACTCTGGCAAGGGTCAAACCAAGGATCCTGTACACCCTAGACAAACCAATGTATCACTACGCCATGACAGATACACAGATATTCGATGTTTCAGAAACATATCAGCCAGTCCTGTCATGCATCAGTGCAGAGAATGTATACCAACATCTAGATGTCTGCATGTGTAACTATAGTGCAACCTTAACAGATACAGCATACCCATATATGTATAGATACACATGTATTCAAATATATATGTTGTTTTACTAACTCTATATACATATATATCACTATCTATGCACATATACCTATATATCTGTTAGCAGCTGAATATATCTATATAGGTATATATGGCCATACATCTGTAGATAGCAATTGCAGATTAACAAATACATCTAGGTCCACATGCACCATTAATTGGGTTGAGAGGCCCCATACATTATACGTCTTGTACGAATAGGCATCCCCCCACAGCTAAACACCTGCACCCTGCAATACACTACCAAGTACAGTCTGCCTCCCACAGGACATGTAATATGTGGAAGCCGTCAACGTCCCCAGGATACAGACACAGATACACATATATGCTGATACAGATATACACACACACACATATATATATATATATATATATATATATATATATATATATATATATATATATATATATATATATATATATATATATATATATATATATATATATATATATATATGTATATATATATATATATATATATATGTATATATATATATATATATATATATATATATATATATGCATGTGACTACACATACACACGCAGATATATGTACAGTCAGATACGTATGTAGGAGGTGCACACAATATGGAACAGCCAGTATGCCTACAGTTAACACTTGAACAACTGGACACTGTATGGGCTAAACACACTAATGTCAATCATTGCCTGCAACATGTACCCATGGAAAAGTCATAGGAAAGACACCACACACAGGTTTGCAGAAATGGGACTCCTTTAATTGTGTACCATAACGGTCCTATATGCCATAATATATAGCTGTTCCAATACTGACAACCATATAAATGGTGTACTACAACTGTGAAACAGTTACACTTATACAGTAGTCTGGAAAGGTTCACAACTATTGCAGTCCAAGCCAAGCCCTTCAGAATGTACAATAGTGCTGACAGACTGGGTCACAGGGTACCACACAATCAACAGTATGTACTGCAGGTGTGTAGTTCAACAGCCTCTATCTACACTCTGTACAAATTCCGTAGGAGGTAAAGACATTTTGTGATCATATGGGTTGTACCTGGAACATAATAAGGCATAATGTACAGAACAATATGTATTGCAGGAGACAGTAGGCTTGCAGTACCCCAAGTCATGTAAGTAACTGTAATATAGGTGGAGTATATGGTACTGTACATCCATATGCCTTGTGTCAGCTCACCCCTGATACCCCCACATTTGTAACAGCCTAGGTAATTTATTGTGCTCCCCACCTGGACTCTATAATACAAGACCATATACCACTGTTACCAACACTGGCCTCTGCAGTGCATAAGGGCGCACATGTGTTGTGTAGGTGATGCCCACACAAATATGGTCCCAGCCCCAGTGTTTGTGCATTGGATGCAACAGCAGTGGACTAATGACAGCAATGGCAGTGTGATATACTCACAGCCCACTACAGAACAACCCCCAACAGCATGACAAATGTGCAAAGCTTGGTATATAGATGGGGGACAGAGGCTGGAACACAGGCATATATGTGGAACACTGTTGCCATACACTACGCAAGGTGCTGGTGTTACAGGATAGTCTGCAACATACTCTTAGTCAGGGAATTGAGGTTAGATATAGACATGGATGTAGCCATGTACTGGTAGCATTCAACACACACACTGCCAGTGTCATATCGGACACAGGGCTTGTGAGGTGGATGGACAACACATGATAGGCATACCTCTGCCCAGCAAGAGGTTAGGCCATAATGTGAGCTTGCAGACAGACTGCATTCCAAGGTACACTAGTATGTACACACACACACACACACACACACACACACACACACACACACACACACACCCTGTAACACCAGTACTATGCAAAGTATTACACAACTTTACCCACAGTCTGTTTGTAGTTCCTGAACCTCTTACAAATATGTGTCTGCTCTGAGTGTGCAAGTTCTCCTGTAAGAGGTATTGCTACCTGCTGCCTGTATCACTGATGCCCACACACAGGATGGATATCCATCACAAAGGAAATGTAAAGGGACCACGACCATACGCTGTAGGGATTTATAGTGGGTGGTTGCCATGACAGTGGTAATTCAATGTAGTGCATATGTGTCATTATATATATATGGCTATCTGGATAGGTATATGTACATATATTTCCCCCATATGTCCTGGACATGGAGTGTAGCCATACCCCAGCCCCTACAATCCCAAAGTCGTAGTGCAAGGGGTTGTCAGGTATGTATAGCAGGTATATTACTAGACTGTTGCTACTGTCACTGGGATTGTCTTCACAGACATGGCGTGTGTGGATGCTGAAATTCGCTTATAACATGTGTGTCATTGGCTACTGATAGACATCCTAAGGAAATCATTGTAAAGTACCGCTGCAAGTATGCAATGCCCCTATGGTGTGCAGCAGAGATATTGGCCACTATATATGGAATTTTGGATACACCCTGTACAGTCCAGAGGTATACACATATTCCCTTAGTGCACCACATGTGTATCAGGCCTGACAATATGGATGTAGACAGCCATGTAGATGGATATAACACATAATGACTGGTATACATTTGGCACCATAGATGTTGGATTCACACACTCCTGTCTGGCCTGACACATAATGACTGCTGGTACAGGGGTGCCATGGACACATACTACCCACTAAATGTTGACATACATCTGTACAGCATCCCACTGCTCTGTCTGACATACATGATGTTTAAGGAAGGCACGGCAGCAGTACATCTGGCAAGTATATGCACATGACATCCCACTGGTTAAGTACACTAAGCTGCTAGGCATGTAACAATGCACTGTGCAGGCTGCAAGCAGACTGGCTCAACACTGGCCAACATCTCGTATGGGGGAATGCACATGTACCTGCATATATAGCAGGCTCAACAGCCATGTCACAGCACAGGGTAAGATACACCTGTGTGACACTGCATAACCACAACCAATGTGAACACAGCCACCGTCACATTTGGTAAGCTAGCATAATATTACAGTATATGGTGTATCTGTTCTACACCATCCTCATATGTGCCACTCACAGAATGTCCCTACATATACCGGGCTGCTACACAGTTTGGTCTGATGGCTATCTGTGGTATGGGACATGGGGCATGTATGACCCTACAAACATGTACCGCAAAATCGTACCATACAGTGGGGCAGCATGTAACATCTAATAGAAGGGGAGCTAGGACAATGACATCTACCACAGTCTGTACACAGGCTAAAGTACATATTAACAATACACACACTGCCGACATTCACCATCACTACACAGACCTCAGTACTCTACAAACATCCACAGAATGTCCAGCTTATGTCATGAACTACAACCCCTACTGTACATGACATGTGTAGCAATCTAATATATCACTGGCTTGTTATCAGATATGGTGACACTATTTCTGGAGTACAACACATATGCACCACGTCATGCACACCATATGTACAAATGTTGACAGTGGTGTGGCTGACAGCACATAAACAGGGCCAGTGTAGACATGTTGCTGTGATAACCTTGTATATTTTTCATTGTAACAGTGTTTGTTGTAACATATGTCCTATGAGGGATATGAAGTCATTTACTGTCATGGCCTTCAACATCTGCAGACTGCAATCCTCACACTACTTTCTGCATTCCACAGAGAGATGTACTGTGCCTAACACAAGAAATCATAGGCACAACACTGCCCAATCTGCAGATGACCCTGCAGATGGGGATTCCTCATATACATGGAACTGACATGGCAGGTATAACTACATGTACAACAGGCATATCCAGACAAGCACTATTAAACCAACATTATTCCAAATGCAGTATAGCAGCACTTACAGTCTGTATTCAGGTCAGGCACATCCCCCTCCTGTTTGTTGCCCTCTTTCCACAGTGTATGTTGTTAGAGATAAACCTCAATCCATCTGAGATGCTGTTTGCCAAACAACAGATCTAGTTCCTGCTCACAGAGACTGAAAAGGCCCAACACCACCATGATGTTCCTAGGTACTGGAGTGTGTTTCCATGCAATTGGCTATAGGATTGTTACCACAGCTGTTACACATGCAATCAGCTAGGGGAGGGCTGCAATTCATGCAGAGCCCATCAGCTGATCATGAGCATCATGTAAAATACACATTCTGCTGCCTAGGCAAGGCAGGTGTGGGTCTTCACATCTACCAGAGAGGGAGTGGGGGAGGCAGACAGAGGCAAATACATGTCAGCGAGGGATGGGAGTGTAAAACTGAAGCATGTTTGTGTCACACACCTACAACAACAGGGTATCAAACCTCCGACAACTATGTAGTGCTATCACAGTTCGATGCAGTTATTGGATGCACCACATGGGTTATCTGATGTGGAGTACTCAGAACATATATGTGAGGCTGAGTGACATATGCAACAGGGATACAGTAGATATATTGTAGGCATCGTACACATCCCTGTCTGCATGAACAGGTGCCACCATCAACACAGCCACACTCACACAGGGACGCACACACATTGACACACTTGGCATGGCCAGGAGTGCAACTCATCACTAGTGGGATTGCCACAACACATCAATGTGCAGGTATCACATGCACCACATGGGTCATACGGAGGCCATATGGGTAAAGAATATGAAGAGATATCAGACATCAGACAGCATGTTTCAGTATGCCCTGGGGGGTTGTAGTGAGTGTGGATATGGACATACGCACCATACAGCACACATACACGAACAAACAGGGTGCCAGTTCTGACATGCATGGGTGCATGTCTATACGGGTGTGTGGTGGTCAGCTGTGCCAGCAGGCTGTACAAGGGTAGGTGATGGGTATACCTTGGCATCAGGCCACATGACTATGGTCTGCATTGTGGCTCAGGCCTCTAGTTACTGCATTTGCCCAAACAGGTGTGTATTGCATCCCCCATCCAGTCACCTGGGTGACTATTGTGTGTGGCCAATGCTGTACACCACATGCCATGTATGTGTTCCTTAGTCCATGACATGAATGTTGTCTGGGATGTGCACACCTCCCACATGCATGTACATTGGCATGTGGAACTGTACCTGGGGTGTCTGGCCCATGTTGTGAACACAGATTATCATCAGATGTGCCAATCTTGCCTACCTGTGGCAGGAATTGGTAATGGGCATCAGGTTTACCCTTCACCTACATTGATGGCATGCCAACAGCATTTCCTAATGTCAGTGTCATCTGTCCATGGTATGTCCATTGTGAGTCACGTCAATACACCACAGGTGGTGTAGGTTTCCTTTAGGGAACATGGTAGAGGTGCACTGTCTGCATGTATGTGCATATTGGACAGATGGGCAGGGTGACATGTCCTCTGTAGCCCACTACTATTACTGCATAGCTACTATCAGTGGCCAATATGCAGTGTACTGCCCACATATTGGCTGCTGCTTAGGCATGTGTGTTCATATGACACATAGGTTTAGTGTGTGCTTTGGGTAATAGTGGGGTTGTTACCTTGGATTGGCTGGCCTTGATGTCACATGTATGGTTATGGCTTTGTACCCCAGCCTCCCAGCTAATTTACATATGTTATCCCTGTATGGTTGACATTGTGATATATAGTAGGGCCACCATAAAATAAATTACAAAACCACATCACACATCTGTCATGTCTGGGAGTAGAACCCCTATGTAACTACTTTATTACACTACAGCATTACACACACATGTCATGTCTGGGAGTAGAACCCCTACCTAACTACTTTATTACACTACAGCACTACATACAAACACACTTATCATGTCTGGGAGTAGACCCCCTACTTAGCTATTTAATTACACTACAGCACTACACAGTTATAGTACATGCCATGGACATTACTCGAGTACTATTTCCCCAAAGGTATATTTCACAGTGAATGACATCGGCAGGATTACCAAAGTAGGGAATTTCAACTGTACTGCAAGTGACTAACCTAAAATGCATTGCTCCCTACACAGACAGTGAGACACACACAAAACATCCACAATTGACATGTGTGGGTATAGAACCCCTGACTGAGATCTATATCACACTACAGCATGGAGCTATTATGGGACATATTACATGGATTGCTAGAGACAACTTTCCCCAAAGGTGTATTTCACATTGAATGACATCAGCAGGTTTACCAAAGTAGGAAATTTCAACTGTACTGCAAGTGACTAGCCTAAAATGCATTGCTCCCTACACAGACAGTGAGACACACATAAAGCATTCACAACTGACATGTGTGGGTAGAGAACCCTTGACCAAGGTCTATATCACACTACAGCATAGAGCTGTTATAGGCCATACCACGGGGATTGCTAAAGAATTTTCTCCCCAAAGTTTTACTTCACAATGAATGATATCAGGAGGATTGGCAATGTAGGGCATTTGAAATGTATTGCGAGTGAGTTGCCTATGATGCATTGCTCCATACACAGACATTGCAACACACACAAAACATCCAGAACTGCTATGAGTGGAGATGGAACCCTACCACAGTTCTAAATCACACTACAGAAGTACGCAGTTATAGGACACCCTACAGAGATTACTGGGCTATGACTTTCCCACAGGTGTATTTCTAGGTGAGTGACATCAGCAGCCTTGCCAAAGTTGAGGATATGAATTCTAAGGAGTGTGAGTAACCTAAAAAGCAGTGTTTTTAACTCAGTCACAGACAGACATAGACACACAAACACACACACACACACACACACACACACACAGTTGCCAAGTCTGGAGTTAGAACACATACCTAACTACTTTATCACACTACAGCAGTATGCAGTTACAAGATGCGCTACAGAGATTACTGGACTATGATTTCCCCAGAGGTGTATTTCTAGGTGCGTGACATCAGCAGCCTTGCCAAAGTGGAGTATGTGTATTGTACGGGGTGTGAGTGGCCTAAAAAGCATTGTTCTCTACACAGGCAGAGACCGAGACATGCATACATACACACACTAACACAGTTGTCATGCTGACAGATACTGGTGGCTAGTATCTGCAGTGAGTGACACCTGCACCTCATGTGTTTGGGGCCCTTTGGCTGTGTGCTGGGTGGGACAAGCCCAGATGGCTCCTTGTCATGGTCACCCTCTTCAACACATCTATGTCCGTCTACCTTTGGCTTATTAGAGTGTGTTATCCTTACATATATGTCTATATTCCTATCCACTGTGTGTGCAAGGCAGGAGTGGTGCATACTGACATGTGTCTGCACTGAGAACTGCAACTGCCAGATATGTCTGGTCCACTGTTGTTTGCCAACATGGCCTTCTTGTGTTTAAGTGTGTGAGCATGCCCAGCATAGGCTTTCAGTATGTTGTTGACTGACATTGCCTTCATTCCTCTAAGTGTGTGAGCATACCCAGTATGGCCATCTATATTGCATGTGTGGATCAAGTCCAGGTGGTTTGTACTGCGGTGCTGACCTTTGTGTTGTACACCAACAGGTAGCATGCTGTGTCTGCAAGGTATATATCAGTCATTTGGCATTGACTGTTGCTACATTTCTGCATAGCGGGGGGGGGGCACCAATCTGTTTCTATATTTCTACACAGGGGTGGGGGGGGCACACCTAACTGTTACTATAAGTGTACATAGGATGGTGGGGCACACCTTACACTTTAACACAGTTGCTAGAACTGTACTGGTATGTCAAGTACACCATTTCAGTCTATAGTCTTACCTGTTGTACTGGCTAGAGGCATACCAGTACACTACAGATCGTAGCTTTCGCTACCTACATATTAGTTTCTGACTGCCTAGTTTTCACAACTTACATCCAACTGGCTGACCTGCTGTAGTCTGTGTGTGTAGGGCTGGAGTAGGGGTTACCCATGGGGCTCATTCTGAGGCCATAGTACAGCATTTGTTTGTGTGTTTGTCTACACCTATCCTGCTGGCTGTGACTGTTGTTGGGTATGTACCCCCCCCTCGAGTGGCATGTGTGAGTCACTTACCTTGTGGTTGTCCCAGTATTGAGGGTGGTGATGCAGGGCTGCCTATGTCAGATGCACATAGTACACTCCCTATACATGGTTGAGCACAGGTAGTGTCATGTTTGGCATCCCTTTTACTGTATGGGCGAGTTGGAGAGAGGTGTCATTCCCTGGGTCCCTACCGTGTCAGTGCATGCACTATGCATTGCCTCTTTGCCAAGGTCAGGGCATACTGGCCATGTCTCCTCCTGCCTACTAGGGCAGGCTCAGGTTGTTCCTCCTCCGAGTCACTCTGCAGCTGTGCAGGCCTTGGCACTGGTGGGGGGCTGTGTGGCCCTGCCCCATGCTGTTCCTGCTGCAGCTGTTTCCGTGGGATCATATTGTGTAGCATGGCACATACAAGGACAATTTGAGTACATCTAGTTGGTGAGTACTGCAAGGCTCCACCGGATGGGTCCAGGCACTGGAACCATGACTGGAGCATCCCAAATACATGCTCGATTATGATTCGTGTTTGTGCGTGTGCATCATTATGGAGTTCTTGTTCAGGTGTGTGTGCATTTCTGATGGGTGTCATCAGCCATGGCTCCAGTGCGTATCCAGCATCCCCCACTAGGTGACCATGTGGGATGTCCTCACTGCCAAATCTCTGGTACAGCTGCATCAGCTGCCAAATGTGTGAATCGTGGTAGCTTCCAGGGCAGCTGGCACACACATTCATTATTATGCCCTGGGCATCGCACCCGACCTGGCAGTTGATTGAGGGGAAGCCCTTGCTGTTGATGGAAACCCTACCCTGCTCACCTGGTGGTGCTTTAATGTGTATGTGTATGCAGTCTATTGCACCCACTACCTCAGGGTATTCTGCTATTTGGCAGAAGAGACGCATATTGCTGGCCAACACCTCACCGGTGATGGGGAAATATACATGCTCACCAACATGCTGACATGGCATTCAGGAACTGGTGAAGTACCCTGGATGCTGATGCCTGTGAAATCCCCATCATATCCCCAGTTGGCCTTTGGAAGGTACCTGTAGCTAGTATTCTTAGGCCCACACATACCTTGGTATCCACTGGGATGGGTTCCCCTCTGTTAGTTCTGTGTGTCAGGTGCGACCGGCACAGCTCAACAATTTGCTGTAGGAGGTGCCTGTCCACCCTATATCACTCTACTATCTCCAGCTCATGTAGCCCTTGGTAGGTTACCCTGGGTCTGTACACTCTTCTCTGTCTCCTCACTGTGGGTTGCTCAGCAGCATTCACATCCTGACCACACTCAGCCACTTGCACATGCTGGTTTATGACAGCAAAAGCAGCCCCTAGCATTTTTTCTCTTGCTTTCATTTTATAAAATTTCCCTGTCTGTGTACATCGGTGGTGCAGACATTTTGGGAAAAACAAGGGGGAAAGGTGTTTGCATAGTTTATAGTGGTGTGCAAAGCTGGGCTTGTCTGCTGCCTGTGTAATTGGCTGATTCTGATACATTTCACCTGTCAGCTAGGTTAGTTCTCCTTGATTACCTTCCTACTGCTGTTTTCCCTTCCCATCACCTCGCTATTTAATCCCGTGTGTGCACTGCGCAAACAAAGTGCTCATATGTGCACAGAGCTGCTTTTTCCTGGTTTAACTTCCTTTTTCTTTTTGTAAAACCTGGTGCGTGACACGCACACCTGCTTACGCTTTGTAAAGTGTGCTAGGCAGGTTTAGACACACCCCTAGCTTAGCTGTGCTAACCTAGGAGCAATCCTGAGCCACGGTTCTCCAATCTGCTTAAAGCATGCCTGATACCCCCCATGATGTCACATATATCCTGGTCAAGCACCCAGCTATTTATACTTTTACACTCTTGAGACTGCCTCACACCCTGGGAAAATTTGGGATTCACTAACATTTCCCTCATTTGCATAGGATTGCCTGCTAATGCATAGTTATATGTCCCACATTGAGCCTCCCCCCTTAGCAACCACTACTCACTGGCCAGGTTGTCTTTTGCCTGTCATTGACTTGCATGGCAGAATACTGATTTTTGTTAGAATGCTAATTTTCAGTTTATTTTCTTATTTTCCCCCGATCCCATTTGCTCGCTGCTGCCCTATGCTTAAACAGCCGAGATCGGCGAAAAAAAATAAAAGTTGTTTTATTTATTTTTTAAACAGTTTGCAATGCCAGTGGCCTTCTACATGGCCATTGGCATGCTTCATCAATAATATGCAGCCTTTATTTGGAGATGTCATAGCTCCATTTTGGAATTTGCAGAAATGTACTTGGTTACTAACCGAGTACATTTCTGCAGATTGCACTTGTCTTGCATGGACTATTGCAAGCTTTCTGGATTGCAGTAGCACCTCATTTGCATGGATTTCTCCAGCAAATTAGGTGATTTGCATACCAGGGCTTAGTTCGTGCAGGATTAGTGCCGGAGCTCTCATGCACACCCCTGTCTGCTGTTCCTGGATCGCACGGTAGACATATCGCCTGCGTGACCTACTGCACTCATCTTGCACTCCATGCAGGCTTTTGAGAATCTGGTGTGTGTGTGTGTGTGTGTGTGTGTGTGTGTGTGTGTGTGTGTGTGTGTGTGTGTGTGTGTGTGTGTGTGTGTGTAGATAGAAAGATAGAGAGAGAGAGAGAGAGAGAGAAAGAGATGACTGGAGATAGTAGTAGATACATACCATTTATCAGGTGTGCAGTTAGGAGTGGGAGGAAACAGAAGCACCTGGATAAAACCTAGACAGACAGGAGAGCATGCAAAGTCTGCACAGTAAGTGAGAGAGAGCCAAGAGATCACAACTCCACTACAGACTAAGGAACTATGAAGAAGAAACATTTCCATAATGGTACTATGGAAAAGAAACATGATATTATTTTACACAAAGAAATGAATGAAGTGGGTTATGTGTAACAGACATTTACAGACACTCCAACAATATTGCTCCTTTAATAAATGAATGCTTTAGTTTATTATCCGATGAGGTTATTCACAAGTGTATGAATGAAAGCACTACTCTATTAAGGAAGCAATCTTGGTGGAGTATTGGTGATTGTTGGCACATTTTGTTTGTTTTTTATTTGTTGTCAGTGCTATATTTTACTTCTGCAATCAACTGCCTTTTTGTCTTTTGGTACAAGCATTAAATATCTCAGAGGACCAGACAGGGAAGCTGCAGTTTCTCTGAGATGAAGATAAGTGTTAAATGAAGATGATGGCACAGTCTGAAGGTAAGGCATGTACGTAATATGATATAACAAGAATGAGTCTGAGCATCCTTCATAGAAATTATACTATGGGGCAGTCAAGTTGAGGGATTCAAGCATAACGCAAACATTAGACAAATCATTCAAGATGATGGATACTGAGGAAATATGTCACTATCATATGTGTTCAGCTCAGCTACTATTTAGCCAAGTAAGCAGAATATACCATGTAATCTTATCTACAATCCAGTTTTATTTTTCTGTACTCTACACTTAGGTTCATTGGTTCATAGGATGATACTAGGCTTATAAGGAGGCCCTTATAAGCCTAGCCAAGGAATTTGAAAATGTTCCCACAAAGTCAGCACCTGTTTCCCCTGTCCAGCAGGGACACAGGTGGGATCTCAGTGGTGTATTTTTTGTTTCCCACCCAGTCATCCAGATTCCTTTTAAAGATAGCTAGTGAGGTACACTGCTTGACATGGAGAGGGAGGCTATTCCACAGATGGGGGAGTCTATGGGACATAAATCCATCCCACCAACAAGTTTTATTAATTTCACAAACCAGGATAAGGCCTTGCATGCGGGTTGTTCGAGTGGAGTTTTTCTTATGGATATGCAGCAACTCCATCAAAGCTGGATCTGCGATGGCCTTGTATGCCAGACACAGGTATTACACTTTATAAATAATGAACAAAGTGTAACACAGAAAAGATTTATACTCATCAGTTTCAGTTCCCTGATATTGAATTTATGAATCATTGTTCCTAACAGGAATTCATTGCCAGGGCAGTTACTGGCATGCCAAAAGTGATTCAATGTTTCTGGGCTTTTCTCTTTTCTTCATGCTTGTGTAACTGTGCAGACAGAGGGCATATGGGGCATAATTCCCCATTCGTGGGTTATAGAAAAGATTATCTCGTCCAAAAAAATATTTTTATGTGATTCACTGATCTGAAGCTTCCACTGATGTGCTTCATTTAGCTAAACCTGCACGGAATTTAAACTCCAAAAAACACAGAGGATATATTTTTCTACATGTGCTTTCTTTCTTGTTTCTGACTGTCGGTGGATTCATAGGGATTTAATGGCTAGCAACTATAGAAAACTCAGATTAGGCTATTAGAGTATTCAACTGGGTTACTAAACTAGTAAAGGAAATGGTGAGCTTGGAACATTAAAGACAGACAAACTGGTTGAGAGGTCAAAAAGGTAATATGTTAAGGCTATGCAATATCAGGGGAAAGGAAGAGTTGTGGTGGTGAAGATGAATAATTTGTGAGGTGCTTATGTAGCAGTTGCAAAGAGAATTATGAAAGGCAGAGTTAGAGAAGTAGTTCATAAACAGGGTGACTGAATACTGAACCACATTGTGAGAGACAGTGGGAAATGGTCGCAGGAGAGTTTAAACTAAGATGGGACCAGAGGAAAAGGCTGGCAGGGATGCGGTTGTTGCAGTCATGTATGCTGCTGCAGCACTGATGATGACTGACTACACTGAATGTCTTCTTCCCCCTACAATCATTTGATTTTCATATAATTATGATGTCACATCCCAGGAACAATCATGATACAGACCAGCCAGTTTTATTCAAATAGTAAAAACTTTTGATTACAGGACATAGTTTGGCAGTTACTGAAGATTTTTTTATGTTGTACAAAAGTATGACACTTAAGTTATCTGGAACAATTTTACATGTGTGACCCAATCATGTACAATAATCAATTCTTTTCCTCCTCTGCTGGATGAACAAATTGGAATAACTAGGAAAATTATTTTTTGAGCTATGATACAGAATTAGAATTGCCTAGACATGGTAAGGCCTTGCTGAGTCTAATTATGATGGCTGCCAAAAAAGCAATTACTAGAAAATGGAAATCAAAGTCTCTAAACCAACTTTACTAGAAGTAACAAATATAGTAACAGAGATAAAACAACTGAAATGGGATATTGAGAAAGGGGAAGGAGGAAATCACACAGGAAAAAATGGGAAATGTGGGATCAATTCATGCAGAGGAGAAACAAGGCTTAAAAGAAGGCAGAATTTGAATGACCTATGTAATGGCTGACTAACAATAACCAGATATATTAAAAGTGATGTGCAATGTTTGAAGCTACAATTGTGTTGGCATGGTTTGTAATGTATAATGTTTACAACTGAGATTGTCTCACTATGGTTTATTTTCATTTACATAAATGTAAGATTGCCTGTGTCATACATTATAATTTAATAAAGACTTTTCTTGTTTAAAAAATAGCCTATTCTTTTCTCTTTCACTGATCTCTTTCTAGCATACTTAGATATTTTTTATTTCTTTTTTAACTGTTTCAAAAGTACAATTTAATATTTTTATTCACAGGTTCATAGTTGTACACTAGGCTGCTGAGCACTAGGGTCTTTATAAGTCTAGCCAGGCAACCAGGTGTGCCCCCCAAGTTATTGTACCTAAAAGGTTATTCTAAACAGTATTAGCTGGAGTATAACTCAATGTTTGCCTCTGTCTACCAGAGACATAGGTGCCAGAATTGGGGAGTGAACTTTCAATTTCCCATCCACTGATCCATGTTACACTTGAATAGGGTTAAGGAAGGACTCTGCCTCACGTGGGTATCTGTATTGTTAAGCACAAACTGAGATAATGAAAGATGACTGGACCCAGCATTTTTTGACAATTATACCTTGGAAAACTAAATGCAAGTAATTCACTCAATTAAAAATACTATAATCTTCTTTTTTGGCTTTTCCTGTTAGGTGTCACCACAGCAGAACTCTGGTCTTCTAATAATAGGCCGTGAATTTTTATGGTGTTGACTTGCCAGCTTGGCACCAAACCTTCAAAGAAGGCACACCCACACATGCTTACACCTACCTGCATGTTTTTAAATTCACTTGACTATGGGGAGGACATACAGACTCAGCACAGAAGGTGCACCAGCCAAGAACCGATCCAGAGAGCCTCTTGCTGTGAGGCAACAACACTAACCGCTGCACTACCATGGCCTCACTCAATTAAAAGTAAAGTTGTAAAATGTAATTTTGTTGATGGGACTTAATTACATTAAGCAATGTATTTTACTGAGGTAACACACAGTAGAAAATGGTTTCTTCTACAGCAAATTGTTTATGCACTTTGAAAATTGCACAAAACAAATGAATGTTGCTCAAATAAAAACATACAGCTGTGCCCTCTGCTGGCAGTTATCAGAACTATCAAGTAATCACTTAAATTATACGGGTCAAACATATACGGTTAATTGTCTTTATCAGGGTTTCAAGTCAACAATCAGCGTCAGTCATCCTCATTTTGACAAACTGTTTCTCGCCCTGATAAATGGCTCCCTAAAAAAGCTGAAAGTAAAGCTTCCCAAGAGACAAATGATAAAAGACTATGGTACCTTCTTTTACTGATCATAATCTGTGCAATGACAGCAGTGCCTTAAAACATCCCCCTCAAAAAAAAAAAAACTCAGAAGGTGCATTTTTTATTGCCACTGCATGTGTATTGTACAAGAAGTGCCAAATTCTTTAGGCTGCATTGGTTTGAGGACATGGCTAACATGGGCATCTCAGCTTTGGATCCAATCAGCACGACCCCGCTGCTTTTAATATTGGATACCTAAATGTGTCAAATGAATAAACAGATGCAGGTAAATGCTCACTCTTCCTCTCTCTCAGTCCACCCAAATTATCTATTTATATAAAAAACAGAGATATATGTGTGTATCACATTACAGTAGAAAACAGGGCATACACCTGTTTAGACAAAATGAGTTTCCTTCAAATGTGTTTTCAGTGAAGTGAGCTTTCAATGAATTGTGCTCAAGGAATTAATTTTCAGTGAAATGAGGCTTTGATGAAATGAGTTTCAGTGAAATGTGTTTTCTATCAAAGAAGATATATATATATATATATATATATATATATATATATATATATATATATATATATATATATATATATATATATATATATATATATATAAAATAATACAGAGATATATGTGTATATGTGTGTGTGTGTGTGTGTGTGTGTGTGTGTGTGTGTGTATATATATATATATATATATATATATATATATATATACATACGTAGCTATAACAGATATTTTATATTTTATATATATATATATATATATATATATATATATATATATATGTGTGTGTGTGTGTGTGTGTGTGTGTGTGTGTGTGTGTGTGTGTGTGTGTGTGTGTGTGTGTCTGTGTGTGTATATATATAATCTGTTCTGGTCTTTACATGGTTAATGAAGAGCAGTACGAAAAAAACATCTTGCTTCCTTTCAGTTTACCTGAAATACAATAATGACAAGCTCTTGTTCTGACTAATAGCTGTGAACTCAGGTGACAGCTTTCTCTCTTTCTCTCTCTCTCTCTCCTATCCTCCCTCTCTCAGCTCGTGGCAGTTTGTATAGTAAATTGATTGCCTCTGGCCAAGTTTCTTCTGCTTGCAAAACACTGTGAAAACTGGACTATGGGAAAGAGAAGCAAGTTCACAGTAAGATTAAAGACAGTGTATGATTAATACAACCTTACCTTATAGAAAGTGTATCACTACCGATTTCTGTCAGTGTGTCTATTTGGATGGCAGGAAAGCAAGTTTTCTGATTTCTTAACTAAGCAGCAAGTAAGGCAACAATCAAATAAAACAAGAACAGATCTGCGAGCAACAAAGCAGTCACAAATCTCTCCCTGTAAGTAGATGGTCGGGAATCTGACAAGATTAGACAGGTCAGATGAAGATGGGCTGGTTACATTGAAGAGAAAACAGAAAGGGGCACTTCTTACTTTTGGATGTTTATAAATCCAGCAGAAAAAAGGGTAACAGTGGAAGGAAAATGTCAAAGAAAGACAGGTTCAAAAAACGTTTCTCCAAGATCTTTTCCAAAAGTGAGACTAGTTTGAAAGAGCTTGAAAAACAGGAAAGCAATAGATCATTAAACAATCTGCTAGAGGGGGATCACAGCAGCAAGAGAAGAAAAAAGAAGGACAAAGAGAAACAAAAGAGAAGTAGAGAATCACTGGAAAGGTAGGTGAACTTTCAGTTCTTCATGTGGAACATGGAAACGGCATGAATGTATTGTTAGCTTTATGTATACTGATCTGATTGGACCAGCTTTCAATCAGGGGAGCTGACCATACAATTATATCGGGTCAGAACTTTTCTTCAGTAACAGTATATCTGTTACTATGGGAAGATTTGATTTCTGGGTACATGCTGGATATGCAAAGTGATGGACAGGAAATAACAGACTGCAGTCACATTAAATGCAATCTTTCAGGTAAAGTGCAACATGTTATAATATGCTATTACACTTTTGGATATAATATAGATAAAAGTTGTTTTTTTTTTTCAAATTGACTTGTTTGTTGATATAAAGCTTGAAGGTAAAACTAATGTACTTTTATCTCTCAATGTAGCTCAGCAATCCCTGCACACTATTTCAGAAATAATGTAGGCAGTCTAACATGCCACAGTGGTTAAAATATTAGCACCAGTGCTATGGCATAGGTTCATGCCTAAATACTAGGCTGCTGATCCAGTGGGTCATTTGTTGTCTAACTATATAATCCCAATGTGAATTAACCAAGATTTGAATTAACAGCCCCCCCCCCCCCCACCAAAGCATGAAGCATGTTGCACCTAGTTAAAATCCTTTTAACTGCTCATGCAGTTGTCCAGTTTGTGCTTGAATAGGGCCAGGGAGCCACTATGCTTTACAATTAGGGAGTGCTTATTCCATAACAGAGGTATTTTGTTTGATAGCTATCTATCACAACAACAGGTCCAGTTTATGTTACAGTGGAAGTTTAGACTTCTCGTGGAGGTGTTTAGGTTATTAGTTTTCAGGATGTGTAAGAATTTGCAAAGTATTGTATCCTTGCAGGGTCTGTAGATTAGGCAAGGATCCTCCTCAGATATCGATAGGAAACAGAAAAAAAGTGCGAGTGCCTTAAGTTGGTCTGGGTAGCTCAGGACCACATGAACATTATTGTCTAAGTAAAGGAATGCATTGGTCTCTTGAGCTGGGTCATATGTTTGGATAAGTGTATACTAAAGGGGCATTATCCTCTATTATTGGTTAGATAATGGAAGAGTAGAAATGGATAATGACTTCCTTGGATCTGGACAATATAAGCCTGCTGATTGGTCTGCCTATGTAAAAGGATTTTGTTACAATAGTGGTCACATGGTGGTCAAAGGACAGTTTATCATCAATGGACGTGCCTAGGTACCTAATGATAAGCCGTTTTTTTTGGTGGGGTTTGACTAAGTGATATCAGGCTAGGAACCCCATTTTGCCAAAGAACACAGTACTGTATTTCTTGGCATTGAATGTCAGGCCCTGGTCCATGTATAACGTGGTAAGAATGTGATAGTTCCTCCTGTAGAATCTAGAGGTCAACCGGGGTACTTCTCGCATCTCCAAGTTTGCAATCCTCAGCAAACTTCATCAGCCACAGACTCTTAGTGTCATCCTTAATGCCAGAAAGTAAATACCAAAAAGGATTGGTCCCAGAAGCAACTCCTGGAGGACATTACTGGTAAATACTTTTTTAGAATGAGAGAACACCTATAACACCAACAGACTGGGCTCTGTTGGTTACCCAGTTTGCTATACATTGGGTAATAAAGGGGGTTATATTAAGTTTGATCAGCTTGCCAATGGTGCTGTAATATGTAGTTGTATCAAACATCTTGCCCAGATTCAGATTAACAGTGTGGACTGATTTGCCTTTGTCTAAATCCTTTTGAGTCCAGGGTTTGTAGACTGCCTGTGCCCTTGTTAATAAGCCACATAATCACAAGACCCTTTTCTTTACAGATAAGGCTGGTGAGAGATATGGGCTTATAGTTACCCAGATCAGTAGTGGCGCCCCCTTTGTGGAAAGGAGTAACCACAGAAATTCCCCACACCTCTGGCACAAAACCAGAAGAGAATCCTAAGACTGAATAGACTTAACAAAGGCATAATTCTCTGCTGAAAACTGATGGAGCTTACACAGTGAGTGAGACAACTTCCATTCAGTGTGTGGTGCATTGCTGTCATGAAATCTCAGTTTATGTTACTTCACTTTCCTCACTCATCCATGTCTAACCTTTTAAAACCATATGTTTGTAGCCATGCCATAAAGTGACCATAAGCTTGTTGCTGGCTTCTAATCTTAGAATTTCTGTCACAGAAAGTACCTAACAGTCAGATTTGCTTTGACATTAGATTGTTTTCTGTATGTTCAATGCATCAGTCTTGAGTTAGAACTAAGCTTTTAAAAGTGAGATAATAATGCCCTACAGAAGTGAGCACATGTTTCACAGCATAATCACCTTTTTACATGAGACTTTTGAAGTTTGACCTCATTGGCAACAAAAGAATAGCAATGATTGTGTAGATGACATATGCAATGTAAACAGATTTACAGTATGGAGAATGGAACATTGTATCTTTGTATGATTTCCAGAGGGTCACTCTCTTTTATCCTGAATTTCTTCTCCTTGATGTATCATTGCACTTCAAAACGTTTTATGCAGTATCTAGACGTGAGAAAAAGGGAATAAAAAACATCCTGAAACAGAACTGATGGCACAGTGCAGAATACACCCAGCAGCACTGAAATTACATACACTAGCTAATGGCTCTTCTTTATGTATTTTGACAATCTTGAATCAGATTTTTCAGCTTTGTATTCATTGACCTTTAACCTCACTTAAAATGTCTTAAGGAGTAGTGGTTGCTGTCTGTAGTCAAAATTGCTGAATACTTTGCTTGTCAAGTTAATCATTTTCAAGATTTCTTTACGATAAATTTAGGATGCATATGTGTATTTTTGTATCTCTCTCTCCTGCTCCCAGCCATTCCATTCACATTAGTATATGTTCATAATGCTTTTCTGTTGCAACACCTTTATGCACATTGTGCCTGACAATAATTTGGACTGTTCTTTTCCTGCTTCTTAAAGCTGCACAAACTGCTGCCACCAGTTCTGCTATTTGATTGACAAATAGGATTAGGTTTTGTCGGCCTACCACATTCCAGCTCTACCTAAAAGAGGTTGTTATGCTCTGCATTGACTTCTGAGCCATGTCATGTCTGCAGAGAAATGGGAAATGCACTGACACAAAACTCAGAAGAGCAGTGAGACACTTGATGTACTATGTGAGATCACCATTACCACTGGCTTTGTGAACTGGAAGCATCTTCAACAAGTCTGGACAATCACTATTCTTACAGAATAATTTCAAGCCAAGTAATAGCATTTATTCCCCCTGTCTTTTGCTAGTCTCTAACAGAAATCTGTTCTTAATCTACAAAAAATACTTTTTTTGTCCTTGTGATAACTATTTCAGAATGTGCAATGTTCTTTTGCATATGTTTGCATTAACTGCACAAATATGAGCCTGACACTTTCTGGAGTACTTATAAATTTAGTTGAATAATTACATTTTTCACACTGTGTTTAGTTCACTGTCGTTCATTCCTGCGATTTGCGGAAAGGGATTGCTATAGTGAAGCATTGCATTTTTTAGTATAGTGCCCAGGTGCATGTAGTACACAGTCAAGCATTATTTACACTGGTATTCCAGACTGTGGGCAAGAGCACTGCATAAGATCGCAGTGCTACACATTACAGTGGGAACAGCCACTGAGTAAGGTATAATACATACCATTGTATGTAGCTACAAAATACCTAATAGGCTTCTGTTGGCCTCATCTTGCCCAGTGCTCTGAATGTCAAAGTGAAGAAATTCAATGAAATGCGGGTAAATGGCGGGAGTAACTATGACTCTCTTAAGGTAGCCAAATGTCTCACCATCTAATTAGTGATGCTCATGAATGGATAAATGAGATTCCCACTGTCCCTACCTACTATCTAACAAAACCATAGCCAAGGAAATGGGCTTGGCAGAATTAGTGGGGAAAGAAGACCCTATTGAGCTTGACTCTGGAGTTCATTGAGGTAAGGTATAATACATACCTTTCTACGTAGTTACAAAAGAACTAACAGGCTTCTGCTGGGCCGTTTTCATTACTTTGATGGATATTGGCTCTAGATGATGGTCACTGTTGATGGAACATCATGACTCCATCTGCAAAATTGTGAAAAAAGTGGCTTATGGATGGATTCCTATGAAATGGGGAGGTGAACAACAGTGTAGTAAACGGCATACACAACACATGATTTTACAACTGCACACTGTGTTATTGATTTATCCTGGACAATGCCATAGTCAGATTTGTGTATTTCATGCAGACATGCTTCAGAACACCGTACATTTCTTAATTTGTTTTTACAAGAATAGGACTTTTCTTTGAATAGATCAATTTCAATTAAGATTAAGAACAAATTCCTGTTAAAACCTTGTAGCAGGAAAAGAAAAGAAAATATAGCTTGCAAAGTTGTTGTTCTGTGCTGCAATGTGCTCTGCCATCTTGTCTGATAGCAATTCATACAGAATTCAGCAGCATTAGGCATGACCTCAGAGGCAGTGTAATTACTGCATTATGGTCTTATGCTATAAGACCTCCCACTAGTGCCACATCACAAGTATCAGTGTGTGGAGTAGGTCAGGTATACATACAGTGGTAGAGTTGCTTTCACTTCAGAGAAATCCACTGATTACACAAACTGTTGTATAGTTCAAAGGCATTGTTTACATTCAGCACTCATTTTTGCTCCATTCTGTATGTTGAGTAACATATTAGCAGAGATGGAGGGCTAACACAGTCTTTGCTACAATATCAATAATTGTACCACAGTTTTGTTTTTTGAACTTATGTAGTTTGGAACAGTTTGTAGACCATGTGTATATTGTGTCTAAATACCATGTGATCCTAAGCGTCACTGGAATGGGTACTCTGTGAATGAAATACTACTTCTTTATTTGTTTATTTACATATGGCATATTAACTCCATTAGTCTATCTGGGCTGACAGCCCCTCTATGCTTCTGCAGACCTTTGCACTGTATGGATAGTGTCACTGTGCTATAATATAATGGATCCTTACAGATTTGGATAGTTTAACATATGTAGCATATTGACATGACTCCCTACAGTTGTAATGCATAGCCACCATGTTCCAAGGCAGTATGGATATAGTGTTACTGGGCACAGTGTGCATTGTCTCTATGCATACCAGTCTATATTTGCTCAGAAACTATGCAGATATCAGTGGTTTATGCATCCATGTATACATCTGTAGTATGTGACATTTGCATTTTGTTGTACTTGGAGTACCTAGGGAGGTGCATGTGTATGTTTAGTGTCTTCTAAAGTGTCACTACCATTAACACCTGCATTACTGATGACTTGGCAGTGGTTTCTGTGTAGTTACTAGCTTCTAGTTTGTGCTTTGCAACACGCTCTCTGATGATGTACCTGGTGTTCCATCTGCTTGCCTCTTGAATAGGTGCTACTGTGCATGCTATGTTGTCCTTTACATATGACGTTTTACTGTCACCTCATCTGATACATGCTATTCTACTGTTCTGAATTGTAGCTCTGCTGCAGTTACTTATTTCTGTTTCATTTATAACCCTTGCTGTGCGTTAACCCCATACAATGGTTAATGTGTTTATGAAAAAGGTGGACTAACCAAATAAATGCACATTTTAAAAGAAGTCACATTTTTCAAAAAATAACAGACAGAGCTATCAACAATATCATTTTCTTCACAGCAACGTTTACCTGCTAAAGGACATTTGATGGAGTAAGAATTGTTATGCTTGTCATATGTCAAGGTTATCATAAATCTTAAGGATTATAAGTCTAATACCACAGCGTGCATTCTCAAACACAGTGTGGAATATTAACAGACTGTGGCCCAGGGCTTTTAATTAGAAAAATCTTCTATATTACAATGTACCACTGAGGTATTTAACTAAATGCAGTTGTGTGAAAACTGTACATCAAAATTATACAAATTAACATAGTGTATGTTAGCCTTTTCTTCTTCCAGTCTAATTATGGACATTACAAACAGACATTGCTTTATAAGTTTTATAGCAGCTGTGAAATTGTGTTAAAAAGATAATAAGGAAGCAGTGGTATCAACCATAGTGTCAAATTTTACATACCAAACTATACTATAAATGACACACAGTATAAAAATATATTTATTATTTCCATAGAATATCAAATACTAAGATACCTGCAGTGGTTGGCAATTTACACATTTGTAGTGTTTGCTGAGGTAATGGCCAGACAGTATCAGTGAAAGAGTACAAAGTTCGCAATATGTTAGCTACATAGGAATAAACCTCTTCTAATATTTTATTAGAACAGAGAGCTCCTTCAGTAGCTGAGGATGGAGAAAGGGCACTCACCATGACTGATTCATAAATTATTCTGTTAATGTGAAGGATCTGAAAGATAATGTGAAGGTTTAAAATGGGATTCACCAAATATCACATGACATAGCACAGTGCTAATTAGCAGTGGTAGTTGTGAGCTGACCCACGTAGTGACCTCCTGAATAGTAGACCCTTGTAAGCACACAGCACTTGTCGATGAATCTCATCCATAACTGTGAATGTTCCATACAAATGTCTGTGAAAGACCCAAATAATCATAGTGATAAACCCACCAAGACACAGATAGTTAAAGCCATAAAATAAATTTTATCACAAGAATAGCTTTTATGGAGGATGATCTGATAAAGGAAGTTTCTGAAAGCACTTATCCTTTTATTCTTGTGTTTAAATTTATTTTATGGTTTTAACTGCCCGAGTCGTGCTGGGTTTTATCAGTTTGATTGTTGTTCTTTTGTTGGACCCAAATGGACTGTAATCCTCCATTAGCTGGTTTATTTTTACTTTTAAAGACCTAAGTAATAGCAGGTCAGTTTTGCTAGTATAGTAACTAGACATTAGCCACATCATAAGTGTCTGGCTAACTTTTCCAGCACATAACCAACTAATCGGTCTACAACACACATCATAAAGATGCACTGATTTACAGTGCCTTTTAGGTTATTTTTGAAGCTCAACCAACCTGTGGTATTCCTGTAAAAGGGATAACAGCTGATTGCTAAAACTGCTCTCTAGTTGCTCTGAATAGTAAATGGAATTACTTTATTGAAGGTGATCTGACATGGTTGAGGCAGAGTTACTACCCTTACAGCAATGCATGAGCAATAAGTCAATATCTTTCAATAGACACTGTTTTCCTGGTACAGTATTTTATTTAATTAGTTTTATTCTGTTTAATGAGTTTTTGAAATGGATATGTGTATTTTTTTAAAGTAATTTGTGAACTAGTGTAAGATGCAGGAAATTCAATCTGTCTTATATTAGTGGTCATTTCAGCCTACATAAAACCACACTGTGGTGACTGTGAACTGAGGAAGGAGAAGTCATTCAATTTGTTGTATAATAGGTGGCTGTCATGTTATTGCTTTGTTTGATTATGATGTTTAAGAAGATATATCAAAGAAAATTTTAAGTAATATAATGAACAAGGCAATTTCATGTCTGTAACCAGACTGAACAGTTCCTGGTGTCTCAACAAAATTCTTGAGATGCTGTACTTCAACTACTTTGTATTCATTGTGCTAAGAGTAAAATATATATCCAGATTAAATATATGACCCTTAATAGTGACAGGTATAATAATAGCAGTACAATTCTCTTAAGCAGAGGTTATGCAGACAAAAGTAGATTTATATTTGGGTAATATTTTATTGGCAAAGAGCATAAACTTGGTTTTGTTACCACTGATATAGACCCTGCTGTTCATAAACATGGTACATTGTCACGCATAGCTGATTTATGTAAATGCACACGCACACATGACTTTGTATGCAATTCATAAACAGAGCACTGCAGGGTAATACACATATGGAAGTCTGTGAATCATTACAATGTTATTCTGCAGAGAAAAAATATGAGCAAAAAATAATTGAATTCAATAATTAGGTTAGTTTTTAGTGTCATTTAAAGGGGTTCCAGTATTTTTCAGGTTGGGAAGATATGATCAACAGACTGTGCTGTTTCCATAGGGATGGCCTATATCTGTCCCCTCTAGGCTTTCAGTTATTGGCAAACACTTCATTGTCCACCGCCATAGTGCATTTTTTTAGGTAAAGCCAGCCTGCTAAACGTACCAACATAATGAACTAAGCAAAGAAAAATATGAAAGTGTTACTGATTAATGCCTGAAGCCTAAACTAGAAAATCCTCTCCCTGCAAATCCTTCTCACCCTGTAGGACATTGAAGTCTGTGTAGTGACTGAGACATGTTTTAAAATGATGGAGAGAACTCCAGCTGTGCAGGGCTGTAATGTCTTACACACATTTAGACCAGCTACTGTGCAAGAGGGGAAAAAGGTGGAGGTGTGTTAATCATCATCCAAATAAGATTCATATCATGGTTAGTAAAGCAGCATGATGCACTACAGCTTCTTTATGTCCAAATATACAATAGAAAGGTCCCATACCATGTATTTGCTAGCCAAAGAACTCCCTCCATGTCCCAAGAGAGCCACAATGCCTATCTAAAGGAACTAGAATCACTCAGTGTTAAACCCAATACCATTTCCCTAGGTGATTTAAACTATCCAAGTATAGACTGGGAAATCCACACCACCACTAGTGCACAAGCACAGAGAATCCTGGACATGGTCATTACAAATGATCTAGAAGAATGGGAGTACCCACTAGGGTGAACAACATTTTGGATCTTGTCCTTACTCATATAAGGGTACCATACGCCATCCCCTTGTATATCTTCTTTACATGTTAGGTCTGCCCATAAACCTGTCTCTTTCAAAAGACAGTTGAAACCAGTGATCCCTTCTACTCAAGGTATCTTCAGAGATTTCTTTAAGACAAGCTACCTACTACTATGTGATACACTGGCAAGCTTCAAATCCCCACCAAACCCAGTTGACTCCACTGAATATGTGTAAAATTATATCACCACACTATTCTGGCATGTAAACAGCTGAATAGATGCAGCTGTACCATGCATAAATAAGTGTAGTGTAAATTCCAGAAGCAAACCCATGTGGTAGAACCATATTACTAACAAGCTTTACAATACAAGGAAGAGAATTGTGACAAACATTAAGAAGAGTAATTTCCAGAATGATAGCACCCTCAACACCAAAACAAACAAATAACTCAGGAGCTTAATAAAATATACCAAAGCCAAGTTTGAGGCTAAAATGGCTACCCAAGCCAAAGACAATTACAATACCTTTTTTATTTTTTTATTTGGTTTTAAAACAATAAATAAACAAATCAGTTATAAAACAAACAAATAGCTGTTTACAATGCATGTTTATGTGTTTTAAACAGGAATGACCAATTAATTGAGTCAAAAGCCTTATCTAAATTGAGACTAATGATAGAAAGTTCTTTTTATTTTTATTTGCATAGTTTGTTAATGCGTGTATTCTTAACATATTATCTTGTACTTGTGTGTTTAAAATAAATCCAGTTTATCGTTATTAATTAGTTTAACTATAAGTAGATTAATTCTGTTAGCTAAAATGGATATGAACATCTCATAGTACACATTTAAAAGTGAAATGGGTCTGTATGATGAACACTTTATAAGATCCTTATCTTGTTTTAAAATATGTGATATAAGGGAATATTTCTATGGTGGGGGGACTTCAGCAGTTGTTTTTTTTTCCTTTCTCTATAGACCTTATTGTTAGAAAAATATGTACTAATGTATATGTTTAGTGCTTATTAGAAGCTAAAATGGTTAACGCATTTCATTCTATTTTATGTACAGCTTAATTCTGTATGAAATTATAAGATGATTTTTCAAACTGCAGTATGCTTTCTGAAATTGCAAGATGCTCTCTGACCTAGTATTTGCTAGCACAGCAAAATTCATGTTTATTCCTTTTGGAAATCTACTGAGAAGCAGGTGATTATCTGCTAGGTCAGGAAAATGAATGAATAGTGAATGAATAGAACAATATTGTTTTCTATAATGTTATTGAATATTGAACAATCAGCTCTGTTCGTGTTATGAGAACATGCACAGCTGTGGAAAAGAAAAGATACATCAAACAAAGACTGCTTGAAGAAATGAACTATAATCTGCACTTGCTTTGTGCTCAAACTAGCCATAGTACCTTGGATGGTAACATTGCATAGTGAGAAGTTGTATCTGACCGGTGGTCATCAAGGCCACGTTGTTTTTCTTTGGAAGTTTTTTTGTAAACTTGATGTGCCAGCAGAAAATCATGGACAAACAGCTGCTATGAAATAATATTGAAAGAACTTGTGATTTATTACGTCAGCTTGGTAGGCAATGTCTTGTAAGAAAAGTATAAGAATAGCTTCACTTCCTGATTCTAGTTAGACAAACTCTGTATTAGCACATTTTTGTCTCCTTGCTGCAAGATTAAAGTGCCTTAACCTGAACCTGCCATGTGTTGATCATTTTGAAGTTGTTTTTCCTTTGGCACTTATCAAATATTTTAACTCCATCATCTGGTAGTATTTTATATAGTTCTGATAAAAGACCATCTATGCTCAGCGCCTTATTATTTTTTAACTTTTTCATTTGATCTTTTATTTTTGTTAAAGTGAATAGTCTACCATTTTTTTTATTTGTTCACTTGCCATGTGATGATGAGTACATGACTTACAAATCTGATTTTTCTTTTTTATTCTTCCTCAACAATGGGGCAGAGTCCTCAGCTACATAGCCCTCAGGAGGCCCTCATGGAAGGACATGTCAGAGCACTGTCAAACCAAAAGAAGCTCTGCTTCTGGGGATCATGTCTAATTTGTAATGTGTAACAAAAATATGAGTATTTGACCAAGTAACTGCAGCACAAATCTTAACAATGGAAGTCCTTGACCAAAAGGCAGATGAAGTAGCCATAGATCAAATGGAATGAGCTCAAGTGAGTCATGGTAAATCTAGTCCTTTTAGAGAATAAACCTATGAAATGCAATCAGTAATTGATTTGGATAGTGTATTTTAGCTACTGCCTGACTCAAGCAATTAAGGGAAAAGGAAACAAAAGATAATCAGACTTCCTGAACTGCTTTGTTCTGTGAAGATAAAATGTAATTGTCTGTGCACATCAAGGAGATGAAGCATGTATTCTTCCTTATTCATAAATTTTGGAAAGAAGATTGGTAATTGTACAGACTGGTTAATGTTAATTTCAGTTGCCACTTTAAGAAGAAAGAAAGGGTCTGTCCACAGAGACACCCTGTCTTTATGGAAACTAATGTAAGCAGGCTTAGCTGAAAGGGGCTGGAGCTCAGGAATTCTTTTTGCTGAAGTAACAGCTTCTAAGAAAATCATTTTCCAAGAAAGATACTTCAGATCACATTTCATAGGTTCACAGGTGTGCACTAGGCTAATGGCCCTGGAGCCTTTACAAGCCAAGCCCAAAAAATTGCCCAGGCACTGTGCCACCTGATGTTAGTTCACAGTGCCCCTATCCAGTAGGACAACTGGCATGATCACCGGGGTGAACTTTCTGTTACCCATCCACTCATCAAGATTTCTCTTGAAGAGGGCCAGTGAGGTGCTCTGTTTGACATGAATGGGAAGCTTATTCCAGAGTATGGGCAGTCTTTGGGAAATGAACCTGTCCTTCCAGCATGTTCTGTTAATTGTGGTAATGAGGTTGTGATCTCTGGAGTGTGTGGCACGGGGATTGGGATTTCTTTAGGTGTAACATTTTAAGTAGGGCTGGGTCAGACATGGCTTTGTAAGTCAAGCAGAGATCAATCTAAGTAGATGATAAGAGACTGAGAACAGCTGAAGTTTCTTGAGTCTGTCCATGTAGGTCATGCGTTCAAGGCCTAGGATCTTTTTTTGTGAGGTACTTTTGTAGCCAGCTATTGTAGGTGTCTGGTCACGTACATGCCAAGTAGGGCATTATATTCGATGATTGGTCTAATGAGGGATGAGTAGAGAGGGATGATGACCTTTTTCTTCCTGGATGTGAAACCTTTGGTTATGAGATGTGTCACATAGAAGGACTTTCTGACCACACCGGCATCTGACAGTTCAGAGGGTTGTTGAGTTAATCCCTGAAAGTCCACTGTAAGTTCCCAAGGAGGAGAAGGGTCCTTTATTGGGGGGGGGGGGCAGGAGAAAAATGTCCTTTATGAAGGCCCTTCATGATCTGGACAATGCCAGAGAAAAAAGTGTTGTTTCCAGAATGGAAATTGGAAATCACTGCCAACTAAAGCTTAATTGTCGCAAAACTAGCTCCTTCTTTAAAAATAGTTGTTAGATAAAGAAGAATGGCTAAAGTTGGTGCAGAAAAGGGGTAACTATTATGTTAGAGGCCCAAACAGAACATATTTTCCATTTGCCTCTGTAGACCTTCTTGGTAGAAGCTATCTGGGCGGCCAAGATAATATTGTGAACTGAGGAAGAAAGTCTGGACTGTCTAACTATTACTGGAAGTGGAGAAACCATGCAATTAGCTTGATGGTATGGAGACTGCGGTGTTGAATTCTTTATGGGTAAGAAGGGAGATTCTGAGTGGCTTTCAGTATCCATGGAGGATATCACAAGTGAGACCATAGGAAGGGGAACCATACCCGCCAAGGCCAGAAAGGGGTAATGAGGATGACTAAGCTCTTCAACCTGCTTGCTTTCTGTAAGAATTTTGAAATAGAGGAAGAGGACGGTGATCATTTAAGAGATCCAGGGTCCAGTTGTGAATCAGACCATTTCTCATTGACTCCCCAAAGGGGGAATCACAGTGAAGTACTTGCTGCACTTATTGTTGAGGGGTGAGAGAAATAGGTCGCAGCAAGGTTGGCCCCAGCAGTTAAAGATCATGTTCATTACCAATTGATTTAGAGACCATCAGAATGCATCTGCTGAGCCTGTCTGCTAGTTCTTTGGATTTCCTCAAGATGTGCATTGCAATGAGAAAGTGGTCTGAAGTGATTGCCCATTCCCAAACACTCATGGCCTCTCTGCACAATGGATAAGATTGGGTTTCTCCATGCTTGTTGATGTACCAGATTACTGACATGTTGTCTGTTTGAATTGCAATAGTCCCCAGAGGGAGAACATCTTGAAATGCCTGCAACACAAGAAGGACTGCTCTCATCTCTAGGACATTGATATGCAACTTGGTCTCCACAAGAAATACCCTCCCACCCCAGTTGGGAAGAGTCTGTGGTCACTGTGGCAACTGGGTGCAGAAGGATGAATGCTCTGCCCAGAAATAGGTCATTGGACTGTTTCCACTAGTGAATATGATGTTTGCAGATTGAAGTGAGTCTTATAGGAAATGAAATGGGCTGATAAAGCATGGACTACTGTACCACCAAGGTCCATTGTAGAATTTGCATAAAGAATCATACTAGAGGTACCAGAAGTATGGCAGCTGACATCAACTCCAGAGCTTGTAGTACTAATCTTGCCAGAGGAAATGGTTGAGAGATTATAGAATGAACCTGATGTCTCAAAGATGTAATGTGATGGAGAGGTAAAGAAGTCATCTGAGTTGTAGTATTCAAAAGAGTCCCTGTGAATTCCAGGGTCTGTACCAGGAGTAGGTTTGTCTTGGCATGGTTTATTGAGACGTCTGAAGTGTAGGAAACTTGGAGCAAGTAGTCCCTGGCTTGCAAAAGCTGATACTTGGATGAGGCAGTGAGGAGTCAATCGTTGAGATATCGAAACACCTAGAATTCCTTGAGTCTCAAGTGAGCTGCCACGACTGCCATGCATTTGATAAACACCCTGTGGACTGTGGTGAGTCCAAAGGGGAGTGCTGTGAATTGGTAAAGATTGGCTCCCAGCTGAACGTGTAGCTGTCTCCTGGATCACATGTCCATTTTTATGTGATAGCATGCATCTTGGCAATCTATAGAGCACATGCAATTGCATTTGTGAGAAGAGGCAGGATGGACTGAACCATGACAATGTGAAACTTCGTCTTCTTTACATACTCGTTCAACTTGCTAAGATCCAAAATGGGCCTTATGACCCCTGTTTTCTTTGGTACTAAAAAAGATGGCAATTTCTGAATCCTATCTGGGTGGGTGGGACCTCTTGGATGACTCTTTTCTGTAGCAGCTTTTGTATTTTTTGTCCTGCATCATTCCACTGACTGGGTAGAATGCCAGGACGTTTCCTCTTTCAGGTAGGAGGAGGAAGAGAAAATGGTAAGTAGTAACCTCTAGATATGATTCTTAGCACCCATGAATTGTTTGTGATATCTGTACAGGTATATAGGTGCAAAGAGAAGTGATTCCCAACTGCCTCCAGAGTTGGAGAGTCAGGCAGCACTTCCGGAGCACTAATTGGGCCTATCAGAAAAGGGATCTCTAAAGCCCTGGTTCTGCAGGCTACCTCTGCCTCTTGGGTGATGTCTACCATTAACATTTCCTCCTCTGCCTCTCAAGGAATTATCCCCAAGTGAATCCTGGAAAGGTCTCTAAGATTTTCAGAGCCACATCTTCTTACCACCGCACTGCTTTCTAGAGAAGGTCCATTTTGTGGTAAGAAACTTGATTCCTATATCAGACAGAGTCCTTCCCTCTTGTTTGTTGCAGGTAAGCATGTTTTTAATTGATGGTCTGAAGAAGGAAGTGCCATCAAAGGGGCATTGACAAAGGACATCTTGAAGGGCCCCTCAAAATTGCACAGCCACATCCAGGCATGTCTCCTTATGGCATTACCTGAACCAGTTGCTCGTGAGGTACTTTCCACTGCATGGGAAATCAGCATCATCAATGCATTTGAAATGCAAAGGAGAGTGGCCAGCTGAGAGAATGTCTTCTTGAAATCCTCAGCAGACATGGACTCCAAGACAGTATTTGATAACTCCTTAGTCAAATCACCCTGTAGCCAAGTGAAATGTGCCAAGTAATTATTATAAGTAAAAGACTGCTTATATGCTTGAGAGCAGAACCTACTTCTAACCATGATGGTGGCACTTAACCAGGAAAAAGTAGAACAACGAACAAATCCAAAATGCCTGCAGAAGGAATTGGAATCCACTACGATGGTGTCAAAATAAAACACAAATTTAATATTTACTTTTGGTAGTAAAAACAATAATTCATACAAAACACTTTATTTTGAAAATGAACAATTGAACATATATTTTAATACAGAAGAAGAGCCCCAAAATGTTAGGCAACCAGCCTCAACCTACAGCTTGAGGCAATGGAATACCAGAATGTACAACAGTAAGAACAAATGAACAGTTAAACAACCATACAGTAAGTGACTTTTGCGCTTGTGAGATTATTTATAACACGAAGAAAGATTTTAAAGTATTCAATTTTTCAAACTTGACTATTGCCCTAATGTTAGTGGATTTACAAGCAAAGGGACACACATTTGTACCAAGTTATAGAGCTGATTTATCTAACAAACTGATAGATTTAAAACTATTTGTGAGAAAGTTAAACTTGTCAGTACTCTTAGGGCAAAACAATCAAGCCATGAATATCTTCCATATTGCTAGTACCTATAATCCTCCACTACATCAACATTAGCGCTGTATGAGCAGATATGTGAATTAGACATAATGAATCATTTAAACAGTAACAGGTGCATGCAGAGTCAACCTAGTAATATTTTAAAGGTAGAAAAACTAGTACTTGTCTTGCTTAAACAAGCCCCTGTCAGGGTGATGCAACCTGACAAAGGGGGTGGACTAGTGATTATGAATTGTGAAGACTATGTGATTAAAATGTTTAAGATTCTGGAGTGTAATGTGTACACTGAGGTATCAAGGAATGAGCTTAATGCAGCTTACAGGTTGATCAGAACACTATTGAACAATATGTTCATAGAGGGGAAAATAGACCTGGACCAATATAATTATCTAAATATGCCAGCACCTAAAATCGCTGTACTATTCGGAATACCTAAAATACACAAGAGCCTTGATAACCCACCAATGAGACCCCTAGTGGATTCCAGGAATAGTATAACATATCCCTGTGCAAAATTTGTGGATCACATATTAAAGAAATATGTCAATCAAGAAAGGCAAATTTGCAAAGATTCTTGAAGTTTTTTTAGCTAACATTAATACAATGGAATTTGATGAAGATCTAAACTTCCTGACAGTAGATGTCAAGAACTTGGATTCATCAATCTCCCACCAGGAAGGCATAGAATGGGTTAGTAATATTCTACAGAAGAAAGGGGCACCAGTGGAAGAAATTTCACTTATTGAGGAAATTTTGGATATTATTTTATCTTACAACTTTATTATGTTTATTGACAAATTCTTCGTCCAGAGAATAGGGGTTGCAATGAGCTAGTATAGCAAACTTAGTGATGGCCCACTGGGAGGAAGAATATGTGAAGAAACCAGGACAGATGCCCCATCATATCCATTGCTATACCCGCTTCCTGGATGACATTTTTATTTTAATCAAAGGGGATGAAATTCAAGCTGGTGAGCTGGTAACATACTTCAACAACACTGCACACTTCTTGGCCTTCACCTTTAATTTTGGGAGAGACAATATAGCATATTTAGATGTGAATTTAAGCAAAGACTGCAAACAATAATTGTTACTCAGCAACAATTTATAGAAAACAAACATATTCAAACACATTCTTACATTTTAGTAGCTGCCACCCCCTTCACCAAAAGAAATCTGTGGTGAAGGGACAATTGGTAAGAGCAGCAAGGATGGTTACAAAGGATGTTGAATTTGTAGTTGAGTGTAATAAACTAACGGAAATGTTTTCTAGTAGGGGTTACCCTAATGACCTTTTGAATCAACTACTGGAAGAAGTTAAGAATAAAAGATTACAGGGCTTCTATAAACCTATATTGGATCAGAAAAACACACTAATAAGTACAGTTATAGAGGTGAACCCTATTGAGGGAAGCAATAATTTTGTCCAAAGTAGCCTTATCACACCTTTTAGCATGGATGGATATGAAATCATGACCATCATTAACAAGAACTGGGAAGTGATTAGAAATGACCCAGCTACGAGGTCGAGAATACAAGGGTTACCTAGAGTGGTGTTCAAACACGGTCAAAATGTGAAAAATATTCCAGAATCCAAAAGTACAATGTGTAAGTATGGGAACAGAAATGGAATGTTCAAATGTAATATGTGCCACTACTGTTCACATATGTCCACGGGGTCATTATTTACCATCAGAGATAAGGAATACAAGATTAAATATAAACTGAACAGTCAGTCGAAAGTCGTAGTCTATATAGCCCAACGCCAGCAATGTCTGGCATTCTACAAAGGAAAGACTGACAGGAAGTTCAGAAAAAGAGTTTATGAACACCTTTACCAAATGAGGAAGGGGGACCTGGAGAATGCCTTGAGTAGACACAGACAAGAGCAGAGTGACCATACCTTTAAGTTCAAGGCAATAGATAGCGTAATACCTGATGAAAGAGGGGGACCAGAATCACTATACTTGGAAAGATTAGAACTAATCTGGCAACTTAGAACAAAAGCTTGTGTTTACCCTAGGTTAAATGAAGTTTACTCTATCACATGTATTTTGAAATTAAAAAACTTGTTAAGGTAATAAATATGAGTAAGGACAGGGATAGGTCAAAGGGGACCCTGTAGCTCCAACCAGTAAATAAAACCACCATAACCCTATGAACAATATATATGCATACTTTATTTTATATTTTAATTCTTTTTTAATTTGTTTTTGTCATATTGTATTCTAGACAGAAATCAGTACTGAAGTGTTATGTATTGAAATTCAGAATGCCACTGTTTGGACTTATTATTAATACCTTTTACTACATAATTTTTATTACTAGTATTAAAGTTTGAACAGACTAGGATGTCTTAATAATAAGGATAGGTTATTTTAAAGACTTTGATATAATAATAACATAAGGAATAATACACTTAAATACTTAGATGCATATATGTATAAATTATTTTTATCACTTTTTATATACATATTTTTAATTGCTAATCATATTAAATAAGTAAGGAATATGAACTTTGGTAAGAATGCATGTAACTACTTTGGGAAAATGTAGTCATGAGCTGAAATGGCTTCTCACAAGAAATCCCTGTGGGGGTTAAAACATGGGCATTTCTGTTAATTGCATTAATTACAGTAATTGCTGGATAAGTAATAGGTAGCCTTTATTGATTGGATGATGGAATAATATGTAGTAGGGGAAGTGTATTTAAATGTTTTTTACTTGGACAAAAAGTTTTACCTGAAGAAGTCTCACCATTGGCATGATGGAGGCAAACAAGATCTGAAGTGTTGGGGATGGACTAGAGCATTATGGGTAGTGGAAGGACCTCGAGAGCTGGATCTGAAGTGTAGTGTATGCAGCAGAGTAGGATCCAAGGATCACATCCAAACCCATTGGTGAGGAAGAATAAAAAGGACAGCATAAGATTATTATGATTATTTACTTTTAGACTGGAAAAAGTAACCTGTACAGTTCTTAGACTTTTAGAACTCCTGCAGTATCACAAAAGTGTTCATGATTCTAATTAAGCTGCTTCAAGCTAGTCCTCATGATAAATGCACAGTTTATCAGCTACAATTCACACAAAACAATCACAATTGAATCTAGGTCACCTCTACTTTATACCGCAATCCCTCAAACCATTCCAAACCACTAAAATCAGTATAAACAGTTTTAAAGTATGTTAACCACTAAAAAGTTATTGTGTTTAAAGAAATAATATTTAATGACTCAGTAAGCACTATTTGCATGACATGTTTCATATAAAGAAGACTGTCATCTTTTAAAGGAGACATATAAACTTGCATTAAAAGAATGACTGTTATGACTGATCCAGGTTTAACTTGTAAAAGTGTGAATGTTACTCTATTTGATAACATTCCAATAATAACTTTTATATATGTAAGAAACTATATTTTTTATACTTTGTTTATAGCATAGTATAACTTTCTTGGGTGTCTGTCAAGTATACTATCGGTACAAGCATTCAGAACTATGTAATAACTGGCAGTGGTTTAGAATGCAAGTCACTGTCTTTTGATTATCTAACTTCATAGATAATCTTAGCATATAATTCAAAATATTATGATTATTTAATTTTAGACAAGAAGAAGTAACCTAGACAGTTGTTAGAATTTTAGAACTCCAGCAGCATCACAAAAGTACTCATGACTATAATTAAGCTGTTTCAAGCTGGTCTTCATGACACGGGCTTGCAAATGAACAGTTATCAACTACAATTCACACAAAAACATTCACTAAAGAATCAAAGCCACTTCTACTTTATACATCAATTCCCTCAAACCCTTCCAAACCACTAAAAAACAACTAAAAACATCTCAAAGTATATTAACCACTAAAAAGCTATTGTATTTAAAGAAATAACATTTAATGATTTATTAAACACTTTTTGTATGAGATGTTTCATATAAAGCAGACTGTAATTTTTTTCCTTAAAGGAAACATAGCATATAAACTTGCATTAAAAGAATGACAGTTATGTGTGATCCAGGTTTAATTTTAAAAGTGTAAATGTTACTCTAATTATTTGATAACATTGCAATAGTAACTTTTACATGTGTAAGAAACTATACTTTTTATACTTTGTTTATAATGTAGCATAACTTTCCTGGGTGCCATTGCATGTCAAGTATACTATCAGTAGCAAGCATTCAGAGGTATCTAATAATTGACAGTGGTTTGGTGCAGCGGTAGCATTGTTGCCTCACAGCAAGAGGTTCTCCCGTTCGATTCTCGGCTTGGGTTGGAAGTGCCTTCTGTGTGGAGTTTGCATGTCCTCCCCACAGTCGATTGGGCATGCTTTCGTTGAAGGTTGGGCGTCGGGCTGGCAACTCGACATCATAAAAACCAACTGCCAATCATTAGCGGACCGGAGTTCCGCTGTGGAGACCCCTAAATGGGAAAAGACAAACAACAACAACTGTCTTTTGCTTATTATCTAATTTGTATTCTTTGACATCTTATTGTATGATTCAAAATATTAAGATTATTTACTTTTGTACAGGAAGAAGTAACCTGGACAGTTCTTAGAATATCAGAACTCCCTCAGCAGCACAAAAGTGCTCATGACTTTAACTTGTTTCAGTCTTATTTTCATGATAAGGGCTTGAAAATGAACAGTCTATCAGTTGCAGTTCAAACAAAAACACCCACAAGTGAATCCGAGCCACCTCGACACCACACAACAATCTTTCAAACCCCTCCAAACCATGAAAAAAAAACAACAAAAAGCATCTCAAAGTATCCCAACCACTAAAAAGCCATTGCACTCAAAGAAATAACATTTAATGAGTTAGCAAGCACTATTTGTATGAGATGTTTCATATGAAGCAGAGTGTTTTAAAGGAGACATAGCATATAAACCTATATTAAAAGAATGATAGTTATATGTGATCCAGGCTTGACTTGTAAAAGTGTGAGTATTACTCTAATTATTTGATATCATTCCAACAATAACTTTTATATATGTAAAAATCTATATTTTTTATACTTTGCTTAAAACATAGTATTTCAAAGTAAACCACAGGTCAGGACCACGAAGTTCAAAAAACTTTTCTGCTTTAATCCACAGACTTAAAATACAATAAAAAGTTGCTTTTAATCCACAGACTCAAAAATCAGTAAGTGCTTTCATCCAACTCGGACTTCCTCAGACTGAATAATATAGTAAAATACTACTAGCTTAAAATACTACTAAAACAAACACATGACCTTTTACTTATGATGTAACTTCCTCCTTTTTAAATATGCAACAAAATCAGACCTATCGTTCATTCCAGGTGGATAGCATGCATTCATTTTAACTTGCCAAACATATTCCTTCCACCCGAGCTCATATTCAGCATCAAATCTATTGTGCATAGTATGTCTTTCCTGGGTCCTATTGCGTGTCAGGTATACTATCGGTAGACCACTATGGGACCATTTTAAGAACCCAGAATGCAACTTAGCATGCCTCTTCAGTGTCATTTGTCACATCTTGCATTATATTTAATAGTACATTACTCAACTATGCCAAGATATCAGAATGTGTGCCACCTAACATAAGTTTTATCATAATAATGATTAACTTTTAATAAGATGACTAGTTTAGCCTTTTTAAACTCAAAGTGAAAATAAGTGGCTTTAAATAGCTAAAATAATCAAACTCTAAAACATTTAAAATGGGAATTAGTAACCATTTGAAGTAGGGAAAGAAATAATTAGACAATTTACCTTGAAAAAAGTAATGTGCAGCACCTGTTTATAAGTATTTAAGCACTTATTTAAATTATAAGAATTCATAACCATGAAATACATTGATTTTTATTTGTTTTTTAGTTTTACTGTTTTTGTCTTTTGTTAACCAACCATCTCTTGTTGCATTTCTCTTCAAAGAAGTTGATAGATTCCAGTCCATTTCTTCTGTTTTTTCTAGGATGTTATTTTTCTGTATAAAGTCCATTGCATCTTCCAAGGTGTTAAACATTTTCTTTCCTTCTGCAAAGTGAATCCTTAGTTTTGCTGGAAATAAGATTTGTGCTTTAATATTGTTTTTCGTTAAGATTTTAACAAGAGCCACACATGTTTTTTCTCTTGGATATCATCAATGTAGAATAGTCATTGTCAAATCTTATAGTACTTCCTTTCATTTTAAATGGATGATTTCTCCATTCAACTTTTAAGACTAAATCCTTATCTTCACTTGAGAAAAGTCTTACAATCACTGACCTTGATGAAGCCATTTTTTTAAAGATGAATTAAAAAATGATCTATGTGCCCTTCCGATGTCAAATGAAAAAGCTTCAGGCAGGTTCAAAGTTTTAGGCAGCCAGGCATTAAGGAACTGAATCATAGTGTCTCCCTCTTCTTTTTTTCAGGAATCCCATAAACCCTGATATTATTCCTTCTAGATCTGTTCACTAAGTCTTCTATTTTTCCTAGAATAAGTTATTTTGTTTCAGAAGAAATTCAGTGTTATTCTCATTTGCAAGTTATCCTTCCATCAAAATCAAACATTGCCTCTTCTATACTTGAGATTTGTGATGATTGTTGTTTAAGAGATTCACTCAACACTCCAACATTTTTACATTCCTCTTTAAAATTGTCCATTTTGATTTCTAATTTATCTATCTTTACAGATAACTCACCGATGTTACTTAGTATAGTCTGTATGTCTTTTTTTTCATAGTACTGTCCTGTACATGTGCTTAGAGTGGCTCATTCTGAGTCAATTAGTTCTTTCTAAGTTTCTTGACAAGAAAAAGCAATTAAAAGAGTTTCATACTTGTTATTTTTGGCAGTAAATCTTTCAGCAGATGTTCATTGACTCTACAAATGACTTAACAATCCTGCAGAAGGTTTGCTCCAAATAAATAACTGATGCCAAATCATGGAGTGAAACTAAATGTTAAAAAGTACATTAAAGTATCATTTGGGAAATCCTGTAACCTGGGGAACTACCACATTGACAGTACTTCCGTAAGAGTTGACCCAGTTGTTCGGGTTTTGGGAATTTATATGGACTGTGACCCTACTTTCAATCAACATGTGTCCATTGACTTATGAAAGTCCTTATATATTGCACAGCTTATAAATAAAGGAATTGTGCCTAGACATTATCATTGTTCCCATTTACTTGGCCATCATTAGGCCAGTCATTGAGTATAATGTCCACTTTGACATGTATCTTTCCAAACACAAGCAATAAGTGGAATGCCAATGAACATACCATTTTAAAAGGATACAACCCCTAAACAATATATCCTACATGGGCTAACTCAACGCCATGTCACTACTCTTCGTATCCTACAGACTGTTAAGAAGTGACCTGTGTCTGGTATGCAACACAGCCACTGGCCCAATATTGACTAGATTAGTGCATATCAGCAAATCAAATGGATCAGAAATATTCAGTCTGGGGATCTAAAACTTTTTTGCAACATCATCAGGGTTTTCAGAGACAAGTATATCTCACTGGGGATACTACTGCTCTAGAATAGACTCCACATCCAAGTCAAGCAAAGCTAATCCCTGGCCATATTCAAGTTAAAATTGGATTTATGGATGTGAATAAAAAATGTATGCTTAACCCCATGAATGGTTCCTTTCAAATTATCTATGGTATGATCCCAGTTATTCTCACTAGGTGTGATATCTAATTATCAGCCATATGATGGGAAAGGCCAATCTAACACTAAATAGGATAGGTTAATTCAAAGCACCAAAAGGGAAACTGACTAGGCCTAAAATGGCCTGCAAGGGCAGCTAGCCTAAAACTTACAAATGAACCTATAAGATATTTGACAGTTATAGATATAACTAACAACAGCAACTTACAAACAGCCCTTATAAGCCTTGATATTTTAAAAAAAGCATCAGTGCCTTAACAGGTAGCACACTTGCCTTTGATGCAGAAAGCTGTGGGTTCTATTTCCACATCAGGTAGATCAATTGCTGACACTGAAATGCAGCATAAGGGTGTGCTGCACTTTTGAGTGTATTATCCTTTGGATAAGTCATTAAAGTGAGGCCTCATATATTGGTTGTAGCTCAAGAGGATGTAAAATATCCCACTGAGTAGGGGACGTTCCCCAGTAACCTGGCCAAGTTTCCCCTAATAGTATGAATGCCACCTTGGATCTACCTTGAAAAGAGGCTACTAGCCTAGTGAGACTAATCAGCTCAACAAAAGATAAGTAAATAAATATATTTAATTGGGAATACTTTTTCAAAATATTTAATTTGTATAGTGTCTCTCTTAATTTTATTACATTATTAAGGATGGCATAATGGTTAAGGTGTTCACCTCACAGACACAGATACAAGGTTTGATTATTGCCTTTGTGGAAAATTGGCTAGGCTTAAAATAGCCCACAAAGGCAGTTAGCCTAATACTTATGTATGAATCTATAATAATTCATATTCAGATCACTGAGCTTATGTAAAGTGGTAGGTTTGCATTTCTCTAATAAATTGAAAAAAGGTTCCAAACAAGGTAGCCCATTTTTGCTGGTTCTATTCTTATTAGCAATAGGGAGGTTAGTTGGAGCAGTTAGACAAAATAGAAATATACATGACCTCAAAACAGAAGGAACATGAGTCAAAAAGTCATGTTATTTGTAGATGATAACTTGTTATTACTAATATAAATCATTCCCTGAAAGTAATATTCAAAGTAATAAATGACTTTGAAAATATTTCAAGGCTGTGTTTTAATAATGATTTTGACTAGAATTAGTCAGTCATATTAAATAGAAAATAAACTAAAACAATACTTCATTAACTTATAATTTCATCCAGAAAGGAAAAGAATTAGAATATTTGGGAATCATTTTGGGATACACTTGTTGAAAAAGCAGGAGACATGAATTATAATAAGTCTTTTGGTCAAATACAAACACCAATTAACAGTTGAATAAACTGTTTTAAATTTTGAAGATAGACTACAACCTATAAAAATAATTCTTTTCCCAACAAATTATTTATGTAGCCTAAACCATTTCACTAATTCTGATTAAAATCCAAACTAGAAAGTTCAGCAACACCATTTTGATTTTTTATGGTACCCAAAGAGATTTAGATTGTCTTATCAACATCATATCAGAACTTGTGAATAGAGGGTACATTAAAACTTCAGAAATATTAACATACATATTAGCTGCTGCATTTAAAGTCATCACACATTGGCTTTATAATAACTACACAGAAAATAAATATTTGCACATTTTGCTTGTTTAATTATAATAAAATGAAAAGTTCCACTTATTCAGTGGGAATTGTAAATAACAAGATGTATGTAGCCATATGCAACTGCTTTCAATATTGAATATCAATACCTGATGTTGTATTTTTTAAGTAAATACTTAAAATTGGCAAAGCATTTATACATAAATACCTAATTTAAACATATGTTTTAATTTGATCATTCCCATTTCTGCAACCAGAGGACTAACAGAAAGTCCAATTATACAAAAGAATGTCTCCTGAAACATGAAAACTTCATAGGGTGATGTAATTGTTTTCAGGATCAAAACTTAAATCTATACAAAAGATAAATTCAGAATTTTGAACTGATAAAAGTGATTGGATTATGTGTCAAGAAATTAGAACATTTAGTGAAGAAAATTTAACAATCCCCGGGATTCATGAAGCTTGCTTCAGGTGCAGGCGTAGCATCAGTGTTCTAACACCAAATATGGCCGCCAAGCGATTCAGGTATGAGCTGTTTCCACATGCACTACCTGCGTATGCTACACCCGCACAACTCCTGAGCCTTGTATGCTAATTACCCCATGTGCAGCAGTGTAGCATGCAAATGAAGGTATGTAGAGATTCAGGAAGTTGTGCAGGCATAGTGTAAGCATGCAGAAATTTAAACTGTAGAAAACGGTTTACATTTTTGCAAACATAAAATCGGAGCCATGACAGCTGACCAAACACATGTATTATAATGTTAATATATTCCAATGGCTAAATATATAGCCATTGGCATAAAAAAAATGTACAAAATATAAAATTAACATTTAATATATATAATTGCACTATCGTGACATGGAAGCACAGGGCAGAAGTGCGCAAAGGGGATCGCAAGGAAAATATAAAAATATAAAATAAAACTGCAATGAAACACATATCACGATTTCCCCATAATACTCAATGGCAGACATGCTACACCATACTCATGGTGCAAGGGTTGCTAAGGGGCAATGACAATGTTATGTACAGTAGCTAGGAAGTAGTAGGCAATGCCATGCAAATGAGAGGAGTAATAGTGAATCGCAGATTCCCCGCTGGTGTAAGGATGCACCTCACAGTGTAGCGTTATAACACCGAGGTAAGCCCTTGAGATAAAGATGACATCAAGAGAGGAGTGCGTCGCCATTGCTGTAAGCACATTGGAGCATTGCTAAACCAGTCTTCCCCTAGCTAGGCAAAGCTGCAGGATAGGGATGTGTTGAATTACCCATAGCTATGCTTAGCTGAGAGTACACAAGGTAACTGAGTATGCATGTGAACGGAGATTAAAATGTACGTAAACCCGGTAAATGGGTATGCACATCACGCATTGCAGCTGTAACAGGAAGGATATAGGAAAGAAATAAGAAAATGCTGCAGCAGTGAAATTAGAGTACAAATGAATAATTAACACCTAGGAGCCTACAGTGGACCATTGACAACAGCTAACAAGGCTGCAAGCAGCTACCTGCAGAATAGGGAAGGGGAGGGGCTGTACTGCAAAGAAAACAGCAAATTGTCAAACAGAACAAAGGTGATATGCAGTATATCAGCTACAAGGCACATTTCACCATGACTGGGTAGAGAAAGTACAAATCAAGAAAGATGGCAGGTGGATGCATGCCTGATAATGGGAGGGGATTCAGGGCTAAACGTGAATTAAAGGGCAACAGATTAATCAAGGCAGGTAAGTAGATCTCCCCAGTAAAGGCCCCATACTTGCAGTACTCATTGCAAAACCCATAATTAAGACATGCAGCAGCAGCTGGAATAGTTCATACACACCAACTTACATCAGCAGCATCCATAACACAATACTATAAAGTGTGAAAGCACCTCACACACATTTGCATATTCTCATACACTCTGCATCAGTGGTGTATAACGATGGGGAACTTTTATTATGTACATGTTAGGGGCTGCCATAGCTTTGATCCACCAGCATGTGTTGGAGACTAAAGGTGGTGTGGAGGATAATGCACACGACCACCGCAGGCACCAGAGGAGGAGGAGAGTGTTCAGACCCAGGGTAACCTACCAGGGGCTACATGATCTGGAGATAGTAGAGCATTACAGGGTGGACAGGGACACCCTACAGCAACTTGTGGAGCTGTGCTGGCCATGCCTCAGAGCCAGAACAAACAGAAGGGAACCCATCCCAGTGGATACGAAGGTATGTGTAAGCCTGAGAATATTAGCTACAGGTACCTTTCAACGACCAACTGGGGATATCATGGGGATCTCATAGGCATCAGCATCCAGGGTACTACACCAGTTCCTGGATGCCATGTTACCACATGCCAATGGGCACATATACTTCCCCTGAATGCAGGAAGAGTTGGCCAGCATTATGCGTCTCTTGCACCGTGTGGCAGAATACACGGAGGTACTGGGTGCAATAGACTGCACGCACATATACATCAAGTCACCACCCGGTGAGCAGGGTAGGCACTACATAAACCGCAAGGGATACCCCTCCATCAACTGCCAAGTCATGTGCAATGCCCAGGGCATTATCATGGATGTGTGTGCTGGAAACCCTGAAAGCTATCACGTCTCCCACATCTGGCATGCCTCACAGCTGTATCGGTTATTTGCCAGGGGGGAGTCATCTGAAATGGCCACCTGGTGTGGGATGCTGGCTATGCTCTGGAACCATGTATGATGACTCCCATCAGAAATGCAGACACACCCATGCAGGAACATCATAATGAAGCACACGGACAAACCAGAATCATCATAGAGCATGTGTTTGGGATGCTGAAATCACAGTTCTGTTGCTTGGACATATCTGGTGGAGCCTTGCAGTACTCTCCTGGCACATGTGCCCACATCTTCATAGTGTGTGCCATGCTACACAATATGGTCCTGCAAAAACAGCTGCAGCAGGGACAGAATGGTGAAGGCCCTCACAGCCCACCACCATTGCCAAGGGCCCCACAGGCACAGAAGTACTCAGACCACGAACACCCTGAGCCAGCCCCAGTAGGCAGATGGAGGTGTGCCCAGTATGCCCATGCCTTGGCAAAGAGGGAATGTATAGCACACACACTGACAGTGTAGGCACCTAGGGACTGACACCTTTCTCCACCTGTACACACAGTAAAAATGGATGGCACACACATAAGACTACCTGTAAATTGTCATGTATAGGCAGTCTGCTGTGTGCATCCAATATAGGCAGCCCTCAACTATTGCACACATAACAGCCATTGGCACAAGGTAAGTCAACACCTGAACAGTAAATTAAGCTATCAGCATATGCAGATACTGTATGTATAGATTCATAGGTAGGTACTTGGCCAACTGGCAGAGGCCATTCATAAGGCCAGCCAAAATGTGTCAGCTTTTGCAACCCCATTGATTCATTAACCATCCCTCTGTGGAGTAGAGCCAATGGCAGGATCCCTGGGATGCATCTACTGTTCCCCATCCAACCTTCAAGGTTTCTCTTGCAGAGTGTTAGTGAGGGACTCTGTATAATGTAGTAAGGGGTGTTGTTCCAAAGTATGGGGAGTGTCTGTGGCAGGAAGCTGTCCCTCCAGCATCTTCCGGTTATTGTTGTGGCAAGGTCAGCTCACTACAGTGTGTGGCTCACTGTGACATGGATTCCCATAGGTGGAGCATATCCATCAAGCCTGAGTTTGACATCGCTGTGTTGGCCAGCGGAGATCATCTCTGGGTAAATGAGATGCCACTGAGTAAAGCAGGAGTTTATTCAGTCCAGCTGCATAGGCCATTTGTTGGAGGCCAGTATTCCCCTTGGTGAGGTACATTCGTGGACCCCCCCCCCAGCTGTTGGACGTGTCCTCTGAGGTACATCCCACATGGGTTATTATACCCTATGATGGGACTGATGAGTGATGAGTAAAGGGACACTATAACCCAAGTATGTCTAGATGGGAATTATTTAGTAGTCAGATGGCTTACATAGAAGGATGTACTAACTACTGTGGAGATATGATTGTCACAGGGGAGATCACTATCTACCTTAGTCCCCAGATACCCCATTACCTCATCTGTATTAAAGTGGCTGCTGCTCATGTGTTAATATGTGGCTGCCAATTCCACAATGGAATGACCATGCAGTTAATGGCACTTGGCTGGCGGCCATGTCATTGGCACCCTGTGACGTTCTCTGTAAGGTCCCTTGAGGGATGTCCGTGTCAGCTGGACTATCAGTCATGGCTCCCAGTTTGCAGTCATTGCCAAACATGGTCTACCGTAGTCCACCTATGTTTGCCTGTACATCTGAGACGTATATGCCAAACAGTACGGCTCCCAGGACTGAGTCCTGTGGGACACCAGTTGTGACTGTTCAAGAGTTGGACCTGGAGACTGCTAGTCACACCATGTGGGTTCTGTGTGTAAGCCCATTGGCAACCCAACCTGTGATGTATGGGTGAATGTACAGGCTGGTGTGTTTATCAATAATACCTGAGTGAGGCATGGTGTCAAAAGCCTTGGTGAGGTCCGAAAAGTATGTGTGAACCACCTCCCCTGTCATCTAATGTCTTGGTGACTGAATGTAAGACATCAAACAGGTTCAGTAGGCATGAACTGCACTCAGCCAAGCTAACCTGGGTTGGGTCACGTGTTTGAAGGTTACCAATGTCATTGTTAATGAATGCCATGAGGATGCAAACCATACCATTGCAGACCAGGTTAGTCAGGCTTATGGGGTGGTAGTTACCATAGTCAGTTGTGATTTCACCGTGATGGAGTGGAATAACCATTGCCACGTGCCATTGTATGGGCATGTAGTCTGTGGAGAGGCTGAGGTAGGAATGCTTAATTAGGTGGGGGGCAGGTTGTCTTGTACAGTTTACAAGATGCAGTCTGGGTCAACATCTGCCTCCATTGATGCTGTGTTCTGCTGTTAGAGAGGGCCATTTCCACCTACGTGTCTCTGATAGTTGGGATACTGTACCTTTCGGGTAGAGTTGTAGGCTCTTTAGGGGGTGAAGTATGCACCAAATGTATCTGCAAGGATGTTGGCAATATCAGTAGGGTCAGCATATTTTGTGCTATATTTCACCGGCACAGTGCAAATCTGTGTGTCACCACGTAGATCCTTGACATAGACAAAGAAGGCTTTATGGTTATCTTTCAAATCCTTGCGTATTCTCCTGCTGATGTTAGCCTTGGATGATGTCATGATGGACCTACATATCATACTAATAGTCACAGATGTCTGCCCTTCATGGGATTTTCTGTGTGTCTGGAACACTGTCCTACATCTGTAGTATAGCCTGTTTATTGCAGAGGTCCACCAGACCGTGTCTTTGTCTAGGAGGAGTGAGTCTTGGTTTACCAGCGATGGCACGATACATACATCCATGTAGGTGCTTATAGACTGCATTTGTAAATCTGTCTGTATCTTGAGCAGTGTTTCCCCTTAGTGTGGAGGCTGTGAAACCTCCCACCCCGTCACTAATAGTGTAAATTTAGCTGTAGGAAAGGTATATGCTGTGGTATCCATCGGTGGGGGAGATGCTAGGGTGTGGAAACAGTGAATAGTTCATGGTCAGATCTAACCAGTGACCAGTTAACCTCCACTGTGGTGCACCTGTTGCCCATGTTGGTAATGACCACATCTAATAGTTTCCATCCCACGTTAGGAAGGTTACCACCTGATACAGGGGATATGAGGTGATACATTCCAGGAAGCACTGGTCCTGGAAATGAGTACCGGAGTACGTTTCCCAGTTAATGGTATGGTAGTTGACATTGACCAATGCCACTGTGTGCATTAGGACTGTCATGTTCTCCTCTGTCTCCAGGTAGGTGGAGTGGAGGTCCTGGGTCATGGAGAGTGATCTGTAACAGGCCACATTCTACATTGCAGTTGTGGCTGATGTTAGCTGCACATGGATGATCATAGAGGTATCATGCTGCCCCACTAACCTGGAGGTGTAGGTATCCCTGTTGAATATGGATACAGCCCCTCCATGTCTGTCAGTCCATGTTCTGTGGCTGAAATGTGTGGTATGGGTTGTAGTCTGGTAGTGTTGGTGTGCTCTCAGGAGCCTTAAGACAGATTTCAGTTAATGCACAGATGTTGATGTTGTCCATCCTGAAAAGTGCTGTGAGTGCATGCATGTTGTAATCACAACCCCTGGTGTTGAGTAGCATAAACCTAATTGAATCTGCTATTGTGCTGTTTACAGAACTGGTATTCACCTTCAAGACTCTCCTAAATAAGGCACCATGGGGGCGCCAATAGCCTTGGTCAGTATTTCAAAGTGTAAGGCTGACACATAGGCCAGTATGGTATCATTGCATGCATGTTCCCCATCTGTGCTTGTTTTTCATCTTCCCTGTAGGTCACCTAGTGGTAAGCAATAGAAAGCCTTAAACTTATACAAGTCTTCTAGCTTCCAAGATAGGCTTTTGGAGTGACTAAGTATCAGTGTTCTGTATGTTCTTGCTGTACTCAACTGTTTCCTGACTGCATGGTGAGTTCACACTGTATATTGTGATCTGAAGGTCTGTTTATTCACATATTATGGCTTTGATGGCCTGCACGTTAGAGGTTCACAGATAGCCTACTATCTATCTGCCCAAGGGCAATTAGAAGCATAACAACAGTGTGTTGGCCTTCCCTGCACCATTGTGAAGTAACTGAGCCTCTGTCAAGCATAGCCAATGAAGCAATTCCAGGCAGAGTTGCTGGAAGCTGTTGAAGACTGGGGTTGTGGAGGGTGACAGGGGCACTTAATGTTCTAAAGAGGGCATGTTAATGTGGCAATTCAACACCATTCAATTCCCCCAACAGGTCTTGCAGCTATCAAACTGGAAAGGCTCCCCCACCCCCAAGCTGTATGGTTCTGGGACACATGACCCCAGGGGTGTATAGTCTGTTACCCATTCACACAACAAGGTTTCCCTTGAAGTGTGTCAGTGAGGGGCTATGCCTAATGTAGTTAGGAATGTAATGTATTGTCTCACAGTACATTTGTTATATGTTATTTCAATTGTACATGAAGCTCAGTGAGTTTGGGGGCTCCCGCCCTTTGCTTAGCCTAGCTTACACATAGAAATCATCTAAATAGAAAATAGGCGGAAGCAACGTTAATGTCAACAGTGTAATGGTTACAGTATCCACATAGTATCTGTGCATTCGAGGTTACAATCCCGATAAAGGCAGGGATGTTTATCATGTGCAAAAGTATACCTTAACCACAGCTTGCATATATAGGTAGTAATTGTCTGTATAATAAACATTCGAATCACCCATATAAACCCATGTGTGCAGGAGAGTACAGTCAACAGAGAATGTCATGTCATGTCAGCACATAGTGAGATGTTACGTCACTGACAGGTATATATCCAGAGTAGTTAGCGGATGTGGCCGTGTTTGCGCACACAGGTTATAGGTTACAACGTTTGTTTAACTGTGTTTAACCGCTGCTATAATGTCACACAAACACTTTCAAACATGCTTACAACTACTTAAATGAACCTTATTCTGCAGTAAAAAACATTCATAAAGCATCGCAGATGTCAAACCCTGGACCATGCACACTTTAGCCATGGGACGTACCATTAAGCCATCCGAGGTGTGCACATGTTTCATGGTCTTGAGACTCCACCTTATACCATATGCATTTCACTGTAATGATCACAAATGGGACAGTGACTTTGTGTACATATGTACAGTACATTGTAATGTACTGTAGTTTGTGAACCAACACATTCCAGTCTACAGATGAATTACTGTTACAAACTAATACGAAATATATATATATATATATATATATATATATATATATATATATATATATAAAAGTGATGTCTGCACATAGATATATATATATATATATATATATATATATATATATATATATATATATATATATATATATATATATGGGTCTACGTCATAAGATCGACAGACTATTTGATCGACATTCATTTGGTCGACAGCTCATTTAGTCGACAACCAGTATTCAAGGCAAAAACCTGGGATTTGCCCACCTCCCCAATGTTGTACAACCCTTGAGTTGATATATATAGTTAGGGGTGGTGTGGGGGGCAAAGCCCCCCACCTATTTTCATTTAAAATGTGTAGTTTTTGTTGCATTTTCATGTTTTAAATGGAAATAGATGGGGGGCTTCATCCCCCACACCCCCCAATGACCAAATGAATGTCCGCAACCATGTACTCCATCCTCAGAGTAACCCAACACTAAGCTACCTGGGATGTACCTATCCCAGTTATGTATGCAGACAGGTTAAAACACAAAAGGGAGGTATGTGTTGAAATAGGACAACCCGCCATGTACCCAATTAAAGGTGTATGCTCATATATATATATATATATATATATATATATATATATATATATATATATTTATATAGAAAGAGAGAGAGAGAGATACATAGAGACATGTGGATATATACAGGTCTACATATATATGTAGATATATAGATAAGTTAAAAACATCTACATGTCTATGGAGGTACAGGTAAACATATGCAATAATGTATATATCTATATACATACACACACACACACACACACACACACACACACACACACACACATATATATATATGTGTTTGTGAATATATATATATATATATATATATATATATATATATATATATATATATATATGTATATATGTATATATATATATATATATATATATATATATATATATATATATATATATATATATATATATATATATATATATATATATATATATATATATATATATATATATATATATACATGCATACATGTCTGTAGACAACATCCAAAGTGGTCATATCTGAGTATAACATGGACCATAGCAAGCACACATTCTACCCCCCCACCAAACAATATGAACATAACATATGAAGAGTATATGCCAATACACTATTACAAATATGTTCTATGGACACAGTCACCAACACAACTGCAATGACTGCAAATATCCATGACAGAATTACACAGACAGCTTTCATTTTGCAAATCTTTATTACATTCTGATGTATTGCCAAAAGTATTCAAGGACTAACAGTACCTGCATGCTATACAGGAAGCATTTAATAGTGCCTTAATGAATCAGCCTGCAATTACCATAGTATTAGTCCACTAAGGGATAGGTGTTCACATAGGGAAAGAACACCCACACACATATATAGACGTTGTATAAAAGGGGTTCCTACACACCTGCATGTGTTATGTACACCCACCAACATCCACCCCACAACCAAAATAATTACATCAATACATACTGTCATACCATAACCAATTATGCAACTACTGTACAACATCTGCTGAAACCTTAACATACCTGGACACAGACACACTAACATGGCCCTCTGTGAAATAGTTGCCGTTATACAATTGAACAGCTGCTGATGTAACAGGCTTTGTATGAACTAATCCAGTTTCAGAGGGTTGAAAGGTTCGTACACCAGGAAGTTTTACCGAGTACTGATTATTAGCACAGTATGATACACAGTAACACCAAACAAAATATGTCTAGTAAGAACACTGCAAACCCCCTAACATTATATGCATAGCTATGCAGCCTTGAGCTGGTCAAACAACCTGGCCAGACTGAAACATATGCAGAAGTATTAGGTAAAGACAAACCCTGCACAGGTAGCAATGTTCAGAAATATAACAGCAGTATTCACATTTAGACCAACTCCTCTAGGCATTACACACAATATTTTACTGTTCGTCTCCATACAACTGTTGCAATAGATTACAAACAAAACTTTCACGCTGTCTTCCTCACAAGTAAGGCAAAGGGACAATGCCCAAGTGGAGTACTTAGTTTACTCCACTGTAGCCATGGTATTGGCTAAGGCAGTAGCAGCGCAGCTGATGTGCATGTAATTAGCTACTTAGGAACTCCAATTGGCCATCGGGATAGCACATGTTACTGATCTGTAGCTATAAAAGTTTGCCTTGTCACACATTCAAACCATCTGTATCTACCTGTAGGACAGTACAAAACACTGAAAGACGAACCAAAAATGAGTATTACACTAGTTAATAACACCTCCGATTACTAAGACGGTATGTATAACATGTAGTATGTCTGTGCATGTAGTACCTGTACTGTAAGAATTACAGTGTAATCAATGCATATAGTGGAAATAGCTATCTTGTAGCAATGTATTGTTGAGCAGTAGTAATGCTTGTAGTATTCTATGTGTGTACTGCTGTAGGTCACATGGCACACTCCACATACACCACAAGGGATGATATGGGCTTGGAACCCACCAATTCGCTTCCAGCCACTGTCAGTGTCAGGATTGGTCCAACAAGTATGTGCTATAACGGGATAGTATATGTCGATATATTGTAACAGTCGACATATGTATGGGTGTATAAGTAAGATGAACATGTTAAAGGTGGGCTTACCGTGCAAATATGGTGTGCATTGTGGGATATTGTGCCAATAACTGTGTAATCTACAGTATCTTAGGCAGATCTGTATAGCAGTTCTGTTATGTTATGCAAACAGTAGTTATATCTATTGTCAATTACAATACTTAATGACAGGACACATAGCATTAGTATTCATCTGACAGGTTAGCAGCATGATAGCAAATATAATTGGAAGAGCCAGGTAACTATCCATGCACAAAACACATGTAATATCCACCTCTCTACTATTGTTTGCAATCAATAACAGCTGTGCATGTGTACATGTTATACAAATGTGTAGTGACCCTTGTTACAGGGCTGGGCCAAATGGCTATGTGCACACCTACATAGAGTGGATATTGAGAGTACAAACACACTGGTTGAACTACCAGGTTTGTGTATCCCAACCTCTCATTGCCAACCTAACAGCCACCTGGACATACTGTATGTAAGGTAGTGCACAGCACTGGTAATGAAACAGGTTGCATATCATCTTTAACTTCAGTGTAACATCTGCAGTAGGTGTGTAAGATGTAGGAGTGTAAGATGTAGGAGACAGCTGCCCATGTGTAATAGCCGCATCATAGGTGATGGCTCACACTATCTAATTATATCCTGATCATTTTGATAGTGGCATCAGAGCCTATTGATACATGACTCTGTTTGGAGAGTTGGTGCCTATGCCCAACAGAGCTCATGGTCCTGCTGGATATGTGAGTATATACCCAGAGAAGGAAAACAGACCTGTAGACACTTGCATCATCTGTAATCAACTAACAGGATGTGATGTGCTCCTCAGAGGAGAATTGCTGCTAAAGGTAGCTACAATGTTTCCCTAATAGCCAGTGTTGTCACGTCCATAACACAAATATTTACATGTGAGCATCACTGTCTAAAACATCTTTATAGGCAATATGTAAACTAAATACAGTACTTGGTACTTGTAGAACTGACTGCTCATACAGGCATGTCGTCTAGTCAGCTACTGGTGTTTCCTAATGTCAGCTTTGTGTATGTGGCCATCCTGGGGGAATGTAATCTCTATGCCATGTACACTGCCAGACCCACCTAACACCATGTCCCACACATTGTTTGGGATGCAGCTACAAAGGTAAGCTGGAAGGCAGCCCATTCTACAGCCATGACTGGACTGGACAGTCATGAGGTGTATGTTAACACATGCAGCTCATCAACAACCAACACATACCCTTACCAGAACACAGTAAGGACACCCACACACACTACCAGAAACCACACACATTCACAGATGTGTCTAGGTATCTGGCCAAGCAAGTGACCCCCCCCCAAGCAGGAAGAGGCAGACACCAAAATACACAAACTGTATGATATAGTTTGCATAATTGTGCCACACCTCTGAACACATGACTGGAAACATGCCCAACAGTACTCATTTGTGAATGCAAACTCTAGCACTATGCTACACACCGACCTATACGGGGGCATACATACTGTCAGCTGCCTGTCTGCCATGATTAGCCACATACTCATACACTCAGACCACCTTTTGAACTATACACATGGCTTTGGCATATTCCATGTTGCTGTGCAGGACGTGTGATGCAGTAGCCTGGACTGCATGGAAACACATATAGGAAATGTCAGGTCTTGTAGCCCATACAGGTAGATCCCAAGGCCTGGGTAGCATTCTGCTATTGGCCAGAATGATACTGCAGTACAGGGGCAAAAGGATTGTATTCCACAATTGTCTAGTGTAGTGGTGCATGTCACAGGGTATCCAGTATCTGTCATCCTGGGATAACATGGTTGACAGACCATAATGCTTTGCCAGACTGGGCCTGCACCTGTCACCCCTGGGAACCGGGATACTGCCTAGGGCTCATGCTCCCAGTATAGTGCCTTCATCATGCATGGTTCAGGTGAGGGTCCACTGCTGTTACAGGGACAGCCAAGCAATAAACTGCGGGTCTCGCTATACAATGATACATGTCAGAAACTTTATACGGACACACATATGTCAATCCCTATCATGGAGAACATATCTGTGCAGTGGCTGAGACATGTTTCAATGCTCCAAAGAACACACCTGCATGACCATGTTATAACACATACTTCACCTCTTGCCCATTATCCTTTATTGGAACACACAGGCCACAGGTGTGTCCATATTCCTGAAGGATATGTACACCCCCACACTAATTGCACTTGCATAACATCAGATGCATTATGCTGATCAACTACCTTTGTGCCACAGTGGAATTCAAAATGCACCTTAAGACAGATCACCCACCAGGCCGCGGACTTCCCAACTGTCATAATGTGCTGTAATGGGGAAGATTAGGTCTGAGACAGAACCATAATAATGGCTACTTTCAACTATTCCATTATGAACTGGGAAGACTCCTCATGTACCAACACCTGCGCTCAATTCATGTTGGATTCCATCGACCCCACTGACCTGGATCATAGTAGTCACACAAACAGGGCTAACATTATGCTACACATAGTTAGTCTCCAATGCCAATGTTATGTTTCCTAAGAGCAGAGTGGTGAGTGCAATGGCACCCATGCAGATGGACAATGTATGTGCAAATGCTGAATCCTACATAAATGAACCTTAAGCAGTCACATATGTGCAGTGATTGTGCCATTGAAACAGAACCAGGAGTCAACCCAACACAAACAAGTAGGCAAACTGGTGGTACCATGCTTTAAACTGTACCACAGAAGGTAGTAACTGTTGCAAGAGTGAACACACATGAGTGTAGGTTATCCCTGGTCAGCCTCAGTAAGATGCAGATACACCATATAAAACCACACAAAGCTACTGTGAAACTAATCAGCCACATATTATGAGGCCAAGCACAGAGCATTCTATAGCTGTGTCATTAATCGTAATGGCAACAACAAGACCTGCCATGCTGCACAGCGCTATGGCATGGGAAGTACTGCACCTACAGAAATAGCACCCATTCATCCAGATAGGGTCTCAGAGAACCTAAACCCACTCCCACCCCCCAACAGGTACACTTAGTAACATATCCATGTACACTACAGGGCCCCTGTACTTACAACTATGCAGGTACAAGCTGCACTCTCTAATGCCATACATACAGCTTTCATGGGACCTGTCAACATCCCAGGGTGTATCTTACACAAATGTAAGAACATTCGGCTGTTCACATATACATCATGTTCAATCATAGCTCCATGTCAGACTATGTACACGCCAAATGGTGCACAGCAATAGTTATCACACCCCACAAAGGGGGAGACACCATTGATAATGGGACATAGTGCACAACTATCCTGCTGAGTCTGGTCTGTACAACCATGAACCATGGTCAGTGTAATTGATGTACTCTGTACAGATGTAGATGACAGTAGGGTTGATTCACACTGCATATCATGACCTTGCCAGGTCGTAGGACACCATCACCCATATTGTGTTCCAGCTACACTCAGTAAACTAGGTGTATATATTCCTATGTCACAGGCATGGTTGGTAACTGGACTGCTGATAGAACCAACACTGCAGAAGGTGTCTGACTAATACACGCACATCAAACCAGTGCTAGCCACAGTAATACAGGGATCATTCCTGGTACTCCCTTTCTTTGTTATCTATACCACACAGACTAACACAAAAGGCATTAGCCTATTGTTGTTTGCAAATGACTATGAACTAGGAGCAATAGTTGACTCATTGTGTGCTGCATTCAACATACAGAAGGGCCTTAGTGTGTCAGATGTGTGGTGTGTGATGTATGGCCACAATCTGACAGCTAAGTATTGCATTGTCATCCCCTATGTTACAAACCATGTACCCATTAACTACCACCTAGGCAGCGGTCAACATAATGGCAACTGTGTGTATGGGATGCAGCTGGACAGTACTTCCCTTTGATAGTTACATCACCACAAAAGACAGGTAGTCATATGTAGCACCCCTAATCATGACAGTGTGCCATCCAGGAATATAGAGATAACTGCTCAGCCATACTCAACACCCATGTGACCCATAATAGATCACATATTTCCTTTAAGGGTTATTGCCCATGTGTAGATGGCCTACACTGCCCTTCACAATCCCTTGCTGCACTATGTAGCATGCATCCTACTCTGAATAAAGCCATGTCCAGAGGTGTTGGACATGCTACACTTAACACATCCTGATCCCAAATAAACGCATACATCATGGACATCCACCTTTCTAGTACAAGGATCACAACATGCCTGACAGATCCCTGCCCCATACACTTAACATACTCTTGCCATATTATACATCCCTGTCCAGCAAAGCTGCACATCGCCCCTCTCTGTGACATGGTGTGATGACCGCATGCCAAATATATCAGTAACCATGTGTATCAGTTCTGTGGCACTGCTTGACCTGACCACTAAAACTTACCTGTCTGTTGCCTACAGCTAGGTAACCTGCCTGCCTAGGGTCATAAATGGCCCAGAGCATATAGCCTACTAGATCACTATGACCATACATGCTATAGTTGATATCCAACCCTGCAAATACCATCAGGCTAGCTATTGTCCCATGTATTACACATGTGCAACACAGGCAATACATGGCAGGATGCTACACAGCTGTACAGTGCCATGTAGATGTATATGGCAAAACACATACATGCTTGCAAGTCTGCAGGGTCATAGGTCATGTCCCTAACGGCCATGTCAGACTCAAAGCCTGTCACAAGTGGTGTCCCACAGGGCTCAGTCCTGGGTCCACTCTTGTTCGGCATCTACTTTTTCTGAGTACAAGCAAACACAGGAGGGTTATGGCTGACAAAGATGGCCTGAAGTTAAGTTAAAAAAAATGCATAGTCATACCTTCGGAAAACAAGTTACCCCTAGCTACCATATAGGTGGCAATCCACTGAGCACAAAAAAGTCATCAGGATCTGGGGACCCAGGTTGACAGGGCCCCAAACGCTCCTCACCAAAAGGATAAAGGGTCTCAAACAACAAAACCCGGTACATGAGGCAGAGCATCTTCTTCTGGCCTTGTTCAGAGGAATCTTGAATGGATGGGAGATTGCAGATATACCCCAGGGATTACTATTAAAGGTGGCGAAAAGCCAGCCACATAACTAACTATAGCTTATAAAATGCCCCTTGCAGATAGCCTAGTATGAACCTATGAACCTATGAACCTATGTATGACTATATATGAGGCATATACACAACATTAAAGTCAATTGCATTAATGTGAACACATCCAGGCATGTGCTGATAGGTAAAGACACCACTACAGGCAAACAGGCATGCCCACGTCAAGACAACATCCACATGGTGTATGAGCAGTGTCATCACATGACACACACATATATGGCGATAACATCACATCACCAGTAGGTGTCAAATGTGTGTGACTTATACATGTCAGTGGTGTTAGTGTCATGTAGATTTACAAAGACGTATTTGTAATCTTAATAAATGTGATACACATGTATGTTCAGCTGTACTGCTGTACTTGTCTATGAGTTACTGTGACCTGTCTCCATCGTTATGTCTTCCAGGTATGATACGTAGCAGACTGCCACTGTACAGCCGCTTGGAGGATGAGGTCCTCATCCCATACCTCCTCAACAACTACACGACACTCTTCAGCCATGTGCCACAGGATGCACAGCAGTGGGATGCCCTGTGAGAGGAACTCTGCAGGAGGGTAAACGATGTTGGCAGTCACAATCGCACCTATCAGCAGGTACGCCGACACTGCACTGACATGTTAAGACGGGTGAAACAGCGTGCTAATGCAATCACCAGGGAACAAGGTGCAACAGGTGGGGGGACCAGTCAACCGGCCCCCACTCACATACCAAGTAGCTACTGGCCAACCTGGGGACACCTGCAGCCCTCCATCCACAAGCTTTAGCTGGTATTGTAGAGGTGGGTGTCTCTCAACCACCAAGCCTTGAGTTGCCTGGTAAGTCACTACTGCACATAAACCACAACTATATATCACATAGTTACATGTGCTACTGCACAATATGGAATGTAATATCATATGCAAGGCATGTATGTACACATGCCACATACTATAGTCTGCTACTCTATGTATGCACAGATGTGCATACTCCATAGTATAGTGTATTGTACTGGCTTATGTGCTAACATGGACATTGCACCCTGTAGCTACCACACAGGTGTGGATAATGAGCTCTTGTACTCACTTTCCTCACTTATCTAGAGGAAAATAGTTTTTTATTCAGGCATGTCCAAGGGTCAGCTCCCAGTGTTCTCTCCTGTCTATATGATGAATCTGGCCATCTTGAGGCAATGTAGAAATTGCCTCATGTACACAGACAACCCTCTCCTCCTATCACTCAACACTACAAACTGTGAGAGATGCACTTATTTAGCCAAACTGGAGGTAAAGCACTCTCCAACCAAGACTGAACTTGACAGTCATGAGGAGAAGGTAAACATTTGCACCACACCACACCACACTCATCACATAGTCTCACAAAATGTACACCACCAAAATCCACACATAGTAACACAAAAACATTTGCGGAGGCTCTCAATAATAATCTGTCTAAGCAACAGTGACCTCCAAAGCAGAAACCCACACACTCAGGTCACTCCACAGCAAGTACAAATATGACTCTGTCATTGTCCATGTTGGTCTGAATGACCTGAGACGTACCTCCCTGGACTACATGAAAAGAGATATGGAAGAGCTCTCCAATCTTGAAGCCCAGGCAGGTATGACCCTAGCCCTGAGTAGCATTCTGCCATCACCCAGAATGATACCGCAGTATAAGGACAAAATGATTGACTTCAACAATTGGCTAAGCTTCTGGTGTCATTCTAAGGGGATCCAGTACCTGTCTGCTTGGGATGACATGGTCGACAGATCACGATGCTTTGCCACAGATGGCCTGCACCTGTTGCCCCTGGGATTACGGATACTGGCTAAGACTCTTGCTGCCCCTATAGTGCTTTTTTTAGGCAAGGTTAAAATAACAAATTCACCACCATAACAGGAACAGCCAAGCAAAAACTGAGGGTAATGCTGTTCAGTGCTACAAGTCTAAATCTCAAAATGTACTCACTAAAGGCACTCCTTAAAATGGAGAACATTGATATCTGTGCAGTGACTGAGACCTGGTTCTAGGCTTCAGAGAGCACCCCTGCACTACCAGGCTATAACTCATACCACACTTTTCGGCCATGTAACCTGAACCGAAACACCAAAGGCGGAGGTGTGTCCATATTCATTAAGGATATCCACACCTCCAGGCTAGTTGCTCAGCATAATGCATCTGAGGTTATCCAAGTGCAACTAACTCTGGGCAAAACTGCAATCCAAATTGTAGCTTACTACAGATCCCCCACCATTCCCCAGGATTCCCACTCCTCTTTTCTTGATGTACTGGAAAATATTAGGGTTCAACCAAACACCCTAATAATGGGCAACTTCAACTACTCCATTATTAATTGGGAAAACTACTCGTGTACCAACTCCTTAGCTCAACGTTTTCTGGAATTCATTAACTTCAATGCCCTGGATCAACTTATCCACACCCCCACCAGAGGCAACAATATCCTAGACCTAGTCATTAACAACATGAGTGACTGGTGTTCCACACCTGAAGTCAACTCCTCGTTGGTCCGATCCGACCATAAGCTAATCACCCTTGATATCCACATCCCGTCCCCACCCCCCATTAAGGAAACCACAGTAAAGAATTTCTCCAAAGCCAACTTCATGTTTCGTAAGACAGAAGTGGAGAACTTCACGACACCCATGCAGATGGACAATAGTTACAACTGCTGAATCCTACACAAATGCATGCTATAAACACTTACACGAGTGCATGAATCATACTATCCCAAACAGAAACAAGACGCTATCCTCCATAAAAGGAAGCCAAACTGGTGGTCCCCTGCCATAAACATACTGTACAACAGAAGGACGAAACTGTTGCAAAAGAGAGTAAAATCCCATGAGTGGAGGAGCTCCCTGGTCAGCCTTAGTAAGAAACTGAGATCCCATATAAGATCCTCCAAAGCTAGCTATGAAAACAAAATTGCCACTAATTTCAAGGACAACCACAATGCATTCTATAGCTATGTCAAGAATCTCGATGGCAACACCCAGATCTGCTCTGAGTTACAGCACAAAGGCAAGAAAATTACAGAACCAACTGATATTGCCAACATCCTGGCATATAGGTTCAGTGCTAACTTTACCCCCTTCTCACCCCCTAAAGGGCCCATATCTATACAGAAAGAATGCAGAATCCCTGTAATCACAACTACATAAGTAAAAGCTGCACTCTCTAAAGCCAAAAGCACAGCATCCATGGGACCGGGCAACATCCCAGGCTGCGTTTTATACGAACTTCAGAATGAACTGGCTCCCCACTTAAGCACCATGTTCAATAATAGCCTCACATCAGGCTTTGCACCCACTGAATGGTGCACAGCAACAGTTATCCCACTCCACAAAGGGGGAGCCACCACTGATCCCGGGAACTATCGACCTGTTAGCCTGATGACCCTGGTCTGCAAGGCCATGGAAAGTATCATCATGAAACTCATAAACAAAGACATTGGTAACCTCCAAACTCTGGATCCCACCCAGTTCTGGTTTGTGAAAGGCAGATCATGCCTCCTGAACCTGATCAACTTCTTTGAGGCAGTCACCAAAGCCGTAGATGAGGGTAAGGTGGTTCACACAGACTATCTTGACCTCGCCAAGGCTTTCGACACTATCCCCCATTCTGGAATTATAGCTAAACTCACTAAACTAGGTATAAATCCCTACATCACAATATGGGTTCCCAGCTGGCTCCCTGACAGAATCCACAATGTAAAAGTTGCAGACTCCAAATCTGACCTCAAAGCAGTGACAAGTGGAGTATCACAGGGTTCTATCCTGGGACATCTCATGTTTGATGTCTACTTCTCTGAAGTACAGGCTATCACAGAAGGCCTCTGGCTAATGAAGTTCACAGATGACTGACAACTAGGAGCCATAGTCAAATCCCCAAATGATGTGGACATCCTACAGAATGGCCTCGCTGAGACAGATGTCTGGTGTCAGAGTCATGGCCTCAAGCTCAATGCCAAAAAGTGCAGTGTCATCCCCTTTGGTAAAAACTCTGTACCCATGAACTACCACATAGGCAGCAATCTACTTAACACCGAATGCGTGATAAGAGACCTTGGGACCCAGGTGGACAGTAGTCTCTCCTTTGATAGTCACATCGCCACAGTAGTCAGGAAGTCCTTCTACATGGCACACCTCATCATAAACCGGTTCTCATCCAGGAAAAAAGAGGTCATTGTTCCCCTCTACTCGACACTCATTAGACCCATTATAGAGTACAGTGCCCCTTTTGCAATGTACCTCAAAAGACATCTGCAGCAGCTGGAAAGGCCACAGAAGTACCTCACAAAGTGGATTACTGGCCTCAAACAAATGGTCTACACTGACTGCCTTAAAAAACTCCAGCTTTACTCCGTAGCATATTGCCTACTCCAAGGTGATCTCTACCTAACATATAAAGCTATGTCAAACCCAGAGCTGTTGGACGTGCTACACCTAAAGAAATCCCAATTCCTCTGAGCTACACGCTCTAGGGACCTAAACCTTGTCACCACAATAAACAGGACATGCTGGAGGGATAAATTCCTTTACCAGAGACTTCCCTTACTCTGGAACAGGCTACCCATCAAGCAAAGTTCTTCATTTGCACCCTTCAAGAAAAATCTTGATGAGTGGATGGGAAATAGGAAATATACCCCTGGGTTCACTTCTGTGTCTCTGCTCAACAGTGGCACAGGAAAATAACTTTCTTGGGTGGTGTAAGCCAGGGTACCTTATTGGCTAGGCTTACGCAGGCCACTGGGCCGATAGTCTAGTACCTACCTATGAACCTATGAACTGCTGTGACACTCCTGTTTAGGTACCTCTGGCATATTGCAGTGACAGCAGCCTGTGTCAGGTGAGATTGTTATTATTTGCCAGGCTTGATAATGCACAGAACATATTAATTGCATGCTATCTGCCATAACACACGTACACATAATGTATGGTGGTCCTGGTAATGGACACTGGTCACACCTGCAATGCATCACACTGTTTACCTATGTGAAACAATTGAAGACCAACACTAAACCTTCCAAACTGTCATTTCCAGATGTGTGGACAACAGTGAACACAATTGTGGAGGTGTGTTCCACTGTAGGGACAGGTACTACATATCAGCATTACACATGCTGGTAATATAAACAGTACTGTACAGAGAACATATGTGTGCACACAAACTAAATGTGTTGGAGCTGGAGTATGCCCGGCCCACAGGATACACCCTTGTGGAGTATACCCTTGCTATGAATGTCACACAATGTCACGTGCTATCAGACATGTCCATGACATGTAGTGGGCTGACTGCAACATTGCTCAACTATCCTGGAAAACATGTCTCACATGCCATACATACCACTCTTTGTCTGCATAACCCTGTCCTCAGTGGAGCATGTGACATCTATAGGTGTATGTCATATAGGATACCACTGACATGTGAAATAAGATGGCCATCACAACCATTGGGCTGAACATGTGTACACATGGCCATGGAGGATGGCCAGAGACATGAAGCAACACACATAGTAGAAGTGATGTACATATGTGAACACCTTGTTGCACATTGGCTCGACACAATACAACTATGGCCTTTGTATAATGGTGATATTGCAGATGTGAAACAATAAACATCATACAGGCCTGTGCACAGCTTGTGTAGGCATAACATGAAACCACCACATAACATATCTTGAACAGCTGGAGTGTGTGACAACATGGAAGCATTCACCTATACAGTATCCAAATGCATACATGTGTTGCACAACATACACATACATCCACATCAAGCCACAGATACAGTACATTCACCTTGCTGGTGTCAGACATCACTGTCATGCCTGCTCCTCATGTGTGTGAGGTACACAGATGGCATGTGGGACATAGAGTACTTGTAAGTTAGCTATGTGTGGGCATAGTTGCCAGGTATCAGTAATATGGCTGCAGATGTGCAGGGGCATCATCCATATATCCTTCTGTGACCTGGGTCACACATTCCTCATTAGGGTGTATTGTGTATACACCTTGGTAAAGTGGGTCACATTCCACATTAGATATGTATTGTATGTGAACATAGTCATGGCTATGAACTGTGTCAGTAGCTCAGACTGTATAGCAATTGTGAAGCCACATGATGCCCTGCAATGGCTATGCACATCAGCTCAATATGCAGTATTTCCCTGCATATTTGTAGGGTGGACAGACAACATTGCATCAGCGGAAGGCCCATGTTAGTATAACACGTCCCTGCACTGGGACACCATTACCGTACTGTAGATTGGTAAGGACACCATTGTGTTACACATGTATGCATGTAATTCAACATGTCAGCAGAAGACATGTTATGCTACTTGTGATTGGCAAGGTGATATGCCACACAGCAGGCCTGTGTACTGTAAACCTGTGCTGGTCTGTGGCACCATTGCAAAGTAGGGACAGCTATGTCAAACGTGTGTACAGCCACATGCACAATGTCTACACTCAGCTTAGGGGTAGGCGGAATAATATTGAACAGACATGCACTGCTTTGGGGGAGATATGCAAGCTAGGGCTCAGGCAAACATAGTATGCAGTCAACATACCCTACTGCTCATGTCCTCACACATAGGGGCAGTGGCCAACACAAAGCATCAGTGACAGATGTACAAAGGTCAGTGATGGTCTGTTAACATGTGGCGTATGTTGCACTCACCATGGCAGTGCAGTGCAATGGTGCAAAGTCCATGCATTGTGTTGCAGGTATGGGGCATAGGCTACTAACACAAATGGTGCAATACAGGTATGTATGCTAACCACCACTATAATTATGTAAGATGCATGCCATCTGCTATAGCACATGCATGCTGTTGTGTGCAATTCAGGGATGTATGATAACTACCACAGTAACTGCCTAAGCTGAAACTAAAATTGTCTAAGCTGAATGCCATCTGCCATATCACCTGCATGTCGCGTGCATGTCTGTGTGTGTCTGTGTGTGTGTGTGTGTGTGTGTGTGTGTGTGTGTGTGTGTGTGTGTGTGTGTGTGTGTGTGTGTGTGTCTCTGTCTGTCTGTGTGTGTGTCTGTGTGTGTCTGTGTCTCTGTGTCTGTGTGAGTCTGTGTGTGTCTGTGTGTGTGTGTCTGTGTGTGTGTGTGTGTGTGTGTGTGTGTGTGTGTCTGTCTGTGTGTGTGTGTGTGTGTGTCTGTGTGTATCTGTGTGTGTCTGTCTGTGTCTGTGTCTGTCTGTGTGTGTCTGTGTCTGTCTGTGTGTGTCTGTATGTGTCTGTGCCTGTGTGTCTGTGTGTCTGTCTGTGTCTGTGTCTGTCTGTGTCTGTGTGTGTCTGTGTGCATCTGTCTGCCTGTGTCTCCGTCTGTGTGTCAGTGTCTGTGTGTCTGTGTGTCTCTGTCTGTCTGTGTCTCTGTCTGTCTGTGTGTCTCTATCTGTCTGTCTGTGTGTGTCTCTGTCTGTCTGTGTGTGTCTGGTATAACTTGTAATGTACAGTTCTTGTCTTCCCCTCACAGGTGTTGATGTAGGTGCATTGCCCTCCTGTGGTCCACCTAGATGTTAGTGTCCCCACAGACTCTAGCAGTGATGATGATAGTATGATTGAGGCACAGGCAGGGTTGTCAGGGGCTAAATCTGTGCCATTGGTTGCCATTCCACCTGTCTCCCCCTCATCCTCGCACACAGTTCCCCTGCCTGCACATATCCCATCACCACCGGCCATAGAGGAAGGACAGTTGGCGGGTGGTAGCATGGAACAGGGAAGTGTGGTGACTATGGAAGGTGTGCCTGCACACCATGATCCAAGTCAACAGACTGGTGATGTCCCACACAGGCATGTGCCCAGTGCTGCTCATAGGAGGACCACTGGCCAACATGCCCCTGCGAGACCAAGCACATCAGCTGGAGTCACCAGACGCATGTTTCGGGCTTTAATGGAGGCACAGGCACATGCTGAATGGCACAACAGAGATGGTCTGAGGCTTCAGAGGGCTTCTGTTCATTCATTAACTGACAACATCCAGTCACTTGCAAATGCTCACCATCATCTTGCAGATGTTTTGGATAGACGATTGGGTAACATGGTGGGAGTCCTTGACCATGGTATGTCAATCCTCAAGCATGGAATGTCTGTGCTGGAACATCTGGTGGGAGTGAGGCATCAGGCACATGGACGTAGGCCAGCTACATCACCTGTTGAAGGTTTACGTGAACATGCTACTGCACATGCCCGCTCCCATAGTGGCGGTAGCAGCAGCAGTGCTGCTGGTGCTGTGCAGTCCACACCAGGACACAGCAGGCCATGTGCATGTGGTCCTGGATGGTCCCAACAGGGACATGATTCCAGTGGGCATGTGTCATCAGACGGTACCCAATCTGGACCTCTGCCTGGTAGTGCCTGTACAACCCCTGGCAGGCGCAGGTCACGTGGGTGTGGCTGGACACCGTGAACTGTGAAACCTGCCTTGTACAGTCTGCAGTTGTCAATATTACCCCTGTGTAGGCTAGCCACATGCCAGACCTGTGTGCATGCATACACACACACTGGAAACAAATGTAGGGCACCTCAACACATACACACATAACATCCATATATGCCCAATGATATCACAGGCCCTAACACACACGCATGATGTCATCCAATGGCACAGCCTAGGCCTCTGGCAAGCATTATCACCCTGTGCATATGATGATGCCTGTGCCACATCCCTGTCATCCACACCATAGGTGCAAGGACGTGTTCATATGGTCTGATGCACAGGGTGAACATACTAGGTAGACAATTGTAGATTAATATTGTTGAGTAGTGTTTACAGGCAGCAGACATACCAAGTATTGCAGTTTTAGAATGTATTTTGTACGTTTGACAGTATGTATCATGTGTAATAACACTAACAGCATGTTGCTCTTGACGTTCTGTCTTCCTCTTTCAGGTGTAGTTGCATGTGCCGGGGGATATTGGTGTTTGCTGAAGTCCCATATGTACATGTTGACTACCCACAGGTCAGTATGGCAATACCTGCATGCACTTTGCGGCTTCCACATCACAGTTATATTCTCCCATGTTTCAATTATGTTTACTGTTCTAATGATCCAAGAGCATGATAGATGTGTAGTAAGCTACTGTCTTCAGAGCCGTCACATCCATAGTGGGTAACATCACAGGTATAGTTACCTGGAGGGTGGAGTGAGTAAAAGAGTGGTATGCTGGATGACAAGGGTAAAGGCCAGTGGAAATAGTGGCTTCTCATTGGGAAGCAGTAATACCCACTGCCATGACAGCATGCAAATACAGACACACCCACACACTCAGGGATTCCAGACACAGTAACACATACTCTGACACACACACACAGTTGGCAGTGTTTGGATGAGAACCCCTGACTATGTGCATATCATCATTATAGTACTATGCAATTACAAGACGCGCCACAGAAATTACACATGTACAGGTAGTTGGAATGGCCTAAGATGGAGGACATCGACAGGGATACTACAGTGCAGTGAGTGTATGTGGGGAGGGGGGCCATCAGTAGGCTATGTAACAACAGGTCACACCCCAGGGTGTACATGTTAACAGGCGGTTAGTATGACCATCTATGATTGATGATATCAACAGGGATGCTAGACTGCTTTGAGTTGATGGGGGAGGGGGCATTAACATTTCACTATGGTAAAATACAGCCTCACTCCAGGAACTGGACAGTCATACACATGGACAGCCACACACACACACACACACACACACACACACACACACACACACACACACACACACACACACACACACACACACACACACTAGCATTCACAAAATTATACACCTATGTCACACACATACAGACGCTTTACATGTTCATTGGTCCATAGGTAGGTACTAGGCTATCGGCCCTGGGGCCTATACAAGCCCAGCCAAAAAGGTACCCTGGCTTTTGCCACCCAAGAAAATTATTTTCCTGTGCCACTGTCGAGCAGAGCCACAGAGGTGATCCCCGGGGTGAATTTCCTATTTCCCATCCAATCATCAAGATTTTTCTTGAAGAGTGCTAATGAGGAGCTTTGTTTGATATAGATAGGTAGTTTATTCCAGAGTATGGGAAGTCTCTGGGACAGGAATCTATCCCCCCAGCATGTTCTGTTTATTGTGGTGACAAGGTTAAGGTCCCTAGAGCGTGTAGCATGGACGGATTGGGATTTCTTTAAGTGGAGCATGTCCAACAGCTCTGGATTTGACATAGCTTTGTATGTTAGGCAGAGATCACCTCTGAGTAGGCGATATGCGACGGAGTAAAGCTGGAGTTTTTTGAGACGGTCTGCGTAGGGCATCTGTTTGACACCGGTAATCCTCTTTGTGAGATATTTCTGCAGCCTTTACAGTTGTTGTAGATGTCTTGTGAGGTACATACCAAAAGGGGTGTTGTACTCTATAATGGGTCTAATGAGTGATGAGTAGAGGGGAGCAATGACCTCTTTTTTTCTGGGTGAGAAACCTTTTGTGATGAGTTGTGCCACATACAAGTATTTCCTGACTACTGTGGCGATGTGATTATCAAAGGAGAGACTACTGTCCACCTGTGTCTCAAGGTCTCTTATCACACTTTCGGTGTTAAGTATACTACCACCTATGTTGTAGTTCATGGGTACAGAGTTTTTACCAAAGGGGATGACAATGCACTTTTTGGCATTGAGCTTGAGGCCATGGCTTTGACACCAGGCATCTGTCTCAGTGAGGCCCTTTTGTAGGATGTCCACATCGTTAGGAGTTTTGATTATGGCTCCTAGTTTGCAGTCATCTGTGAACTTCATTAGCCAAAGACCTTCTGTGTTAGCCTGTACTTCAGAGAAGAAGATACCAAACAGGACAGGACCCAGGACTGAACTCTGTGGTACTCCACTTGTCACTGGTCTGAAGTTGGATTTGGAGTCTGCTACTTTCACAGTGTGGGTTCTGTCAGTGAGCCAGTTGGCAACCCATCTTGTGACATAGGGATTTATACCTAGTTTAGTGAGTTTATCTATAATTCCAGAGAGGGGGATGGTGTCAAAAGCCTTGGCAAGATGTAGACAGGCTGTGTGAACCACCTTACCCTTGTCTATGGCTTTGGTGACTGCTTCAAAGAAGTCTATTAGGTTTAGGAGACATGATCTGCCTTTTACAAACCCAAACTGAGTGGGGTCCAGAGTTTGGAGATTGCCATGTCTTGGTTTACAAGTTCCATGATGATACGTTCCATGGCCTTGCAAACCAGACTCGTCAGGCTAATGGGGCGGTAGTTCCCAGAGTCTGTGGTGGCTCCCCCCTTGTAGAGTGGGGTAACCATCACTGTGCACCATTCAGCAGGCACAAAGCCTGAGGTGAGGCTATGATTGAACATGGTACTTAGGTGGGGTTCATTCTGTAGTTTGTGTAGAACACAGCCTGGGATGTTGTCTGGTCTCATGGATGCTGTGTTCATGGCTTTAGAGAGTGTGTTTTTTACCTGTGTAGCCATGATTACAGGAACTTTGCACTCTTTCGGTATAGAGATGGGCTCTTTAGGGGGTGAGAGGGGGGTAAAGTTAGTACTGTACCTATCTGCCAGGATGTTGGCAATATCAGTTGGGTCTGTATATTTAGTGCCATTGTGCTGTGTTGCCATTGAGATTCTTGACATAGCTATAGAATGTTTTGTGGTTGTCTTTAGAATCAGTGGTGATTTTGTTTTCGTAACTATCTTTGGAGGATTTTATCAGGGATCGCAGCTTCTTACTGAAGCTGACCCGGGAGCTCCTCCACTCATTGGATTTTACTCTTTTTTGCAACAGTTTCTTCCTTCTGTTGTACAGTTTGTTTATGGCAGGGGACCACCAGATTGGTTTCCTTTTTTTGGAGGATAGCGTCTTGGTTCTGTTTGGGATAGCACAATCCATGCACTCATGTAAGTGCTTATAAAGTGCAATTGTGTAGAATTCAATAGTCGTAACTGTATTGTCCATCTGCATGGGTGTCATGAAGTTCACCACTTCTGTCTTAAGAAGCATGAAGTTGGCTTTGGAGAAATTTTTTACCATGGCTTCCTTAATGGGGGTGGGGGCAGGATGTGGATATCTAGGGTAATTATCTTATGGTCAGATCGGACCAATGAGGCATTGACTTCAGGTGTGGAACACCGGTCACTCGTGTTGGTAATGACTAGATCTAGGATATTGTTGCCCCTGGTGGGGGTGTGGATAAGTTGATCCAGGCCATTGGAGATTATGAATTCCAGAAAGCGTTAAGCGAAGAAGTTGGTACATGAGTAGTTTTCCCAGTTAATGGTGGGGTAGTTGAAATCGCCCATTATTAGGGTGTTTGGTTGAACCCTAATATTTTCCAGTACATCAAGAAAAGATGAGTGGGAATCCTGGGGCATGGTGGGTGATCTGTAGCAAGCTACAATTTGGATTTCAGTTTTGCCCAGAGTTAGTTGCACTTGGATAACCTTGGCTGCATTATGCTGAGCAACTAGCCTGGAGGTGTGGATATCCTTAATGAATATGGACATACCTCTGCCTTTGGTATTCCGGTCCAGGTTACATGGCCGAAAAGTGTGGTATGAGTTATTGCCTTGTAGTGCAGGGGTGTTCTCTGGAGCCTTGAACCAGGTCTCAGTCACTGCACAAATATCGATGTTCTCCATTTTAGAGAGTGCCTCGAGTGAGTGCATTTTGAGATTTAGACTTCTAGCATTGAGTAGCATCACTCTCAGTTTTTGCTTGCCTGTTCCTGTTACGGTGGTGAATTTGTCATTTGAACCATGCCTAAAAAAGGCACTATAGGGGTGGCAAGAACCTTAGCCAGTATCCAGAATCCGAAGGGTGACAGGTGCAGGCCACCTCTGGCAAAGCATCATGGTCTGTCGACCATGTCATCCCAGGCAGACAGATACTGGATCCCTTTAGAATGGCACCAGAAGCTTAGCCAATTGTTGAAGTCAATCATTTTGTCCTTGTACTGTGGCATCATTCTGGGTGATGGCAGAATGCTACTCAGGGCTAGGGTTATACCTGCCTGGGTTACAAGATCGGAGAGCTCTTCTATGCCTCTTTTCATGTAGTCCAGAGAGGTACATCTCAGGTTGTTCACACCAACATGGACAATGACAGAGTCATATTTTTACTTGTTGTGGAGTGACCTGAGTGCATGGGTTATGTGGCGGATCCTGGCACCCGACAGGCAGCTCACAGTAACCTTTTCCTTGTTTAGCCTGGTGATTGGGACATCAGTGTGCCTGACTATAGAGTCACCTATGACTAGTTTGTTGGGTACATTGTTTTTCCTTATTGGCTGTGGTTGAGTGGCACACTGAGTCTGCAGGCTATATGTCATTTGGGTTGTGTTGGGGGATGGAGGTTGCTTGCATTTCTGCTTTGGAGGTCTCTGTTGCTTGAGCAGATTATTATTGAGAGCCTCCGCAAATATTTTTGTGTTTCTATGTGTGGATTTTGGTGGTGTAGATTTAGTGAGACTATATGATGAGTGTGATGTGGTGCAAGTGTTTATCTTCTCCTCTTGACTGTTAAGTTCAGTCTTGATTGGAGAGAGCTTTACCTCCAGCTTGGCTAGATAAGTGCATCTCTCACAGGTTGTTGTGTTGGGTGGTAGGAGGAGAGGGTTGTCTGTGTACATGAGGCAATTTCTCCATTGCCCCAAGATGCCCAGATTCATCAGATAGACAGGAGAGAACACTGGGAGCTGACCCTTGGACATGCCTGAATAAAAAACTATTTTCCTCTAGATAAGTGAGGAAAGTGAGTACAAGAGCTGTTTTTCTCTGAGCAAGTGAGAAAAGTACCAAAACTGTTTTCCTCTAGGTAATGGGGAAGGTTGAATGCTGTAGTAATTTGTAGGTTATTTAGTGCTTACAAGTTCTGAACAAGTGCTGATCATGAATAAGCAAATTCAAGTGCTAAATCTGTATCTGGACTAAACTAGTTACAGGAAAGGGGGGAAACAAGTGCAAATGTGGGCTTTTAAATCAGAAAGTTGAGAGAGATGGAAAAACTGCCCAAACGGCCAATAACTACAATTTCTGGGCCAGAACCAATCCTTATGTGTTAGATAGGTTACCTAGTGCTTACCACTCCCACTGAGCTAGAAGGCTTCCCTCCAACACAGAAAGCTTGTGGGGGGGCTCAGAAGCTTACATACAGTCCTGGATACAGAAAGTCTGAATCTGGACTACACTAGTTACAGGAAAGGTATTTATATATATATATATATATATATATATATATATATATATATATATACAGAAAAGTAGCTAAAACAGCAGTCAAAACAATTCAAATGCAGTGCAAGCTAGCACACTTGAGTATGTGGCAATGTTAGACCAAACAGTTTAAAAAATGCAGTTAAATTAAAAATGACTAAAAGCAAGTGCAGAATGAGTCTATTACGTAGAATGAGCTAAAGAGATCGGACTGTGGGGAGTGTCCCAGATGAAATCTAGCAGTGGGGGCAGGCAACTGCAAAAGCCTTCAAATTTAAAACAACAACACAGGAATATGGAGGGTGGTTATGGGAAAACCAACACCTTCAGCAGAAATATGAAAAACTATACAGTGAAGCAAAAATAACAGTGCACAACTCTGAAGTCAGCCAGCAATGATAGAAAATTAGTCAAACAACAATTACCAGTACACAACTCTGAAGTGCCAGAAAAATATACTCAGCTCTGTATATCTCCCGATAGTTTGAAGAGCACTCTGTCAGGACACAGGAAGGCTCCAGCAATGATATGCAGACTTTTACTAAGAGGGTCTAATTTTATGCAAGTAATCCTTGAGATGACCAGATAACACACAGCATGTAAAACCAGTTATACCAACTTAAGACACAGATAACTAGGGGAATGGGGGAAAAACACCTTCAGCAGAGATCTGAAAAACTATACAGTGAAGCAAAAATAGCAGTGCACAACTCTGAAGTCAGCCAGCAATGATATAACATTAGTCAAACAACAATTACCAGTACACAACTCTGAAGTGCCACAAAAATATACTCAGCTCTGTATATCTCCAGATAGTTTGAGGAATACTCTGTCAGGACACAGGAAGGCTCCAGCAATGATATTGTGTGATGTGTGAGGTGTAACCACCTGCCTATGCCTTTCTTTCTACACTTCACTCTGTACTGGTGTCAACAACAGTGTTCAGGAGAGTGATAACATGTGGGATGTATTCCTAACCATACGTGACATATATGGACACACACCCACACGTGCCAGTGCTGTGAATCAAACACCTGCCTATCTCATGATAGGTACTACAGCAGTACAGCACTATCACATCCAGCACAATGCTTATTGACTCTTTCCTTTGACAACTGTGCTCATATATGCACAATATATGCACAGGGGAGGTATTACTGTTACAGATATCATGGGGTGTGCCTTCGGTGTCACTCTTACAGCATTCTACATTGTCTGTCTTCCACTTCAATTAACAAAACCTGACCTTAGCAGGTACACAGGTTATTGTAGGACTGGCTGTAACACACCAGTGAGCTGTCCTCAGTAATCATTCATCTGCAAATAAGCCCCACCACTTAGTCATCTCCAAACTTCTGTCCATACCTCATGTATGGCTTACTGTACTTAGAGCATATCACTATATACAGTTGGCAATGTTGAGGCTGTATTGCAACAGCATGATGTACTAAGACAACAGTCACCTTCAGACATCAGACACTGCACACACATGGAATCTACACAAACAGCAATACATGTATACATATGTGGTCTACATCAGTACATGCACTAGCAGATCAAGAGAATACATTCCACACCTTCCCCATGCCATGTGTGAAACATAGCTGAGCATTACACCATAATGGATGTTGTATTCATGTACTGGTAGGACACCACCACTTTCACCAAGTAGCCAAGTGTACATATATCACAACAGCACATAACAGCGTGACACACACAGCATTAATCCATGTCACGCTCCTACAAACTGTTACTTGACAGTGCCATGGTGAAGCCAGGGCACTGTAATTGTGAACAGTGAGCACATCATATTTGCTACACACACTTCATGTGTACTGGAAGAGTGCCAGCAATGTGCTCTGTTAGAGCTAGGCAGTACACTCATTCAAGCATGTGTGAGGTCTTTGGCTTGTAAAAATCTCACCCCAGCATGTACTGGCTATGGTGGTACAAAGGCTAATGTCCAGACAGCACACAGCATGCATGGCTTGCAATTGTTGACATAGGGTATATGTAGGAGCTGTGGCCACACATGGCTATACATGTCATGAACATATCACCTGTGACTACTCAGGAACATACAGTGCAGAGCTGGATTTCCCTGTGTCTGTCAATACAGGCCTTGTGTAGGTCCTATGGTCCTGTTATTTGGGTATGTTTGTAGGCATTGCATTAGGTGGACATGTCTAAAGACATATATGCCACATGGGGTGTTGTATGATATGATAGGTGTCATGGGTGACCAGTAGAGATGGAATATTACCTCTGTCAACATAGATATTGAGCCTTATGTACTGTTAGCATGCTATCTGCCATGTGCATGTGTGTAATGACTGTAGCCACCTGTATGTAGAAAGGTAAATGAAAGCTATGGTAATGTAATTTATGTTGTATGAGTGTGGGATGTACATATCCAGGGCAGGTACAGTTAGGTCATATCCAACCATGAGGGTGTTTACTGGTGTACAGCAACAGTTGACCATGTTAATGCTGACAACATCTGAGGGACCCTGGTATGTGTACAACTGAGCTGGTTACAAACAGTGGTATTATTGCATTGCATAACACATTATGCAGCTGTGTCTGTACATGGGTACTTTGCACAGTTGATGTAGGCCTAGGTACAGTCCACCAATCGAAGGTTATCTGGTGGTCTACCGTACTATGACATACACATATGGAAGTGTGTTGGTAGTCTGGGAACAAGGTAGTGGATGTATATGAGGATACAACCTAGAATGCAACATTTGCCACTGTCACCTGTACCTGACTCATCTGTGATGCGTTATGTAGGAGTAGTGGTCTTTACATGTAAGTAGCCTTTATGAATATGTGCACACCACCACCTGGAATGGTCCATGCCACTGTTATGGCCCACATGTCTGGATCTGAGTTATATGGTGGTAGTGCAATTGTGCACTACAGAGCCTTCACCCAGGTGTTCCTCACTACACAGATGTCGGTATTCCCCATTGTAGGTTCTACATTGAGCAAATGAATTACTAAAGCCACACATCTAGCACGGGTTAGCATAATCATCCAATGCAATTGTCATGTAGGTGTCAGGGTGTTACTTCTGTGTGTAGGACATTTGCCTTGGGATGCAGCTATATGGGTAAATGCGACCTGTGCATGGCATTAATGTGCTTGGTAGCAAATGCCCCATGTAAGATGACGGACAGCGGCAGAACTTGTGTACATGACAAATGTGAGGATATACTTAGGGTAGCAGTCCTGCTAATAATGACAACTACTAACACAGCTGGGAGAGGTCATCTTGACACCTGCACCTCAGTACCATTACACAAGGTGGCTCACACATTATGCTTGCACATGCCACTGTTCCATGTATAATGCCACTGTCTGCAAACTGCTATCAATGTATGCCTTTCAGGGCAGCAAGGTATGTGACACATGCTGTAGGTAGCATTCGCCTGTGTGACCCAGGTAATCTATTGTCTGTCATGTCCACACATGCGTGAATGTGTATACATAAAATATATATGTCAGTACTTCATGTACATGTATGCATGTGTATCACACAGCACAGACACAGATATATCATTTACAGGCCACATACAGGTATCAGGTAGGAAACTAGTATGATGTGCATATATACCGACAGGTAAGATGTACCTAGCTGTAAACCTGTGTGTTTACAATAGGAGTCCATTACAATGTGTTCTGTACACATAAGTGTTTGTGCATGCACACTGTGGCCTTCAGTGGTTAGAATCAGAGTGCATCCCAAACAGCCCTGTGCTACTAAGTGTAGGTGCGTACCCACTGTCACCTTGTGTAATTTGAGTCAGTGCATCCAACAAGCCCTTTGTTACTAAGTGTATGAGCATGCCCAGTATAACCTTGTGTAGTTGTAGTCATAGTGCACCTCAAACGGCCCTGTGCTACTAAGTGTATGATCATGCCCACTGTAACCCTGTATAGTGATAGTAGTTGTCCATTCTGCAGATGGCCATACTCCAGTTCAGGTTCCTGTTGTGCTACAACTATACCTCTCAGGCCTACCTGCGGATGATGTGTCTTGTTTGTGCATACAGGTTGTAATGGACACCAACTTTAAACACACAGGTCTACAGCTATGTACTTCATGACTGTCAGTCTCCCTGTTGTTGTCCTCAATTGTAGAAGGGCAGTCTGACTGCCTTAGCCTTGGAATGTGTAATCTCTGTGGTGCGTCTCGTAACTGTGTAGTACTGTAATAGTGAACTTTAGATAGGCAGGAGTTCTGATCCCACCACTGGCAACTGTGTTTGTGTGTGTTTCAGCAAATGGCTGCATGTGTGCATCTCAGCAAAAGCCTGAGTGTGTGTGTCAGCAAATGGCTTAGGGTGGTTGTGTGTATTTGTGTCTGTATCCTGTCATGGCAGTGGGTTTTACTACATTCCAAAGCTATACCTCCTTTTGCACTGGCCTTTATCCTTGTCAACCACTAAACCTCTCTCTTACCCCCTCCCACTGCAAGTAATTGGTCCTTTGATGTCACCCAGCTCAGACATGTAATCAGTAAGTGTAATTGTATATGTTCTGTGGCACATACCCCAACTGCATACCACTGTATTAGTTACCTTTACATAGGCAAGGCATGTATGCACAATACTGGCAGGTGTGTGCATGTTTGTGTGTGTGACTACCCTGTAGCCAGGCATACACACGTGTAAGGTGTTTTAGCACACCATGGTAGCCATCTGTGGTGACCAGTGTCTACAAAGTATTACATAGTTGGGAATGGTAAAGAATACACAGTCAAGCATGACTATAGTGGGGTATGTTATTTTCCTGTGCCACTATCGAGCAGTTACACAGAAGTAGTCACCGGGGTATAGGTCCATACCCATCATTTCCCTACCCTAACTCCACAATCCCCAGGGTAGATTACATTAGCCATAATTCCCCACCCTAAATGCCACATACACAACAACCATCCCTTCTCTGGTGAACTGCTTATGATTTAAATGTTATAACACAAGAGATGCCTCTGTTTTGTGTACACATCAGTTCCTTTGGAAACCTTCTGTGTCACAAAGGGTGTTCAGATGTGTGTGTGTGTGTGTGTGTGTGTGTGTGTGTGTGTGTGTGTGTGTGTGTGTGTGTGTGTGTATACACACACACACACACACACATATATATATATATATATATATATATATATATATATATATATATATATATATATATATGTAGTTATGACAGTTGTACAGATGTAGACTTGTCTTTGTTGTTTCACAGAGTACAGTACATTCAAGGGTGCTGTACATATGTACACAAAGTGACTGTCCCATTTGTTTTCAGTACTGTGGAATACCTGTAGTAGGATGTGCATTATAGACTCCATGCAACATGTGTACAACCCAGATGGCTTAGTGGTACGTTCTGTGATCTCATTGTGCATGGTCCAGGGTTCAAGACCTGCAAGCCTTGTTGATACTGTCAATTAGGACTGCATAAGACACTTTTAAACAGGTGTAAATGTGTTTTTATGACAGTAAGCTGTGGGTACACACAGGTAACAGACATGTACAACCCACAGGACACTTGGAATGGCTTTCTTTGGGCAATCATGCTGATGTCTCCCAACTACGAATACAGCTCTGGGATTGCTGTAACCTAGTAATCTCAATGACATGTGCTGTAACTGCGTAATGCTGTAGTGTGTTAACCTAGTTTAGTAGGTGTTCTAATCCCAGACAGGTCAACTGTGTGTGTGTGTGTGTGTGTGTGTGTGTGTGTGTGTGTGTGTGTGTGTGTGTGTGTGTGTGTGTGTGTGTGTGTGTGTGTACCTGCCTGCCTGTGAAAGAAACAATGCTTTTAGAGTATGCACACTCTTTACAACCCCCATGACCACCTTTGGCAATCCTGCCTATGTCACTCACATAGAAATACACCTCTAGGACTGCTGTAATCTAGTATTCTCCATAGCGTCTGCTGTAACTGCGTATTGCTATAGTGTGATAAACTAGTTAGGTAGGGGTTCTATTCAAAGAGAGGCCAAGTGTGTGTGTGTGTGTGTGTGTGTGTGTGTGTGTGTGTGTGTGTGTGTGTGTGTGTGTGTGTGTGTGTTTGTCTCTGTCTGCCTGAGACAAGAACAATGCTTTTTAGAGTATACGCACTCTTTACAATTCACATGACCACCTTTGGCAATCCTGCTGATGTCACCCACCTAGGAATACACCGCTAGGACTGCTGTAACCTAGTGTTCTCCATAGCACGTGCTGTAACTGTGTATTGCTGTAGTGTGATACACTAGTTAGGTAGGGGTTCTATTCCAGGACATGGCAGGTGTGTGTGTTTGACTGTCAGAGCCTGTGTGGAGGTGGCTGTGAGTATCTAACCACTGGACATGTTAGAGAGTGGATTTTGTAGTTTTCCTATATGGTGTCCATCTTATATGTCACAATGTCCACCTCATGAGGAGTACAGATGTCAGTCAGCCATGGGACTGTGTTGGCAAGCCATACCCCTACATCTGGCAAAAGGCCTGGTGAACAAAGTATGCAACCCTACTATTACCCGGAATATGTCCTGAACCCATGTGTCATACACAAACACACTTGCCTAGAATATCCTGCTATGTTGCTAGTACCCTGCACATTGATGACAGATAGTAGGCATGGTGTGACTGCAGTGGGCTGCAGAGGGCATGGCACCCTGTACAGCAAAACAATAGGCACATAATTGCGGACAATGTGCCTTCACTATGTTCCTCACTGGATGCCTGCAACATATGTGGTGCCATCAAATGTGATCCACAGAGGCCATACAATGCCTTACACATGTGCCCTGTATGGACGATGCCACTGAAACCAGGGAATACCTGTATCATGCTATCAATGCAGGTGCATGGTCAATCTGCTGACTATAAGCAGGTTCTGCCACACCAGGCCAGTATTGGCATATTGGAGGATAACAGTCTGTGTACACAAAATGTGCCAGCCAAACCAGGTACACCTGTACATGTCACTGTACATTATTGTGGGACATGCACATCCCAGGCAATGTCCATGTCAAGGACTATCAAACACAGACATGGCATGCATTGCAAAGCTATGGCCATAGACAATGGTAACCAGGATGTCAGGGCAGTTCATACAATACCCATCTGTGTGGGACATTGCAGACACTACACCCCTGTACCACACTGCACACCATTGTTGGGTGGTGTGATGCCAAGGATTACCCCTCACCCAGCCTTGTACAGCCATCTTGCACAGCCAACCACTACACACCCATGAAGCAATGCGCACATGCATGTCAGTACTGGCACCTTGTGTCTGCATGTGTGGTATGATGCTCCCAACCAAGTCACTCCCAGTATAACTCCCATTGGCATACTGACAGATGTCAAACACGTTCACATGCCCTAGCCCATAGAACCTCTGGATATCCCCTGTGGTGCATCTAGTGCCTGTGCATTACTGCAGTGTGGCAAACTAAGTAGTTTGGGAGTGTATTTGTGGGGCTGGCAAAGAGTGTCAATGTGAGTCCATTAGAGAGTGTGGTTGTGTTGACAATGACATCCGTTCATGTGGACAGCCATGTGTGCTACACCTAATGTATGTCTACTATATCTCTGTTGCAGATGTCGCTCACCGACACACATATATGTTCTTACAGCACACCAACATGTCAGCTTTGTGGCACATGGAGTAACTGCATGCACTTGTAATAGTAATGACTAGTCAGTCAGGGGTTTGAGCCCTGTACTGGTAGGTGTGTGACAGACGATGCTTAGGTTTTAGTCTCCAAGCCCTTTTCTGATGTACTTTGCCTCTGTTTGTCCCTCCCACACACTCTCTGGTGGATGTGGAGGTGTACACCTGCTCAGCAGCAGCTTGTGTATTGTAAGTGATGGTCATGATCAAGTGATGGCCTCTGCACCTATTGCAGTTGTCCTCTAGCTGATTGCATGTGGAACAGCTGTGATGATGTTCCCATAGTCATTTGCATGAAGAACACAGTATAATATCCAGGAAAATCATGTTGGTGTTTGCCCATGACAGTCGCTGTGAGTGGTACCTGGATCTGGTGTTTGGTAAATGGCATCACAGATGATATCTGGATGTTCTTCAAACAACATACACAGTGGGAAATAGCCTAAAAACAGGAGGGTGATGTGCCAGACATGACTACAACATGTAAGTGTAGCTATGCTTCATTGAGACTATTGCCTGTTTAAGAAGTTGTGTGTGGTAATGGCTATTCTGCATGTTTTAAAACTGACAAGACAGTGCTCTGTTTGTGAGGGATCCCCATCTGTAGGGCTATCTGTGGACTGGTCAGTGTGTGGCACCATTTGTTTCCTGTGTTACTCACTGAACACACATCTGTGAACAGTAGGAGCACAGTGTGAGGATTGCAGCCAGTACATGGTGATAGTGATGAGTTACTGCCATCGCATCCCTCACTGGACATATGTCACATGAAACAGTAGTATGACAGACACTGTCTGGGGTTCTCAGTGACATACCAATAATGGGCCACTGTTCATAGCTGCAGTCACAAGTCTTCTACACTTTGTGCAGATGTCATGCAGTATATATGCATGTGTTGTGCTCCCTCTGCAAATGTATACCATCTGTTGTGTTGGGTTGATGTTCATATCTATGCATGCTGTTGTAAGTAATCCTGAATGCTATTGACTATTACTAAGCCATATTTGTATTTAAACTGCAACACCATATGGGTTTGGAGGTCCTGGCAGAACCTCCTGTCCCACATCAGCTGGCCATGGCATTGGGCACCAGCACATCTGGGGCCCAGCCTTGGACCTCCACCTCTGTTGGCTCTGCACCACCTTCTGGTGGTACCACCACCACTGAGGATGGGCTTGCCCCCCCCCTGAGAGCAGGTCCAGACAGGAACATGTCCACTGTCGTACAGTCCTGGACGTGGTGTATAGGGGGCTCAATAAGGGGTTGTGAGGCCAGATATGCCAGCTCAAGGGCAGAGTGTCACATTTTCAGGGTGAGGTTGCCCCTCCTAGACAGCCCCCAGCACTGCCACCTTTGCAGCTGTTTTGGTGCAGTGGTGGCTGCCCATGACTGGGGACTCCATCCCACTGTTTCCATCTGGGGGCTCATGGGCTTGTGAATGTCAAACAACCCTCCCTGTCAGAGGTGTATCCCCCCACATGTGTCATATAACAACCCTGTATGCTGTCTTGTCTGTCATCCTACCCTACCTGTCCTCCACAAGCATACCTACTCTCCTTCCCCAACATCCCACTCTCACCCTACGGAAACAAAAGGCCAATCGGTTCCTAGAACAACATTTGCCCCATACATAGCTGTCCATTTCACACACGTGTCCACTGGACACATGTAACCCTTTTAATATGCATCACAACATACTCAAGTTGTCCTCACCCCTGTCTCTCAGGTGCACAATCCTAGTATGCACATGACTCCTAAATGTTCCAGGTACACGTGATGCGTATAACACCATTGTACACACAACACTACCGGTCCCTCTATGGTACCCCATTTACCGTTATCATGATGTTGATGTCGCACGCAGCACCTTGCAAGAGTACTGTTCTCACATAATGATTGGACAAGAACTGTTGTGTTAATGTAAATAACATGCACAGAGTGATGTATATGGCCAATGTACAAATGTTTGTGTGTATGAATGACACATGTCTGTTTGAGGGAGTCTTGATATTACATAGGACAACACCATTACATAATACAGGTGTTGCTGTTTCCCTTTTTATTCCTTTGTAATGCTTTGTTGTGACATGGGATGTTCCTGATATATCTATATATATGTATGTATCTATATGCTGGACATAAACACACATACATCTACATTATGGAATACATTTCCTATACTGTTGAATAACTGCGCTGGATGATATGTTTGGGATAAGGTACAATGTCTGTATATCTGCCATGACTTAGTGGTAAATCACAATAGCTGTATGTGCAGGGTCCTGGTTTTGAGCCTTGCAGAGGACATTAATTTTGTTGCTGGGCGGAACAAGGCCATTGGATACGGAGTGATTAAGGCACATTAAAGAAGTTGTGAGCGGGTGTGCATGGTTTCATGGTACTAAGTAATGCTAACCTCTGGTTACAGTTTCTTACACTCAGTTAGCCTCTACATTGCTTTACCAGTGTAATACTTGCATACTGGCGGCCAAACAGGCTTACACCCGCTTGCTCATGCACTTGCAAATGCACTGCATTTGGTGTTTGCATCTGACACTCACACCCCTGGGTGGGAGTGAGGACTACGATATTACCTTGTGATGCCTATTACATCAGATTACATGCCTACAGTATCGGGAATGGCTGCCCATTAGGCAAAAGCATGCCGTTCGACTGTACGGAATCTGCTGCCTGTCCAGAGTTTGATTCATATTATTGGTGTGTTCCTCTTACAATCTGCACCCATCTGGCTAATACATGGGAACTGACACTCTTCAATACAAACAAGAAATTGGGTTTTGGAACCCACATCCTTCAGCCGAGTCATGCTACTGCATACCTAATATTCTATCATCTTTCTAAGGTTGTCAGTGGAATATGTGCTTTCTGTCCCTATCAGACCTCTCATACGATTGGGGAAAAATACAAACTGAATCAGGGACATGGCATAACAACATCAGGGACACATTTAAATTATTGGTGCTATTAACCTGACACATTGACAGACTCAGAGCATATGAATTCATACTCATTTTCTGAGGTAAATGATGTTTATAACATTTAACTGTTGTCGTTGTTCATTACGTGTAATTCACCACCTTTCCTCCAAATGTCACTAGTTTTAGGAGGATTTAAGTGGGATAGAGTTAGAAACTGAGTTGAAATCAGGGACGTCCCTGGAAATCGGGGACAGTTCAGAGGTATGGTCCCTATTTGTTCCCCCAATGGTTTATGGCCTGTCCAGTGGATGTGCTCTTAGAGGTTGAGAGGTATGGGCATCAGCTATGCCCATTTCGGAATATTACTTACATCCCCAGGGCAGTCCTAATATGACTGCGCCAGCCAACACCTGCACGCCTAGGCTCATAATTGCATACCCATAGTTTCCCCACCTGCCACTCCTCTACAGCACTCATCCTTACTGTGGGTGCAGGTGGGGTATAAACACACCACTACACACTGCCCACTCTCCCCGTGTCGGGACACATGCCATACATTGTGTCGACCCATGGGTTATCAGGCTTACACAACCTACTGGTCCATGTACATCTACAGCCTGGTTTGATAAGTCATTACCGGAACTGCCTCTGATCATTAATTTCTGGTGTCCCACAAGGGACATCGATGTCTATGTTTCAAGATTAGACCTGACAGGTCTCTCCCACTGGTAGTATCCTGCCGGTGGTCTGGGAAGCAGTGGTGTGTTTACCTTTATTGTGTGTCTGTACGACTCACAGGCCTAGTTGGGGAGGTGGGGGGGTTTGATGCTATATGTTACACGTTTGTTTATTGGACCCCTCACCCCCATATGCACGGCCTGTGAACATATGTTATCCGTAACTGCTGTATCATATCCTAGCTATATACGTGTATATTTACACTCACATATATCTATTTACATTACCTTATACAGATATATCTGTATATGTATGCATTCATTTATATTTATATTTTGCTGTATATTTTGTTCTTTATTTCTTTGTTATTTATAGCACTTTGTGTACTGTGTATTTTTCTGGCTAGTTTCACTGTGTGTGAGGTATTAACTGGAAATTGTCCACTTTTATTAAGCATCTGTTGGGTTGTTTGTTTCTGATAACTTGTTGCAGTTAAACTCTTTTTTCTAGAGGCTCCTTTAGCTGTTTAAAACTTTCATTTAAAAGCTCACTGCTGCTTTTCAGCTTTGAGAAACATTTCTGCAGTTTGTTTCCGACCCTCCCTACCTCTTGGTATAGTGTTTTTATAGTTGGTGGCTTTGCAGTTGCCCGCCCCTAGTGTAAATTTGATCTGGGACCCTCCTCCAAGTCTAGTGTCATTACCTCATTCTACCCAGTACAGGGAGAATATTTGAGAAGGCCAATCAGCTTAGTTTCTGCTACTCCTTTCTCTCTTTCCACTTAAAAAAAAAAAAAAAAAAATATCTGCTTTTACTGTATTTGTGTTTCTTCCTACTTTATTTTGCTTTTGCGTCATCTTAAAAGTACTCATTTGTATTTATTACTGCTGGTGTAACTCATTCTAAGCATTTTAGTTTAAGCACTTGGGCTTTAGACCAGTTGTTTTACATTAAGAAGGTTTGTGGTCTGCACTGTAGTGGCAGAACAGGTAGCTTACATCCTTCTAAGTTGGGAACTGCTGATTGAGGGCTCAGTGTCTGTTATTCTAAAAGTGTATTAATTCTGGTTTAAGCACTTGGGCTTCAGGCCAGTTATTTTACATTAAGAGGGCTTGTGGTCTGCACTCTTGTGGAAGGAGAGGCTGGACTCTGCCCTTCTGAGCTGGGAATTTCTGGTTAAAGGCTTATAGTGCCTGCATATTTGAACTGCTTCTTACTGAAATTGGTACACCTTGTTTGCTGTAGCATAGACTAGATCCAGGCCTGCTGAATCTAGCTTTGTTTGTATAACTTGAGCACTAATCCAGGCATTCTTTAAAGTATTCAATTGTATTTATTACATCTTGGTAGTAACTTGATTAAAGTGTAGCTATCATTCTAAGTCTTTTGGATTAAGCACTTGGGCTTCAGACCAGTTGTTTTACATTAGGAAGGTTTTTGGCCTGCACTGTGGTGGCAGGACAGGTAGCTTACATCCTTCTAAGTTGGGAACTGCTGATTGAGGGCTCAGTGTCTGTTATTCTAAATGTGTATTAGTTCTGGTTTAAGCACTTGGGCTTCAGGCCAGTTATTTTACATTAAGAAGGTTCGTGATCTGCACTCTTGTGGGAGGAGAGGCTGGACTCTGCCCTTCTGAGCTGGGAATTTCTGGTTAAAGGCTTATAGTGCCTGCATATTTGAACTGTTTTGTACTGAAATTGGTACACCTTGTTTGCTGTAGCATAGACTAGATCCAGGCCTGCTGAATCTAGCTTTGTTTGTATGCTTGTTGTTTGTTTGCTTGTTATTTCCCTGAAACACTAATTCCACCTAAAACTCAGCTTTTCAGCACTTCTGTGGATCCCTAGTGATATCTGCATTGCTTACTGTACTTATTTCCTTGTTTCACTTGAAAGAAAGTTACTGTTTGTCATTTTTGCATTTAAGTTACCTGTAACACATTGCATTTAAGTTACCTGGCATTTGCTCACTAAGTCAGTACTAAAAAATTAAAAGCAGTACACCCTCACAAACTCCCCTTGAGTACCTTGTTCCCCATTGGCCCTTTTTTCAATTATAAAGGAATTCCCAATACTATTCTAGCATGTTCAAAGGTCAGTTGTCAATCTTCTCTCCGGTCCAGCTGGTGAATCTGGGAATCTTGAGGCAATGTTACAACTGCCTCATGTACACAGACAACCCTCTCCTCCTCCCAACAAATTCCAACACATGTGAAAGATGCAACCATACAGCCAAACTGGAGGCTAAGCTCTCTCAACTCAGTACTGGCGTAACCAGTCAGGAGGAGAAGGAAACCGCACTCACTACAATTCCAGTCTCACATAGACCTACCACGGCAGCAAACCAAACACATAAACACACAAAAACATACTCGGAGGCTCTAAATAAAAATCTGCCTAAGCAGCAGAGACCTCCAAAGCAGACACCCAAGCAACCGCTACCTCAAAACAAAACACGTGCAACACATAGCTCACAAAGCCAGTGTGCCGAGCAGTCACAGCTCTTAAGGCTAAACAACACACCTGATACACTTGTAATAGGTGACTCTATCATCAGGCACACTGACGTCCCACTCACCAGGATGAACAAGGAGAAGGTCACGGTGAACTGCCTGTCGGGCGCTAGGATCCGCCACATAACACAAGCACTCAGGTCACTCCAAGGCAAGTACAAATATGACTCAGTCATTGTCCATGCTGGTGTGAATGACCTGAGACGTACCTCCCTGGACTACATGAAAAGAGACATAGAGGAGCTCTCTGAGCATGTAGCCCAGGCCAGTATGACCCTGACCTTGAGTAGCATCTTACCCTCACCAAGAATGATGCCACAATATGAAGACAAGATGATCAATTTCAACAATTGGCTTAGGTATTGGTGTCATTCAAAGGGGATCCAATTCCTGTCAGCCTGGGATGACATGCTCAACAAGCCACGATGCTTCGCTAGGGACGGCTTGCACCTGTCACTCCTGGGCCTTTTTTAGGCAAGGCTCAAAAGACAAACCCACCTCCATAGGTATCACAAGGGATAAGAAATTAAGAGTAATGCTAATCAACGCCAGAAGTCTAAACCTCAAGATGCACACACTCAAAACTCTCCTTAGCATGGAGAACATCGATATCTATGCAGTAACAGAAACCTGGTTCAAGGCTTCCGAGAGCACCCCAGCACTACCAGGTTATAACTCATACCATGCTTTTCGGCTGCAAAACTTGGACCGAACCACAAAAGGAGGGGGAGTATCAATATTTGTCAAAGATTCCCACACCTCTAGGTTGGTGGCACAGCACGAAGCATCAGAGACTATCCATGTGCAACTAACAGTGGGTAAAACTGCCTTCCAGTTTATAGCCTGCTACAGACCACCCTCCCAAACCCAGGAACCCCACTCGGCCTTCCTGAGAACACTGGAAAATATGAAGGTCTCTCCAAATATCATTATATTGGGCGACTTCAACTACCCAAACATAGACTGGGAGCATGACTCTAGCTCCAACACCCTAGCCCAAAGGTTCCTAGAATTTATAAACTCAAATGCTATGGAACAACTTGTTACCACTCCCACAAGAGGGGAAAACATACTGGACCTGATCATCACCAACATGGGGACTCTATGCTCCGGACCAGAAGTGTATCCCTCACTGGTAAGATCAGACCATAAACTAATCTCACTGGATATTCACATCCCGACCCCACCCCCTGCCCAGAAAACCACAGTGAAAAACTTCTCTAAAGTAAATTTCACATTCCTCAAACCGAGGTGGAATCCTTCAAAGCCCCCGGGCCTGTGGAAAATACAGCCCAGACCGCAGAATCCTTTATAAATGCATTCTATGAACACCTTCAGGAATGCATGGATCATGCAATCCCAAATAAAACCAAGACCCAATCCTCCAAAGGCAGACATCCTGTCTGGTGGACCCCAGCCATAAACAAACTATACAATAGAAGGAGGAAGCTACTACATGACAGAGCAAAATCCCAAAAAGGGAAGGCATCTCTGATCAGTATTAGCAAAAAACTACAGGCACTCATAAAATCGTCTAAGGCCAGCTTCGAGAGAAAAATTGCACAGGACACTAAGGATAATCACAAGGCTTTCTTTAGTTATGTTAGGAACCTGGGTGGGAATTCCCAGATATGCTCATAATTAGTCCAAAATGACAAAAAATACACCGAACCCACAGACATTGCCAACATCCTAGCTGACAGGTTCAGCGCAAACTTCTCCCCCCCCCAAAAGGGCAAATATCTATCCCAGCAGAGTGCTGCCCCAGTGACATCTCAGATGCTCAGGTAACAGCCGCCCTCTCCAAAGCAAAAAACACAGCATCAATGGGACCAGATGGTGTCCCAGGCTGTGTCCTACATGAACTCCAAGAAGAGCTAAACCCAAACATAAAACTACTGTTCAATCTCAGCCTTACTACAGGATATGTACCCAAAGAGTGGCGTACAGCAACAGTGGTCCCTCTCCACAAAGGTGGTGCCTCAACAGATCCTGGAAACTATCACCCCATAAGCCTGACTAGCTTGGTCTGCAAAGCTATGGAAAGGATCATCATGGACCTCATAAATAAATATATTGGGGACCTACAGACACTGGATCCTACCCAGTTTGGCTTTGTTAAGGACAGATCCTGCCTCTTAAACCTGGTCAATTTCTTTGAAACAGTCAGCAAGGCCATTGACGAGGGGAAGGTGGTCCACACAGCCTACCTGGACCTCGCAAAAGCCTTCGATACAATACCCCACTCGGGCATTATAGATAGGCTCACCAGCTTAAATATAAACCCCTATGTCACTAGATGGGTTGCAAACTGGCTCAAGGACAGAATCCACATGGTTAGAATTGCTGGAGCCATGTCAGACTCCAAACCAGTTACAAGTGGCATCCCACAAGGCTCAGTCCTGGGACCTCTCTTGTTCGGTATATATTTCTCGGAGGTACAGGCCAACACGGAAGGACTGTGGCTGACCAAGTTCGCAGATGACTGCAAACTGGGCGCCATAATCGACTCTCCAGCTGACACAAGCATCCTGCAAAAGGGCCTCATAGAAACAGACAACTGGTGCCAGAGCCATGGCCTCAAGCTAAACACTAAAAAGTGTATAGTGATCCCCTTTGGCAAAAACAAAGTGCCCACAAATTACCACATAGGTAGTAATCCATTAAGTACAGAAGAAGTAATTAGGGACCTGGGGACCCAAGTTGATAGCAATCTCTCATTTGACAACCACGTGGCCACAGTGGTTAGAAAAACATTTTATATAGCCCACCTAATCAAGAAGGGATTCACATCTACATCAGGGAAGGTCATTGCACCTCTTTACTCATCCCTCATCAGGCCCATAATTGAGTACAATGCCCCTTTCGGGATGTACCTTACCAGACACCTGCAGCAACTGGAAAGACCCCAAAAGTACCTCACCAAGAGGATCAAAGGGCTCAAACAGATGCCATATGTTGCCCGGTTAAAGAAACTCCAGCTCTACTCAGTGGCATACCGCCTGCTCAGAGGGGATCTGTGCCTGACGTATAAAGCCATGTCCAACCCGGAATTAATGGACATGCTGCACCTCAGAAAATCCAAAACCCATCGAGCTACACGCTCAAGAGATTTGAATCTCAGCACTGAAATAAATAGGACATGCTGGAGGGACAGATTCATAACCCAGAGGCTCCCTTCACTCTGGAATAAAATCCCAGTCCAGGTTAGGCAGAGTCCCTCATTGACTCTCTTCAAGAGGAATCTTGATAAGTGGATGGGAGATCATAGGTTTACCCCGGGTATCACTTCTGTGTCACTGTTAGACAGAGGCGCAGTATACTAACCTCGAAAAAGGGCAGAGCAAAATTAATTTAAAATGGGTGGCAAAAGCCAAACACACTCTGGCTAGGCTTATAAATGCCCTAGGGCAGATAGCCTAGTATGAACCTATGAACCTATATACACACACACATATATATATATATATATATATATATATATATATATATATATATATATATATATATATATATATATTTATAGATAGATATCTCACAACATAAGGGTCTATGGGTGTCTGCATATGTATATATTTATATGTGGGAATGTATCCGTATTCTGTCTCTGTATGTATACATTTGTACTACGGACAGGGAGAGGCTTATCTCTATGTCACTATGGGTAAATATACACACATATACCTCTCTCTCTATATATATATATATATATATATATATATATATATATATATATATATATATATATATATATCAAAATACGTTTACATCTGGTTATTCCATTCCTTGCCATATAGATTACACTTTGCTGCAGTGGGACTTGTAGTGGGTGTGACTGCTCTTTGGGAGACGCCTCTGCACAATGAACACATTAGTTTACATCCCTATGGCTGTCCATATAGGCCCACAGCAGCCAACACCTGCACACCTAGACTCATAAGTAGCTACCCATAGTTCCCCCACCCGCACCTCCTCTACAGCACCCATCCTTACTTTGGGTCCTGGTCTGTTCTGGACACACCACTACACGCTGCCCACTCTCCACTTCACGGGACCCATTTCATACAATTGTCTCAGCCCATGGGTCATCAAAGTTTCCCACCCTTGTAAGCCGAGTATGTATACACCCCAGCCAGAATGGTCGGTCTATCACCTTCTTTTGGTCTTGGCAATTTTTGGGGTGTCCCACAAGGGATGCGCCTGTCTGTGTTCCAAGAGTAGAATTCACGGGTGCACTGTGTATGCCCCTGGTTGTATCCTGCCTGTGGTCTGGGGAGCAGTGGACTCTTTACATTGATTGTGTGTATGTTTCCCGTGTCCGGCTGTGGGAGTGGGGGTCATGTAATGTGTTTCATGTTTCTTGTTGGGCTCCTCACTTCCATTGGCATAGCCTGTGAACATATGTCATTCTTGTGTGCTGTTTCCTATCATAGCTGTATATCTGTGTATATCTATGCACACACACACACACACACATACACACACACACACATATATATATATATATATATAT